>NW_026526777.1:17572347-18172347 GCF_024362965.1 Panthera pardus | reverse complement strand
CCACTCTGACTCAGTTTAGCTTTTTTCTTGATGTTAAGATAGATGTGATGATTTCTAAACTCTTTCTAGATTGGGTTAAAACCAGAAGTTCTGTAGGGATATTTTTATGTACTGATATCAGTTAATAGGATATACTGATATGAATTTTTTTTCTTGAATTACTTTCAATAAGTTGTGATTTTAAAGAAATTCATTCATGTAAAATAATTATTTAAAATCCACTGTTTAAGTTGATGACAACAGCACTATTATCTTTAAACTCGGCGAATTCTGTAGGTACAATCTCTTTTTGATTTGATTGTTCACTTTGCCTTCACTTATTTATTTTTCTTTAAATTCTAATTTTAGAAACTTTTTTAAAGAATGTGTCATATTTTATTTTGTTTTGTTTTGTTTTGTTTTGTTTTGTTTTTTGGATCTTCCCAACTTTAAAAAGTTACTTTTATATTGAAGCAACATCTGCATTTAATAATTAATACCTCAATTTTTCTTTGTTACATTGTGCTTTAACTTCTTTTGTTGAATTTACTTGTTATACAATAATCTTTTCTATTATAAATATAAAAACTCTAAATTTCTCTTGAAGTACAATTTTGACTGAATGTTATAAGCTTTTCTTTATTCCTATTATAATTTATTTTCAACTTTATTTTATTTTTAAAAATTTTTATTTGACTAATATTATTTAGCAATATGTTTTGTAAAATTTCACAAATAGGTTTTATATTATTATCATTATGCTATGTTGCCTTGTTAACATGGAATATACCTTTTAAGATAACTATTTCTGATTTTAGGGGAATTTGATTTATAATCTTTGGAGTGCTCATTATTCATCACACTCTATGGACACTAATGAAGAATTTATATTCTCTAATTTTTGGACTTAGATGGATAGAGGGAAAGATAGAAGGATAGATAGATATCAGTTAAATTCAGTGTGTTTTTGTATTCTGAAGTGTCATATGTATAAACCAACTGTTTCTGTTATATCAAACCTTGAGGAAGATATACTGGAACATACCACAATGGTGTTGGATTTTAATTCTGCTCTATTTTTGTATGGTGTATGTGAAGGTGTAGTTTTGAGAACATTGAAATTTAAAATTATAATATTGTGGCAAATAGAAATATTTATCATTACATAATGACTTTATTTATCTTTAAGATTTTTGTTTCTTTTTTTAAAAAAATTAAAAATAATTTTACATTAATTCATTTTTGAGAGACAGAGAGAGGCAGAGCGTGAGCAAGGGAGGGGCAGAGAGAGAGGGAGACCAGGATATGAAGAAGATTTACCATGTTTGTATTTTTAATGATCTCTTTTCCTATCTCAAACTATATATTTGGACTACATATTTTAGAATTTCATTAGTTAATCTCTCTATAAGCTTCTTCAGTTTTAAATCTGAAAATTTTTATTATCAGAAGCTCATTCTTAATAGCATTACAAGCTAAACTGAGACATAATAAATACTTTAAAAGTTTATTTGAGCAAAAGTCAATTTGCTTTGAGGAACATCCAATCTAGCAAATAGAAAGGAGTTCCCAGGACCTGTACAAAATGAAAGACTTTTCATAGGCAAAAGGGAGCAGGAGCAAGGAAGTTATACTAGGCAAAAAAGTGGGTTGGTTATTGCAAGGTTATCTTTCTTTAGGGGATAAAAGAGGTTTATCAGACAGATTACCTAACTAGTGCTGATCAGGCAATTCCTAATTGGCTGGTTTAAGATTCCATTTCTGGGAAAGTCAAAACTAATTAAGTCTTACATTATTGATATGGGGCTTAGCATAAGCAACTCTATTTTGGGCTTATTGTATTGTTTTATACAGGCCTATTTACTGAATCCTGAATTTTAGTTTTACAGTTATTTTATTTTTTTCTTAAAATGTTGACTATCGTTTTGTTGTGCTCTAGTTTCTGTTCTACAAATAAGGACTCTGCTGTCAAACCCATAGTGTTATCTATTCAGAGATTTCATTTTCTCTTTGGTGATTTTTCAGTCCTTTATGTAGAACAGCCATGGTCCATGGACATTAATAGCCTTGTTTTCATGAACTTTTTTCTAATTATAAACAAAATTTCTTTGTTGAGGGAAAGAGTACAGTGTATAAGTTAGAACTCAACTCATGCCCTTTTATTTGTTTATTTATTTATTTTGGTTACATGAGAGAAACAACCTGATATTAGTTCATTCAAACTACAGCAAAGTCTCGCCTATATCATTTCACAGAATCCCCACCCAAGAAAAGTCCTAGCTTAGAAATGTACTTGCTCATAAAAGCAACCAATATGTAGTATTTCTTACATGAAATGCTTTGATGAATGAGAATGAAAAGCATAGGGAAAAAATGTTATGTAAAAGACAAAGATAAAACACACACATAGACAGCTCTGACCTTGGGGGAATAAAACAGGTTTCAAGAACTTAGTAAAATTTTAATTACAATCTTCATGATTTTCAAAAAAATGTTCATAAGTTAAGAACATGATACTCTTTATTTATTTAGAGGGAATGTTTTGAGGAAAAGGAAGCAGTTATAGAAACGAAAATATATTGCTAAACTAATATAAAATTAACTTTAACTTTCTAGCTCATGGTCTTAAATGGACACAAGTCATTGTCACAGAAGTATTAAACAAAAGACTAGAAGAATTGGTATGTAAATAAAATGACTCATCTCATTAATAAAGTCTTCCTATTTTTCCCTCATATTTAATAATATTACATTTGAAATAAGGTTCTCTTCTTAATATATAAAACTACAATTTTACAGAGTGTCACTAAAACCACCACATTTTTTTTTCCTTTAGTGAACTTGAAACTTGAATTTAGAGCACAATTCTAATTTTTATTAATATTGTATGATTTACTAATGCAGTGAAATTCTGTGCAGCATGAATGGGCCTTTAAAATGTCAAATTATAATCAGGGTTTATATGGAGAATTGAAACTCTGCAAGCTTCTTTAATCACAATGCATTGTCAATTTATTTCCTGCTTTAGGACCAAATTTATCTTTCCCATGCAGACCCTTAAATTTCTAACATTATAAATGGCTGAATTGAGTAATAAGGAGATAATATAACATTGTATTTTTTTTAGCATTAGCCTTTATATTAAAAAGCTATTGCCAGAACAATAAGAAATGCCAGGTTGGTTTTTATTATTAGAAAGTAATTACTTATAGTTAAAACAAAAATAATTATGACAACTAACAACCATGAGTACTTCCTAACTGGTACAGAGTCTACTCAGCTTTGTACAAGTGACACACGTATTGGTAAGCACTGTTATCCCCATTTTACAGATGAAGACATACAGGATCAGAGAAAAGAAGAAAATTCTTCGCTCAAAGTTACAGAACCAGGACTGGGGGCCAGATCTGTATGAATTCAAAGCATATCCCCTTAAATATGCTCCTAATAAACCAAAGTGCCAAGATATTGTATACAGATAAGTGTTTTAAATTACTATAATTTTCTTTTTTATTATTTAAATTTATTTATTTAAATTCAAGTTAATTAATATACAGTGTAGTATTGGTTTCACGGGGAGAACCCAGTGATTCATTACTTCCAAAACACCCAGTGCTCATCCCAACAAGTGCACTCCTTAATGCCCATCACCCATTTAGCCCATCCCCCAACCCACCTCCTCTCCAACAACCCTCAGTTTATTCTCTGTATTTAAAGTCTTTTATGGTTTGTCTCCCTCTCGGTTTTTATCTTATTTTTCCTTTCCTTCCCCTATGTTCATCTGTTTTACTTGTTGTTTTGTTTTTTAATGTGTATTTATTTTTGAGAGACAGAGACAGAGGGGGAATGGGGGAGGGGCAGAAAGAGAGGCAGACACAGATAGGAAGCAGGCTCCAGGTTCTGAGCTGTCAGCACAGAGCACCACGCAGGGCTCGAACTTACAAACTGCAGGATCATGACCTGAGTCGAAGTTCGACGCTTAACCGACTGGGCCACCCATAAGCCCCTCCAATTCCTATTTTTAATGGTAATATGTGTTACTTTTGTGGCAAATTATATAGCTTCTCTATGCTTTCTTCTTAATACTTCATAGTACCATTTTGATTTAAATGAGTTAAATATTTGTAAAGCACATAAAAACACTCATGGAGGAATAAGCATTCAAAAGTACTAACTATTATTATTAGGTTTTATAGTTTATCTTGTTCTACAAATTTATAATTTTTTAAGTTTATTTATTTATTTATTTTGAGAGAGAGAAAAACAAGCTTAAGTGGGGCAGGAGTAGAGAGATGGGAGAGAAAGAATTCCAAGCAGTCTCCTCTTTATCAGCATTGTCAGCAGAGCCCCATGCAGGGCTGGAACTCGCAGTGAGATCATGACCTGAGTCGAAATCAAGAGTTGGTTGCCTAACTGATGGAGGTACCTGGATACCCCTGTTTTGCAAGTTTAAAGAAAAATATCCAAATATTTTATTATATCTATAACCTACTACCAGTGTGCTGTTATCATCAAATTACATATGGTTTAATTACTATAATAGTTATTAGAATAGTGTTTTGATATGCATAAAAAGTGGTTTAAAGAAACCAAACTTCAATTATGAGTTTCAATGACTTGTAGTTAGTTAGAAAAATTGCACTTGGAGAAATAAATAAACATGAAAACATTGAGCTAAATGATTCATAAGATACAATCTAGCTTGCTTTATGCTATAGATTTTCATACTAAAGCCACAAAGCTCCGCAAAAAATTTAGATGTGAGAATAAAGAACAACCACCAGGCTCTGTGCTAACAGTGCCTGTGCCATGTATTTATTTATAATAAATATTTATTTTTTTTAAGTTTTATTTATTTTTTAAAAATTTTTAAATGTTTTTATTTATTTTTGAGACAGAGAGAGACAGAGCATGAGCAGGGGAGGGGCAGAGAGAGAGGGAGATATAGAATCCGAAGCAGGCTCCAGGCTCTGAGCTGTCAGCATAGAGCCTGACGTGGGCTCGAAATTGTGAATCATGAGATCGTGACCTGAGCTGAAGTCTGACGCTTAACTGACTGAGCCACCCAAGCGCCCTTATTTATAATAAAACTTTAAATATTTAATGTACTTTATGTTATTACTTGTATTTTGATTTTGTATGCAAAACTCACAAGTGTCAACAAATGTTGGTTAAGAAAAAATAATCACTGGCCTTGACATAACTGTCATTGACCATTGATTTTGATTAACATTAATTGAATTCAGTCTTACTGATAAATGGAGCAAAACCAGCATTGGTGAGGGTAATTCATATGGAAGCACTGGACATACATTGAACCTCAAGCAGAGCAATTTCTAAAATTAGCAAAGCTGTTATTTGTCCTCATTCCATAATGAAAATATTTCAACAGAAAACATTGTTCCTCTTAAGACAGTTTATTTTCACTGTTGCTGTTTAAAAGAACAACACCAACACAATTGTAACTTGATATTTGACCTTAAAACTTATGGTAAAGAGCCCTTGAATGGACATGTCATTATATGCAGGTTATAACCCAATTCTTATAAGAAATTATTCCTTATGGATGCAAATCTGCTTTCACAGTAGTTTATTATTATTGGTCATAAAATTCTAGTAATTACATTTCCTCTAATGAATACATACTTTCTTAATTTCATATATTGAAATGCTATTTAAATTATCCTAATTTTATTTTTCATTGGAGCACTTAAAAGTATCTATTTTTATTATATTCTCCTGGTGGTCTTTGGTGGATTGAAATATTCTTTAAAAATATGAATTACAAAATATATCAATAATTTTTTTGAAAATAGCCTCTGTCACATGAAAAGCTGCAAATAATAAAAGTGGCTACAATAGAGAGCTTGTTAAAGATCAGCTCATTTTAGGTTTCATTAACACTGCACTGGAGATATAATGCAGAGTGCTAGAAATCAATTTAGACAAAGTCATTATTCTTCAAATACAAGGCTTTCTAGAAATATTTATGACTATAATAAGCACATTGTTTTCAGAGTAGTGAATTTTATAGGTTAGAAAACATCATTTACAGATATTTAAATATTGCTATAAAAGCATTTAGCTATTACTGTGGACATCTAATAAGACATAAAGTTTTATTAGAAGATCTATCTTAAGAAAACATATATATTTGACATACAAAAAGTAACTAATTGTATTAGAAGTTTTCTCACTTCCTACTTAATCAAGCTGATTGAGTTGGTTAGATCATCAATTTTATTAAACACTGTATGTTTATGGTAGCATGTCTATCCTTCATAAATAACTATATTACAAGTCACCTCTTTTGCTTGCCAATTAAATTTATTAACATAATAAGATATTATATCATTACAAGTAAGACTATGAGCACAACAGAGTTACATTTGATTTTTAAAAAAAAAACATTATTCTTTCTGTGACGCCTAGGTGGCTCAGTCGGTTAAGCGTCCAACTTTGGCTCAGATCATGATCTCACAGTCTGTGAGTTGGAGCCTTGTGTCAGGCACTGTGCTGACAGCTGAGAACCTGGAGCCTTCTTCAGATTCTGTCTCTCTCTCTCTCTGTCTCTCTGTCTCTCTCTCTGCCCTTCCCCAGCTCATGCTCTCTCTCTCTCTCTCTTTCACTCTCTCTCTCTTCCTTTCTCTCTCTCCCAAAAATAAATAAGCATTAAAAAAATTAAAAAAGTAAAAATTATTCTTTCCAAAATGGAAGTGGGAAACCATAACACGTAACATAATCATTAAATAGGAGAAAGCAGAAATTCAATGCCAGAATAAGGCAATAGAAATGATTAAGGGTAAAACCTAGAAGATAAATTACAAATATCACTAGAAAATAAAAAATAGACAAATAGCTTTAAATAAATATATGTAGTATATGTCCATTTATGTGTAAGAATTGTTTTAAGAAACACATCTCAGATTATAATCTTCAACATTTTTCTTAAATTTCTTATTGACTTTCAGAGCTGTCAAATGTATATGGACCATATATGTTCCTTGCTTTCCTAAAAAAATTTCTAGTGAAATTATTTTTAAGTTAGAAATAATATTTGAGACTGCATCTTTGAGATAGAGTAAATTTTGACATGTGCCACTCTAATCCCTAGGAACAACTATTCAAATGAAAATCATGTAAACATATAGGTTTAAAAAAAATGGAAGATATGAAAAAAAATGTGTATTTAAAATGATTACTGCAGTTTCTGGTTATTTTATAATATCAAACTTCTGAGAAAAATATTCTTTTAGAAAGCATACCATTAATATATTTATAATAATGATTAATGTGATCATCCAAGGTATATGTAAATAACAAAACATGGGTGACTTGTGGGTGTCTCCACAAACTAGTGAGGTATATATGATTTTGGATGTTTTTCCTTAAAGTGATATGGAATTTGAATTAATATTACTGTTGTCAGTTCCTTGCCGAGATTGCCTCTCAGTAGCCCAACTAAGTACATGGCAACTTGCTTTATCAGATCAAGTACAACAAAGGAGCCAGAGAGACAGGACCAAGCAAGATGGAAGTCAGGCTTTCATAATCTAATTTCATGGGTGGCATCCCCTCATGTTTACAATTGTCTACTCATTAGAAGTAAAACTGTAGGTCCAGGCCACACTCAGTAACAGGGAATTGCACTAGGGCTCCACTGTCAAGAAGCAGGGATCTCTGGAAGTCAACTTAGAAAGCTCATCATAAAACTGACTCAAAAAAAGAAAAAAATCTGTTCTGGAAAATTTAAACATCTTTATTTTGTCAGTCTTTTCTTTTTTTCATTAACTTATTACTGGTTCATGATTAAAACTTTCAGTGTTTCTATATTTATTTATTTATTTTTTAATATGAAATTTATTGTCAAATTGGTTTCCATACCCAATTGGTGCTCATCCCAACAGGTGCCCTCTTCAATGTCCATCACCCACTTTCCCCTCCCTCCCACCCCCCATCAACCCTCAGTTTATTCTCAGTTTTTAAGAGTCTCTTATGGTTCGCCTCTTTCCCTCTCTGTAACTTTTTTTTTCCCCTTCCCCTCCCCCATGGTCTTCTGTTAAGTTTCTCAGGATCCACATAAGAGTGAAAACATACGGTATCTGTCTTTCTCTGTATGACTTATTTAACTTAGCATAACACTCTCCAGTTCCATCCACATTGCTGCAAAAGGCCAGATTTCATTCTTTCTCATTGCCAAGTAGTATTCCATTGTATATATAAACCACAACTTCTTTATCCATCCATCAGTTGATGAACATTTAGGCTCTTTCCATAACTTGGCTATTGTTGAAAGTGCTGCTGTAAACACTGGGGTATAAGCGCCCCTATGTATCAGCACTCCTGTATCCTTTGGGTAAATTCCTAGCAGCTATTGCTGGGTCATAGGCTAGATCTATTTTTAATTTTTTGAAGAACCTCCACACTGTTTTCCAGAGTGGCTGCACAAGTTTGCATTCCCAACAACAGTGCAAGAGGGTTCCCATTTCTCCACATCCTCTTCAGCATCTATTGTCTCCCAATTTGTTCATTTTAGCCACTCTGACTGGCATGAGGTGATATCTCCGTGTGGTTTTGATTTGTATTTCCCTGATGAGGAGTGACGTTGAGCATCTTTCATGTGCATGTTGGCCATCTGGATGTCTTCTTTAGAGAACTGTCTATTGAGATCAGGAACACGATCTCAGGAACAGGACATCTCAGGATGTCCACTCTCACCACTGTTGTTTAACATAGTGTTGGAAGTTCTAACATCAGTAATGAGTCAACACAAGGAAATCAAAGGCATCAAAATGGCAAAGATGAAGTCAAGCTTTCACTTTTTGCAAATGACATGATATTATACATGGAAAACCTGATGGACTCCATCAAAAATCTGCTAGAACTGATACATGAATTCAGTAATATAAAATTAATGTACAGAAATCAGTTGCATTCTTATACACTAATAATGAAGCAACAGAAAGACAAATACAGAAACTGATCGCATTCACAAATGCACCAAGAATAATAAAATACCTAGGAATAAACTTAACCAAAGATGTAAAAGATCTGTATGCTGAAAACTATAGAAAGTTTATGAAGGAAATTGAAGAAGATACAAGAAATGGAAAAACATTCTGTGCTCATGGATTGGAAAACTAAATATTGTTAAAGTGTCAATACTACCCAAAGCCATCTACACATTCAATGCAATCCCAATCAAAATTGCACCAACATTCTTCTCGAAGCTAGAACAAGCAATCCTAACATTTGTATGGAATCACAAAAGGCCCCGAATAGCCAAAGTAATTTTGAAGAAGAAGACGAAGCAGGAGGCATCACAATCCAGACTTTAGCCTCTACTACAAAGCTGTAATCATCAAGACAGCATGGTATTGGCACAAAAACAGACACATAGAGCAATGGAATAGAATAGAGACTCCAGAACTGGACCCACAAAAGTATGGGCAACTAATCTTTGACAAAGCAGGAAAGAATATCCAATGGAAAAAAGACAATCTCTTTAACAAATGGTGCTGGGAGAACTGGACAGCCACATGCAGAAGAATGAAACTAGACCACTTTCTTACAGAACTCACAAAAATGAACTCAAAATGGATGAAGGACCTGAATGTGAGACAGGAAACCGTCAAAACCCTAGAAGAGAAAGCAGGAAAAACCTCTCTGTCCTCAGCCACAGCAATTTCTTACTTGGCATATCGCCAAAGGCAAGAGGATTAAAAGCAAAAATGAACTATTGGGACTTCATGAAGATAAAAAGCTTCTGCACTGCAAAGGAAACAATCAACAAAACTAAAAGACAACTGTTGGAATGGGAAAAGGTATTTGCAAACGACATATCAGACAAAGGGCTAGTATCCAAACTCTGTAAAGAACTCACCAAACTCCACACCCAAAAAACAAATAATTCAGTGAAGAAATGGGCAGAAGAATTGTTTCTATATTTATAACTGCCAATATTTTTATTAAGATTTTCTACACTTTAGGTACACCTGGGGAGCTCAGTCATTTGAGTGTCTGACTTCGGCCCAGGTTGTGATCTCACTCTTCGTGGGTTTGAGCCCCACATTGGACTCTGTGCTGACAGCACAGAGTCTGGAGACTGCTTTGGATTCTGTGTCTCCCACTCTCTCTGTCCCTCCTCTGTTTGCACTCTGTATATCTCTCTCCCTCAAAATAAATAAATATTAAAAAAATTTTTTAAAGATTTTCTACACTTTATATTTCTTTGCAACATTGAAGCTTTACAGAGTGAGTTATGTGCAGTAGAGTGCTAGTAAACACTTAAAAATAAACTCTGTGAAAATAATGTATGAGTTTATTATATTTTTGTACTGATATAAAAGATATATAGACACAATTTACAAATAATAATAAAAATACTATACCCTATTGCAATCCCATGTAGCCAATTGATTTTCACAGAATGCTTTTTATTGATTTTTGTTGACCTCTTGTATCTGTAGCAAACTTATGTTTGCAATTTAACCATGATTTGACAAAAACAGACTACAAATAATGCATAGAAGTTTGGTCATATCACTGATAAATGACTGTATTTTTGATGTAAATATTACTTAATAATTTTGCTTACTTAGCAAGTAAGATGAAAATAAAATAATAATAATGTATTTTGGAAATTCCCTCACTAGTCAAAGATATGAGTGATTTCTTTGCTGTATAAGATGATAGTGTTTGATATCTAGAAGAATATTTTCTCACTTGTTACTCTGTGTGTTCATGTGTGTGTGTGCTAGTCACAATGTAATGACTCCAGACAAAGCATCATTTGAAGCTTAATATGCATTATTAACATTTTGTCTTGATGTACTTAAGTCTAGGCAATCAACAAAACAGTGAATCAAGGCCTGATTTCCAGTATTTGTCAAATACCATGATATAAATATTACCATCATGGCTGTCATAAGTCTGTCAACATGATGTTCCTTAATATAAAGTTGGAAAGGCATGTGCAGCAATATTGCACAATACTATTGCCTAGTATTTCATCATAGAGATATAATAAACATAAATAACTTCAATAACATAGATTATATTTAATGTAGGAAATTTACAAAAAACTGATGAATGAGTTTTGAGTATCATTTTGCCTTTAGTCATGTATCGTGTGTTCATATAATTTAATTTTAAATAATGGTTGCATTTTAAAACAGACTTGTAAAATCTGTGAAAATTTAACAGTGTACTTAAATGAGCCAGTAAAGACTGAGCTCTGAAAAGACTGCTTTGATTTTTGCTCATAACATTTTCTTTAAAAAAAAAAATTAATGTTTATTTATTTTTGAGACAGAGAGAGACAGAGCATGAACAGGGGAGGGTCAGAGAGAGGGAGACACAGAATCTGAAACAGGCTCCAGGCTCTGAGCTGTCAGCACAGAGCCCGGCGCGGGGCTCGAACCCACGGACCGCAATATCATGACCTGAGCCAAAGTCGGACACTGAACCGACTGAGCCACCCAGGCGCCCCGCTCATTATGTTTTCTACCAAAAGAAGTAACGGATTATAGCCAGTAATTTTGAGAAGAGTAAGAATTTCCAGTTTCATTTCTTTAAAAATTTATTTTAATGTTATTCCTTTAAAAATGTTTATTTACTTTGAGGGGAGAAGGGGCAGAAAGAGAGATTCCCAGGCAGCCTACGTGCTGTCAGCTCAGAGCCTGTCTCAGGTCTTCATGTCACCAACCGTGAGATCATGACCTGAGCCAAAATCGAGTCTGACACCTGATGGACTGAGCCACCCAGGCACTCCTCCAGCTGCATTCTTTATTGTTACATTATTTATTTCAACAAAATGATTAAAAATAAATGTTTGCTACAATTATTCTCAGGCAAACTTTCATGAAAATATGAAGAAGGTAGAGGTTATAGACACTTACTAACTCTGCTTACCCTCAAATTGTCCCGTTTCTTCATTTGTAACATGAAGGGAATTAATGTTCATCTCATGGGTTGTTGACAGATTTAAGTGAATTAATGCAGTCAAGTACTTATAGTGAGATTATAGGACTCAAGAAAACAAGCAATGCCTGGTATGATCCAGAGACAAACTTGAAAGAACCACTGTGTTATTTTGAGGAATGATCTGTTTTTGTGCCACTGCCCATGGCCCCTCTCTATATATCTATGGACAGACATACAAATCAAGAATACAGCCATGTGATAGAGTTGGGATAGATTATTCTACAGTGCAGCATGTGGAGCTAGGGCTCAGAATAGATTCTGATGTAGCAGGAGTACCTCACTCAAGAAGCACCAAATTTTGTATCATTTCAGTGTGAAACACTTGGGGGAAGCACTTTCTTCAATGCAGAGAAACAGGCTCAACAAATATTTGTGGGATTTAATATTCTTTCCCTAAAGCAAAATAACCCTGCCATGGTAAAATAAGCAATCTGCTTCTATACTGCAATTGCAATATATATCTATATCTTGAAATATATTGCCTATGTAATTCACAATATACGGCTTCAGTAAATCAGCCCTAATTCCAAATTTATTTGAAATAAACTTCAACTTGTCAATGCTAAAATGTTCTGTAAGCATCAAATAAAAAATAACTGTAAAATTTACATCCTATCATTTTCCACGTAGCAGAGGAAAACGTATTATGTTAAGTACTTTGTATCAAGAGAGACAGAAGCCGTTTCAGCAAAACTGCACTTTGGAGCCTATATCACCTTACCTGTAAATATCAGGACTATCATTAACACTTGTTTGGGGGGCACCCAGGTGGCTCATTCAGCTGAGCATCCGATTCTTGGTTTGGCTCAGGCCATGATCTCATGGTTTGTGGGATCGAGTCCCACATTGGACTCCATCGACAACACAGAGCCTGCTTGGATTCTCTCCTCCTCCTCCTCCTCCTCCTCCTCCTCCTCCTCCTCCTCCTCCTCCTCCTCCTCCTCCTCTTCTTCTTCTTCTTCTCTCTCTCTCTCTCTCTCTCAAATAAATAAATAACATACTTTAAATAAAACTTGTTTTTAACAACTCTAATACATTTCCTTCAATTCAATATTTAAGTATCAGGTTTAAATTTTTTTTTGGTTAGTTTGTACATAGGGCAAATATTGGTATGCTAAACATGACATTAAGTCCCATTCCAAAGTTAAAATACTGGTCACCAAAAAATCAATCACCTAAAAAGTAAGATAGATAAAAATTAATTCCCAATCCTAGGAAAGTACAATGAAGTACATGCTTTTAGTCAAAAACAATAGTATCAGATACATAGAATAGCAAACTAAAGGTATAAATTATGAAACAGAGAAAAGCACACTTCAAGGTGAGTTTATTACACCCATGATGTTAATCATAATCAATTGTAAACAACTGTAACTTAAAGGATCATAGAATGCATCCTATCTACCAATTCCAGTGGGACAGAGTGTGATGGCTTGTATCTCAGCTCTCTTAATCTGTTGGCTTTGGACAACTACTTAATTTGTAAGTGCTTCAGTTTTCTTATCTGTAGAAAAAAGATAATTATAGGATTTAATTTAAGGGGTCAGTGTAAAGCATACATATATTTGAATATGTAAAGCATCTGGGAAAAGCTTACCATTTTCAAAAGAAGTCAATAAAAGTGAATTTGTACATTATTTGCAGATATGTAAGATAATACAATTGGTCATTTTATCACTTTATTCAAGACCTGAACCAGAACCAAAGTAAACTCTTTCAACTTCAAAATACAATCCCATTCACTTGTAACATCAAGATTTAGTTCGAATTCCTTTAATAATCAGATTATATAAAATAAACAAGCAGATTCTATAGATTTCATGTATCAGCATCAATACTTCTGAGGTGACTATCCTTGTATCATTGCAAAACGAGTTCATGCTGCATAAGAAATGTATGCACACTATAACACACACCCTACAGTATATATAGTATATACACTATAAACTACTTATGTGTTTTGTATCTTATTCTTTATTAAAAACAGTTAAAATTGTGTTTTAAACTGTCCATTGAAATTAAAAACACTTATAAGATCCAGTATAAAGCCATACACACACACACACACACACACACACACGCACACACACACACACACACACACAACCAAAGCCATGTTATATAAATACAGAAAGTCCAATTATATTTAGTAGAAATTAAAATAAAAAGCAAATTTTCACTATGTTAAAAGAACATGAAAATGTGGACTTTTCCCCAAAACAACACAGATATTCATTTACTATGAAAACCAAGTAAAATGCCAGTGCTATTGACTGTGTACTGAAAGAAGAAAATTCTAAAAGCCATATGTATGAATACATATTTAGTAAGATACCATTTCTTTGGCTTGATATAAACTTAGAAGAAAGTAACTATGATTTTTAGCAGAGAATAAGAAAGATGCAGCTTGTTTATATGCAGTACACTTAATGCTGTGCTCTGGTAAATAGCCTTTGGAACTTAGAGAAACACTTGAATAATCTTCAGCAAAATCTGAGTTAGTTTAAGCAGGTCATATCAATTATTTTTGCCTTAGTTTATTCATCTGCCAATTGGATGTTGAATATACTTGCCAATACTTGCTTAATGTTATGCTAAGAATCGAATATCTAATAGGCAAACTTTGAAAAAGTAATAAGAGTTAACCAAGTAAAATGTATAAACATACATGTTTCTGAAAGATTTTAAAGGTAATTCTCCAGAATATTCAATAAGTCAGAGTACTTTTGTTTACACAGCTACACTTGTCTATACCAAAAACATGTGTATATACCAAGCACACACCATGAAAACAACTTTTTAGTTCTCAATGTCAGCAAACCAGAGGATACTTTTCGAACTATCCCCTAAAATGTATATTTAAAAAAAGCATATACAATTAAGCAAAATAATCAAAAGAAGTTCTGTTCTGCAGTAAATGTCTGCTTTCATTCCTGAGTCGAAGTCGGGCGCTCAACCGACTAAGCCACCCAGGTGCCTCTAAATAAATAAACTTAAAAAAAACAAATATCCGACAAATGACAAACCAGGAAAAGTATTTGCACCTCATAAAGTGATAATCCTTTTGTGGAAAGATTGCCAAAATTAGATACAAATAAAATAAAAATACCAATGAAATTATTTGCAAGTGATACAAAAAATAGTTTGCAGCAAATAATATAAACATGTTTCTTAAATATGTGCAAAGTTTCTTCATTTCTTTAATTTTTAATAAATTTAAAAAAATTTTAATGTTTATTTATGAGAGACAGAGAGACAGAGTGAGAGCAGGGGAGGGGCAAAAAGGGAGGGACACAGAATCCCAAGCAGATTCCAGGTTCTGGGCTGTCAGCACAGAGCTCGACATGGGGCTCAAACCCACAAACTGTAAGATCATGACCTGAGCCAAAGTCGAATGCCCAACTGACTGAGCCACTCAGGCACCCCAATTTCTGTAATATTTTAAAATGCAAAGTTAACTATACAAATATATATATATATATTTAATCAGAATTAAAAAGCAGAAAATGAGATTGCATACCCTGTATCAAGGCTATGGGGAAACAAACATTTAATACGTTGGTGGTGCAATTTGGTTTTGCAATGTCTACCAAGAGTAAGCATACATACTTTGAGCTGTTAATTCCACTTCTGGGAATTTATTCCACAGGGATAGATTATTATATACTCATATTCACTTATGGGAAGTTATACTATACGGATATAATTCATTAAACATTGCTTGAATTGTAAATATATGAATCCTTCTAAATACCATCAGTTGAAAACAGGTTAGATAAATCTTGGTATATACTAGACAGCTCCAAAAAAGAATGGAGCAGTACTTTAGGCACTGAAATGGAAAGATTTCCATGGTATATAGCTAGCCAATAAAAGTAAAAAATAATTCACATCATATGCTACTTTTTAATGGTAATATTTGTGGGGGGTGGGAACCAGGTATACATATTTATTATATTATATTGCATCGCATTTACTTTTATATTTATGAAGAAACTCTAGAGAGAAAGGTAATCAAAAAAAAAGTAATAACAGTGGTTACCTATGTGGGAGGGAACAAAAAATAGGAAGGTGAAGAAATAGGGTAAGAGATGGATTTTTCACAGTATATTCAATATACACATATTTATACACACACACACACACACACACACACACACAAGTACACCTGTGTATACATATGTTACCCTGTGAAACTATGATCTATTTTTATTATTTTTGAAAATTAAAAACTAAATGAATAATTCTGTTTAGTAAATGCAGAGAAACATGCTCATCTAGAAAAATAAATATGTAATGATACTTAATAAAATATTGACAAGGGTAATGGTAAGGGAGATTTAGAGCTCCTTATCTAATGACTTCTAAGGCTGTTTTCAATATGGAAGATCAGGGAGAGTATTCCTTCTTGAGAAGTAAAACATAACCTCTCCTTTATGAATAATTCAGCACCTGTGTAGCCAAAGGTTCATCTTGATACTCTGCTCTCCCTTTTACTAAATTTCTTCTTCTATCTTTGCTGCCCCATGAGCATCCTCATTAAAATCATCATAATTGTCCCCTTTTGCCTTCTGCTGCTTAAGTACTTTACAGAGATTAACACTGAATTTTCAATACAGCCTCTTGAGAGGGGTTCCCATTTTACAGATGTGAAATTTAAATAACAGGTTAATAATTAGGTGAGTGTCACACAGTGTTAAAAGGTGGCACCTTGATTCCCGTTAAAGCTCTTAGTGTCCCTGTAACACAGAATTTTATCATACAATATTTTAAATATGTGGAAAATTACAAAGAATATTTGCCTTATACAACTACCATCTTATATGGTCACTGGGATCAGGTTGATGGATGGAAGGGAACACCTACTAAACTTTGCATATCAATTGCACATCTTTAAGGCTGGTAAACAGGTGCAGAATGCTGCAGCTGCTAATATCCCATATTAGGATAGTAGGCACTCAATAGTTGTTTACTGAAATGGTTGCATCTATTAAAATATAATAAAATGTTTAAAACCACATGGATAATAGCCTCTAATGGTGCTATACATTATATTGTATGTCAGAATTAACAAGGTCTACAAAGTCAGCTAAGAATCAGGTAGGCCAGGGGTGCCTAGGTGGCTCAGTTGGTTAAGCTCCCAACTTCCAATCAGGTCATGATATCGTGGTTTGTGAGTTCAAGCCCCACGTGGGGCTCTGTGCTGACTCTGTGCTCAGCCTGGAGTCTGCTTCAGATTCAGTATCTCCCTTTCTGTCCCTTCCTGCTTGCACTCTGTGTCTCTCTCTCTCCAAAATAAACATTAAAAAATTTTTTTTAAAGAATCAGGTAGGCCAAAATTAGGGTATTTTCTATGGTTTACCAATAAGTATACACTCAAGTTAATGTACAATAGTGTATAACAGTTAATAACCTCACTTATAAGTTTTGAAACAATTATAGATGTTTGCCTACTTATATCTATTTTTTATACTCTGCCTTCAAGCAGTTAAGTTTAATAATATCTGCCCTCCTATAACATCTCCTGTTCTTGTACGTGCTTTAATGAGAATCACTATTCTTGGAATTTAAAGTACATTTATCATGTTACGGTCTTTTTTATTTTCAACCTTATTAAGATATAATTGACAACTTAAGAGATATTTAAGGTATACAACTTGAAATTTTGATATAGGTATACATTATGAAATGATAATGGAAATAAAGATAATTAACATATTCATCACTGCACACAATTACCATTTCCTTTTCCTCCCCTCCCCTTCCCTTTCCTCCCCTCCAATTTTTTTCCTTTCTTTTCCTTTCCTTTCCTTTCCTTTCCTTTCCTTTCCTTTCCTTTCCTTTCCTTTCCTTTCCTTTCCTTTCCTTTCCTTTCCTTTCCTTTCCTTTTGCCTTTCCTTGCCTTTCCTTCCTTTCCTTGCCTTCCCTTGCCTTCCCTTGCCTTCCCTTCCCTCTCCCTCTCCCTCTCCCTCTCCTTCTCCCTCTCCGTTTCCCTTTCCCTTTCCCTTTCTGTTTCCCTTCCCCTTCCCCTTCCCCTTCCCCCTCCTCCTCCCCCTTCCCCCTCCTCCTCCCCTTCCCCTTCCCCCTTCCTCCCTCTCTTCCTTCCTTCCTTCCTTCCTTCCTTCCTTCCTTCCTTCCTTCCTCTTTCCTTATTTCTTTTCTTTCTTTCTTTCTTTCTTTCTTTCTTTCTTTCTTTCTTTCTTTCTTTCACGGTGAAAACACTTGAGATCTACCCTCTTAGCAATTTTCAAGTATAAAACTACTGTATTGTAAACTATAGTCACCATCTTCACAACTAGTCTTTCATAACTGAAACTTTGTACCCTATGACCATCTCCTCATTTGCCTATTCCCCCACCTTCTGCCAATTACCAATCTCCTATTTGCTTCTGAGTTCAACTATTTTGGACTCCACATATAAGTTAGATCATACAGTATTTGTCTTTCTGTGTCTGGCCTATTTCACTTTGTATAATGTACCTCAGCTTTATTCATGTTGTTGTAATTACAGATTAACTTCTTTATTAAGACTGACTAATATTTCATGTTATGTATATATGAAAATGGTGACTATATGAGATGATGGAGACAAATATATATATTTAAGCAAATATGTATAATATATATTTATATTTATGCCAATATATATATTGGCAATTTATATGGCAATTTATATAAATATATAAATATAAATATATATTTATATGTATAAATATAAATATATATATTATATGTAATATATATATTTAGGCAAGGAAGTAAAAACTCTTATGAATAATTAACTGGTCCACTTGGGAAATTGTTAACTAAAATTGTCATTTGAGAAACTTATAACTAAAAAATTAAAGTAGAAAAACCCATTTGCAAATATCTGTTTCTTTCCAAAACAGGTAGAATTTTTTTCTCAGTAGTCTTTTCCCACTTAACACAAATCTTGGTTGCATCTTGCACATTACCCAAGATTTGTAATATTTTCTCTCTGATTCCAAAATGAAAGATATTTTGCTAAATATTACAGTTTTATGACCTCCGGATTAGCCTCATTGTGACAGACGTGATGTACTCACCACTGTTTCAGCTAAGTGAGCAATTTGAAAGTAGTTTAATCAGTTTCTCCATTATCACAATTAAAGCTTTTTCCTAGTGATACCAAAAAGCTATCAATTCTCTCACCTTCAATTTTGAGGATTCAGGGGTGCTGAGGTTTTGTTCAATGGCAGAATAACCATGCAAAATGGGTAGTTTCGACACAGAGAGAAAAGAAGGCAAAATCTTCGAAGTAAAGACATGTTGCTTATTTCCAGATCGTGAAACAATGTAGGGTAATTTCTGTTGGCCAGTGATTCTCCCTACCAACAACAGAACCCATTCCTCAGTGTTATATTGGCACTAAGTCAGGTCTTTGGTGTTTCCCACTACAAAGTACCTCTTTTTTTCTCTCCTTCCTCTTCCCCATATGATTATTATAATCTTTATGTCCCAGTTGGGATTTAATCCTTGTTTTTATTTCCACTGACTCAGAATTACTGGAGAAGAGAAAATGCCCTTCAAATTCTATGAAAATAATTCAGTGAATGTAGTGGCTAATATAACATGCAAATTTACCACAAGAAGTATTACTTACTACTCTTATGTTCTCATCTATCATGAAACTCCTAAGAAAATCTGATAAAAATCATTGTAAAATGCACAATCTTACAATTTAAATTTCAAAGTGATATACTTCCTTTATATCCCCAGTATATGCTTTTTGTAAAGGAAAGAAAAGAAAGGTACAGTGACATATTAGAAAATTGATTAGGGGATAAAATTTACAGATTGTTGTTTTTAAATGGGGAGGGTGAGAGAATGGAGTGGGGGTTGTAGCTGTTATTTAAGGTAAGGAGAAAATCAGGTGTGGAGGGAGGTTTTGTGAATTCAGTGATAATCATGTTGAATTGAACTGTTTGAGACATTAGAGAATGGCTCTCAGCATAATGGAGTCCATCACCCAAAGCTGTACCTTTTCCTGAGAAATAGCTCACATCCAAAGTCTAGTAAATGTGGACCAGGAGCCCGTTGTCTCACCTGAACACATTTCTGAAGAGCCATACCAGTTCCAAAGTTCCATATGGAATTGGCCGATACTGCTCCGGTTTGTCTGAGACCAAGTATTTCTGAGACTCAAGTCTTCCCGTGCTAAAACTGAGAATGTCACAAGCAAACTGGAATGTCTGGTCTTCTGCACCAACTAAATTATACTTTAAATTCTTCCTCTGCTCAGTCTTTCCTGCATTCCCTTACCAGTGCTGTCCATGAGAATACTTCCTGCTAATCTGCTGCAACAAATTTTCATCTAAGAACCCATTTCTTGGCAAATCCCACCTAAGCTAGGGAAAAAAAACAAAAACAAAAACAAAAACAAAAACGAAAAAAGAAAAAACAAACATGTCCCCTATAAGAAAAGCATCCAATGCTATATCCAGCCTTCAGGGGTCCAATACTTAATGGATGTATATGGGTCTGCAAGAGACTCAGAGCAACTGTCACTTTGTCCTGTTTGTATCCCTTCTTTATATATATCTCTATATATAGATATATAGATATAGATACAGATATATGGATATAGATATATAGATATATAATCTTTAATTTATATTCCCACACGCCAAGTATTTATATTATCTATAATATTGCTTTGTTTTAGGTAAAGATTTTAGTTTAAATCTCTTGAATCTAGCATGTAGGTTGACTATATGATAAAACATTAATAATGTATGCAATTAATAGGTTAAAATTAGAATAGGGCTTTCTGAAAAATAGTTAATATTTTTATATTTGAGTTGAATACTCATCTAATATTTACTAGAATTTGCTTCTGCTGCCAAATTTCCCAAGAACATTTTGTTGTTCTTGTTGTTGGGGGAAGAGGTTGCATTTTATCAGTCTCACTCCTTAAAACTAGAATTTCACTAACACTATCTCTATAGTTTCAAAGACAAATGCTTCACAGAAGTGATGGATATACCATCATCTTTCTACAAAACAAAACGTATAATTGAAGAGTTCCTGCATACTTTCTAGTTTTCTTTTTTATGCTTCTCTAGTGTGATTTTAAGACTTTAAAAATGTTGCATGTCCATCAAAATTCCCCAGTTACTTATATCTTAAGAACTGGAAATGATAGTTACAGTGCACTCATTCTTTGTGAACATATCAAGTTCATATAAAGCCATACCATCACCATGACCAAACATAGGAATTAATTTATGAAACTGATGCTGATCATTTGAGTCTTTGGGTCTCATGTTTTTATGGACAGTTACCTTGATATCTTGTCCATCCCCATCCTTCTCATGCTATATAGTTAATTGATAAGAAGTATGCTGCAATCGCTCACAAACAATCCTTCTTATGTACAGGTTTCAAATGTTCATATTCATGTGGCAAGTTGTATTTTCCAAAAATGACTCCAACAATACCCCTTACCCTGTATGATTTACATTCTGAATTTACCATTCCCGAAGCAAAAGTGGTGTCTAGGCCCCTCTTACTGAATCTGGGTTCGCTTGCAACTACTTCAATCCACTGAACATGGTAGAAGTGGTCTAAATGACTTCCAATACAAAGTCAGCAAAGGTCAAACTGTTTTTGCTGTATCTTTTAGACAACTGGACATTCTTTTGACCATCTTTGGATGCTTGGATTATTTTTGACACTTGTAAATGCAAACTCTACATAAGAAATCCAGCTACAGGGAACCATCAGGCTGTAGAGACTGTATACAACAGTTGATAGCCAGCATTAATTGCCAGATATCAAAATTGTCTGGGGAGAAGATGCCTGGAATAAGAGAAGTATTCCATATGCATTTTTGAAAAGATAACATCAGAAATATTAAATTTGGCAATCTTAATTATCAGTATGGGTCCAAGCTTACTGATAAATTTGCAACATTCAATTCTAATTATAATTTAACATCTATGAATAGCTCAGGGCTCATTTTCATCTCCCTTATATAGATATAGAACCTAAAACATCACTTTTAGATATATTATCATAGTATTAATTTAGAATATTGTGCAAGATAAAGTATACCTAAAAGTGAGAGATTTCTGCCTAATTGGATTATATTTAAATCTAGGTAAAATATAGTATATTTGTTCAATCCAAATTTTCCTTGGAGTGGCTGAATATGACTCTTCAATTAAAAGTATTGGATGAGTTTCATGTCAACTCAAAACCACAAGTTATGAAATCAATGAGTCAAGTATTGAATTAAATTAATTTTGGATGGCAGGTTTGACAGTTATTGCTTAGTGTGTCTTAATAAATCAATGATCTGTTCCCTCCACAGGGGGAGAAAAGTTCTGCTCTTAAAATAAAATATACAAAACCAAGGCTTATTTAAACACAATTCTTATTTTTCTCTCCTTCTTTCTTCCTCTTCCTCTTCCTCTTCCTCTTCTTCCTCTTCTTCTTCTGTTTCATTGGTTTTTTGTTAACAGTATTTATTGTTTCCAAGGGAAAAAGCATTGAGGGAAAATACATATGATTATAATCTTATGACCTTTAATTTTCTAGAACTCTTTCTTCAAATTTACCTTATGAACATCCACTTCATTGCCATAAAATATCTATATGAGAGTCTTTGTTCCTGCTTTTTATTACTTAAATTCAAGTAATTTCTTTTTTTGGTACAGTATTTTCTGCTACAGCAAGCTAATGTACCGTGTTGCTTAAAAATTATAAGCATTGCTCATAATTAGAGCTATTTGTTTAAAATCATTTTGAACAGGTATCTTCAAAGCATACTGATGTTTTCAAAAATGTTACAAAAATGAAATAGCCTTTTATGAATGAATGAGTTGTGATTAATAATTACAGGTATTATGGTTATTAAAAATTTACTTTGTAAAATTTTGCTATGCTGGTATTTTATGAAAATTTACTGACTTCCCAGGAAAGCAATGGATGGAGAGAACATAGTTGAATGACATGTATAAAGTGCTGGGAGAAAATACATATACACACAAACACATACTCACAGACATACTATCATTTCAAATCCTATAACCAGTGAAATCATTCTTGAAATAATGAGGATGAAATGAATTCATTTTCAGATAAGTGAAAGCTGAGAGAATTAAATATATATATAGCCACAGTAGGTTCCTGTAGTCCTTATTCTTTGCCTATTATTATATATTTTATATTTATATCTAGAATTTCCCCATAATACAATCCCACAGTCCGATGCTCTTACAAAATGTTATTTTTCACATTTACTCACACATTAATTTGTATTCCTTCCTGTGAATCCAAGTTAAATCTGGTGAAAATGTCCCTGTAGTCTGCAGAGCTCCCTTCAATATGTGGTTTTTTTTGTTTGTTTGTTTTTTGTTTTTTGTAGTGCAGGTCTGCATGTGATGAATTCTTTTATAAAGTTTAGTGTTTAATGTTTTATATTAAAAATACAACAAAAATTTTAGAAAAGGCAGATACATAAAACCAGTGCATTAAAATGCTGAGGTTATATTGAATGTATATAAAACTCCTTTGAAATTATATGACTCATATGCTATGTGCAATAGCAAAATAAAACCCTGTCTTGAATTGGAGTGATTTATCTCCCATTTTCTCTGGGGGTTGGCCCAAAATGCCTGACCACAGGTGTTTCTTCAATTGTCATTCATTGGAAAAAGCCACCATGTACAATATCCCTTAAACTCTCATTCCATCCTTGCTGTACAGAAGTCTAGTGTCAGTAAATGAGACAGTATGGCAAATTACATGGCAATATTGAGTGCCTTGAGACTATAGCTGTTTCAAAGTTAAGTATGAGATCATAAATTATGTAATAAAACTGTTTACTGCAAATCTGTACTTTTTTCCATTTCTACAGATTTGTATTCCATATTCATTCAAGCAGTCAAATATCCATTAAATATATCCAATTAAATCAATCAAAATCTATTCAAGTGATCAAAGTGATTATCTGGGTTTTCCTCAATTTTTTGTTTTGTTTTTGCTTTTGCTTTTTGCTTTTTGCCTTTTTCCCCCAGCATTTTTATGAACAGAAAGATCTTTAGATTATTTTTCTTACAGAGAATTATGACTTTCCCTGTCATAGATTTTCTATGTATCAAATATAGGTGTTTTGTTCTTTGAGCCACAGATTAGTCCCTGGTACTTATTTATTATTTTTGTAATATTCATGAAAAATTAATATAATTACTAATAGTTAATGGATACAGACAAAATAAGAAGTGAATGGACTTATTGCTCTTTTCATTTTGAATTTAAAGTGAGCAGTTCAAGAAGTAGATTACATACCACATGTATCTGCATCTCAACAGATTTTCCATTTTTTTAGTTTCATGCAAGTAGTTAGATACATATTAATAACAGCAGTAGCTATTTTAATTTTAACCATTAGCAATTATTTTTTATTAATTTTTAAAATGTTTATTTATTTTTGAGAGAGAGAGACAGAGTGTGAGCAGTGGAGGGGCACAGAGAGAGAGAGAGAGAGAGAGAGAAGGAGACATCGAACCCAAAGCAGGCTCCAGGACCTGAGCTGTCAGCACAGAGCCTGACTCAGGGCTTGAACTCACAAGCTGTGAGATCATGACCTGAGTTGAAGTCAGATGCTTAACCGACTGAGCCACCCAGATGCCTCAGCAATTATTTCTGATATGTGTTCACCCATTCCAGAAAATAACTGAACTTTATTAGTATATATGGAAAAAGTTACCTACTTGCACGTAATAATACACAAATACTTGAAAAATGAAAGAATTTATAGCAAATTTCCATGGATCATATAAAAATTTTTAAATTTAAGACAATTATGTGCTTTATCTAAGCTAAATGTTCCTAGTTCATATTTTTATGTGATATATAAACACATTTTAAATTCACACTATGTATATTGTCTTATTTTAGAAATATTCAGTCTTTGAAATAAATGAGGAAGATATATGAAATTAATGGTGATTAAAATAAATTAATAAGTAATCTTACCAAATTTATTTCCTGAAAACAATTTTGTTGATTGTCAAACTCTCTTTATTAATATTATAAAAGCTTAGTCCGGGCTTACTGGTAAGTTGAGGAGAATGAACTTTAACCTAAATCTTTTTAGAGAATGATAATTTTAACGGATGATTTAAACTATCAGGTATGTTTGGCAAAATCGTTCTTGCAGCATTGTGGGTATTTGCTTCTTTCGATGTGTGTTGAGGGGGCAGTATGAAGCACACCTTATAAATAAAGACCATAATAATAGTTCATGTTCGGAATAATAAAAGCTGATTAAACAAAGATAGAATGGAAAGGAAATAATTGCTTAGATTAGTGTAATATTAGAATCAGAGGAAACTGGTGGTTGTGTGGGTGTAGAGGTAAATTAAGAGGAAGTATCCAGAGTGGATTGTCACACTGAAAAAGAAATCACAAAATAACACCATAGATGGTGAGAGATGACATATCACTTTTCTTGATTGAGCTGATATCTTTATGGATCTGGAGCACAAAAGTGTCTGAGCCAAACATTTGATTTCAAAATTCATTACAACATATGTGGCAGTTGAAGTCATAAGAAAGTTTAGCATGAAGATAAAACCATCTTAAGAACAAATTTAAAAGTCCTGAGAGAGCAACAGTTGTAATTTGAACAGAGAAGATGCAAAAATGATAGACAGATGGAAAGATAGATAGTGATAGAGATAGAGAAATGATATAATATATAGATAGGGATAGAGACAGAGAGAGATAGAGATAGATGATAGGATGGACATAATGATAAGGAAAACTAGGGGAAAGTAGTTTCACAGGTGTTATGTGAAAGTTGCATTTACTGTTCAGAATAGTAACAGATTCCTAATAAATATGAGGCTGCTCCTGAAATTTGTTGTGAAATCATATGGAAATGATCACCATTGAAATTGTGCATCTGTAAAGAAATACTTTCACAAATAGCAACTATTAAGAAATTTCTGGGCCACCTGTGTGGCTCAGTCAGTTGAGCGTCTGACTCTTGATTTTGGCTCTGGTCATGTGATCAAGCCCTGTGTTGCACTCTGTGCTGAGCATGGAGCCTACTTAACATTCACTCTCTTTCCTTCTTCCCTTCTCCCTGGCTCTCTCTCTTTCAAACTGAAAGAAAGAAGAATGAAAGAAAGAAAAGAAAAGAAAGAAAGAAAGAAAGAAAGAAAGAAAGAAAGAAAGAAAGAAAAAGAAAGAAAGAGGAAAGAAAGAAATTGCTGGAACAGATTTGTCATTGGGAACCATCAACAAAGGGACCATTATCAAAAGCATGAGATAAAATATTGAGCTAAGAGACCATTCTACTCTCATCCTCTCCCATTACTGTAAGAATGCTAAAAATATCTATTTTTAAATTCCTGTAGAGGAAGATTAGAATGTGGTTTTTTTTCCCACTAAAATTCCTAGTAGGCATACAGATTGCACAGTATCCTGTGGACTTCAAATAAAGCTATGTTTATTTTCATATACATATGTTTAGATAGCTAGAAAGATAAATATAGATGTTTCAGATACAGGTATAGATTGATCTCATGGAATAATATAAATAAAATTTTTCATAGACAAATATATACAGAAGAGAGACAAACTAGAGCCCAGATTAATGGGAAATGCGTCATATTTTCCATATTTTAAGTTGTAAGACTTGTTTTTAGCAGTCAACCCCTGCCAACTCCCTGCAGTGTTTACTATGTATGATCAGTACATTTGCCCAAATTACCATGACTTTGTTCTCATCAAGTTTCAGAAAAAATAAAGAATAAGAGGGAAGAAAGTGTATTGACCTTTGGAGTAGTTAGAAGACTTGTAAAGATGTAATTTTCTTCTCTTTGTAAAGGAGGGGCTCTTCTCCTTCCCACAGCCAAATGATAGAAATCCCAGACGATTAACTGTAAAACAGCAAAGGTTGATCCTGTGAATACAGTGTGTGTACAGTAACCTTGCTCTCCAGCATGTACACAACCCTGTGCACAGAAAAAGCTGTAGAGACTGTGGCAGTTATACACATTCCATTTCCACATTTTGAGTTACTCATGATATGAAAGCTCAGCAAGGAAAGTAGCTGGGCCTGGACCACCTTGGTGATGTTCTCAAAGAGGCATTCACCAGGTTAAGGTATCTTAAATACCATTGTATGTGAGGTGTACCTCACATAACGAGAGCTGGAGAGGAAAGAGAAGAGAAACAAACAGTTTAGATAGAGCTCCATTTTCCCTATCAGTGAAAGTGGGAGGGGGCCTCCATAGACTTCAGAAGAATCCATTCAGTACCCTATCATGAAAGCCACCAGAAGGCTCATCAATCCGATGTAGACAGGCAATATAACTGGCAACTGGAGGTCACTACAGGAGATACTCCTCTTCTAACTCTTTCTTGCCCCAAAACCAGAGTGGGAAGACATGGAAAGAGACAGAGGAAAGTCAGTGAAGTATTCTCCTCTACTTAAGTATTCTCCTCTACTTAAGACCACTGAAATACAAGCAAATGAACTAAACTTTGAATAGAGGTGGACAGTGAGATTTTAATACAAAAAAACTGCATTTTTAAAATTATGGAATAAGTCTGTTCTATTAAGATTAACTGCCAACTTATGAAACAAGGCTCATTTGTCATCAAATGGGAGAATAAAAAAAGATTCTTATATAGCACAATAAGGAGATCTGCATTAGAAAAATAAAACAGGTCAATAGTTATGCCTCCATGTTTGGAGATTCCCCAAGTTAATACTGATTTTTGTAAACTCCAGTACATTTTTATCACTAACTTAGAGTATAATTTAGTGGTATTTATTCTTATAAGAATAAGTTAGACCTGATTATATTTCGCTATTTTTACCTTAATCTTATATTTATACCTTATACACTTTATATGTATATATATACACACACATAAAATCTTATATATATAATATAAATATATAATAATCTTACATATATATATATATAATCTTATATATCTAAATAACCAATTTAAAACAAAAGAAGGACTTTAATTAAATGAATCAATTTTTTTTTTTGGAGGGATTATTTCACATTGAATATAACTTCCTTTTAATTAATGTGGTTATAACTCTACGATTTAGTGCTTAAAAATGTTTTCAGTTGGCACAGGGGTAATCTGAATTAATGAGATAATTATACAAGATCTTTACTTCATTTTCTCTGTGTAATGGTGGACACTAGTAATGTTTTTCTGTCTCAAACATTTATCACATCAATAACATGCCTTTAGGACTATTGATCAACTTATTGCTTTTTGCTTCTAAAATATAGAACTAAAGCCATCCGATTCAAGGGTCTACTAATAAACATGTAACCAAAATAAAATACCAATTATATTCAAAGAGGTTACAAAATTATTTTCAAAAACAAATTGCTTAGGAAAGTGTAATATATCACATTTTAAAATATTTTCCTCAACTTCTTAAAACTAGATACAATATTTAAATGTTGAATTTTAAGCATAAAGGTTTTAGTCAATCACTGATTTGTCTAAAAAAAAAAAAAAAAACCTGATAGGGACACTTGGGTGGCTTAGTCGGTTAAGCATTCAGCCCTTGGTTTCAGCTCAGGTCATGATCTCAGGGTTCATGGGTTCAACCCCATCTCAGGCTCCACAATGGCAGCGTGGAGCCTTGGGATTCTCTCTCTCTCCCTCTCTCTGTCCCTCAACTCACAAGCTTACTCTCAAAATATGTAAATAAACTAAGAAAAGGAACAAAAAAGCAAAAACTGACAGTGTTTCAATAACAAAGGAATCTATTTGTGTTTAACGGTATTTAAAAATCTAACTATTCATGTATGGATTTTTAGAAATATAAATATCTACCTATGCATGTCTGTTTCTGTCTGTCTCTTTGTCCATCTCTCTCATCTGTCTAGTTCCCCTGTTCTTTCCTATAATGTCAGGATCTAATCAAAGAAAATTAAGACAACATCATTACTTTTACATGGTTATTCCAGTCACATTATAGCACTTTATTTGGTCAGCCTCGTCACCCATTCTTTTGTCAATATGATTTTAGCAAGAAGTTATTAATAAACTCATATGAAAACCAATCATTGTTTTGTGTGTTTTAGCAATTTAACCACTTTCTCTGTCTGTCCAGAAAAATCATGTTTTACATTTACAGTTTTGTAACTGTAGTAAATTATAAGATGCTAAATATATTGAGTTGCTAATATGTCTTGAGCACTACACTATTATATAAATAATGCTATTTAACCTGAACATGCACAATTACTGTTATAATCCTCCTTTTACAGACAAGGAAAATGAAGTACTGATGATTTAAGAAATACACCTAAAATGCATAGATGGAAGCAGCAAAACCTTGATTTAAACCTACATTTTCTCTATGAAGACCTTGAATTTCTACCTTTTAAATTACACTTCAAGTTGCTTAACATATTTGAGTCTCAGTTTTCTCATCTGGAAAGTAAGGCATGTATTCCTTTATTCAGTTAGTTATTTGATTAGCGTTCATTTTTGCTAGACTACACTTGGACATGCGCACAACTATTACACAGAAATCAAACAGACTATGTGTCTGCCTGTAAGGGTGTGACTTTCTGTAAGAAGAGTCATAGAATGAACATAGAAATAAATTACCAGATCATGTCATGTGGTGATAAGGGCTTTGATGAGAATTAAATCAGGATAAGGAAGAGAGAAGATATTGCAGTGGGAGTACTAGTTCATATAACATGAGGAAAAAAACACTTTGCTAAGAAGATATTTAACAGTAAGTCTGTTCTAGTAGCAAAGAAAAACAAATTGATTTAGGAAGATGTTCTAGGAACAAGATGTTTGTCACTGTGGCCAAAGAAAAGTGAGCAAGGGGGGAAACGGTAGAAGACTATTCCAGAGCAATGCCAGAGACTAATGTACAGCCATGGAAGACATCATTATCAATTAATGTCCAGGAGACTGAAACTCCACAGTAATTTGAGTATGAGAAGTTTAAAGACTTGTCACCTATTGCAGGAAATTATCTACTGAAGGGTAAAGAGAACACTAAAAATGTAAGAATAGCAAATATAGGGCATATCTACTGCTCCTTCTAAGGCTTCAGGCAAGGACTCAAGGAAAGAATAAATCTGCAAGAACCTCTACCCACCAGAGCTGAGACAGGGACCTCCTTAGAGAGGATGTCATTGTGACCTACTAGATACCAGAGAGTTTTGCTGATGCACTATGCTGGTAAGGCTCTTTGGAAAGCTGCTGCCTGGGGGGCTGCAGGAAGCTGTTCCCGGAGATCTGATGTACAGTGCTGGTCCTGTGCTCCAAAGGTGTGAGCCAAGAGGAGCACAGAGAACTAGGGAGAAGAGTCTCACCCTTTTCCAACATCCCACCACAGGCTTTACAGATGACTTTTATCAAGATGCCATAGACAAAAGAGAACAAAAACCTTCCATGATCACCAGCAGGGTAAAGAGGGCTAGGTGTGGAGCTGATTGACACCATGGTAAAAAATCTGGGTTTGGGGGCACCAGGGTGGCTCAGTCAGTTAAGCATCCAACCTCGGCTCAGGTCATAATCTCGTGGATCATGAGTTTGAGCCCCGCATCAGTCTCTGTGCTGACAGCTCAGAGCCTGGAGCCTGCTTCAGATTGTGTGTCTCCCTCTCTGTCTGCCCTTCTCCTGTTCACATTTGGTCTCTCTGTCTCTCAAAAACAAATGAACGTTTAAAAAAACTAAAGAAAAATCTGGGTTTCGTTGACCTCATTTAAAGGGTGATGGAGGGGTGCCTGGCTGACTCAGTTGGTACATGTGACTTTTGATCTCAGAGTTTACTTAAAAAAATCATGGAAAATATGTCAGTAGTTTTAGTCTGAAAATGTTTTAATTTTATCTTTATTTTTAAAGATAGTTTTGTTGTGTAGAGAATTGTTGGTTAGTCATTTTTTTTTTTTTTTTTTTTTTTTTTTTTGCGTTGCAGTGAAGCTCTATTTAAACTTCTGCTTTCATTGTTCTGGCTTTCTTTGTTTTTTCTTTTTTCTTTTTTTTTTTTTTTGTTTTTTGTTTTACTTGTTTTGTTTTTCTTTAGTTTCATTGCTGAGAAATTGTCTGCCTTCCTGATACTTTTGGTTAATGTATTTCATTAATTTTGGAAAATCGTTAGCAATTAGCTTTTAAATATTTTTCTATACCATTCTTATTTTCATCTCTTCTCTTCAATACATATGATGTTCATAAATATCCTCAAAGACTCAAACACTTGTATGTACTACATCTTTCTCTATATATGTATCTTTGTAAATTTGTATCTAAATCTGTATGTAATATTTGTGTGCATACTTTTTCTAGGTTTTTTAATGACGTTACTTGCAATTCATTGCTTCTTTACTTAAGCTATGTATAATTCGCTCTTAAACCAATCTACTGAGCTATTTTTCCTTCTTCACATTTTTCGTCTTTAAATTTCTGTGTGATTTTACTGCAGTTATTTTTTGTTGAAGTTTCCAGGCTAATTTCTTCTCCTCCAACATAGTATTTATAGTTTCTTTGGCATCTTTTTGAATTTTTTTTTATTTTGTGTCTGTTGTTGTTTTTTTTTTTTTTTTCTCACTGTGTATTTTGGCTTCATCCATCCATATTTCTTTGTGTGCATTTGCAAAATATGGTATGTGAACACTGTTTTTGACTGTTATTTATTTTTGAGAGAGAGCACGCAAGTGAGACAGAGGCAGAGAGAGGGGGACAGAGGATCTGAAGTGAAGTGGGCTCTGCACTGACAGCAGCTGGATGTGGGACTCGAACTCACAAACTGCGAGATCATAACCTGAGCTGAAGTCAGAGGCTCAACGGACTGAGCCACCCAAAGTGCCCCTGTTTCTGACTGTCCACGGGCTTGAAAATGATGTTTTCTTCCTCAAATGATTATCATTTGCTTATGCAAGGAGGATAAGGGCACTCAAAATTTTGAATTACTTTAATATAAACACAAAGTTTCGGATTCTCTGAGCCACTTGAGTGAATAGCAACCAGGCCGTATGCAGTAAATTGGTTTAATTTAGATTTCTTTAGACTCCTTTAGTATACTAACAACCTTTAGTGTCCTGATCCAAACTGGCTTCTCAAACCCTGTGGACCCTCGCCTCCAACTTTTGCTCATTAACCCTTCAAGAGTAACAGGTAGGAAGGAAATAGTGGCACCATTAGAAATAACATGGTTCCAGGGCAGAAGCAGCCCTCATCTCCTTAGTTTCCTTTTCTCTCCTAGACTCTAGCCTGCCAATTCTTGACTGTTTATTTACTTACATGTGAAATGCAGTTTGGGTTATTCTAAAATATCTGGTCTGCAATGATCAGAAGCGTAAGTCTGACATTTATTCACCACAAAAAAAAAAAAATTGAAATTTCTTCTCATCTGTAAACTCTTTGGACATTGACCTCTGTTATGAATTTGGAAGACTGACACTTGTGAAGTAGAGCACAGAGTGCCAGCTGGTGAGCCGCATTCAACAACAGACCACAAAAGAAATGGGAACTGAGATATTTATTACTCATAGATCCTGCAAGAAGTGCCCAGCATGTTTCAAAGGGCCATACTGGGAGGCTAAGGCAGAGTGCAGACAGAGGCAGGGTCATGGGCATATGTATGCCTCTATAAGGATCTGTGAGTGGAGTGCCATGGGGATCCTGGGCTAAAGCTGGATTGGTCAATTCAGACCAAAGGAGCTGGATTTTGGTGAGCCCCACAGGAATCTTATCCAAGGAGCATATAAGGGGAAGAAGCTAGGAGGCAAGGGATACTGTTGATGCCAAGAGTTGTCAGAGAAATCTATCAGGAACTTGCATTTCCTTGTGACTCTGTGGGCTGCTATCTGGGGAAGGAATTTCTATGAAGGGCTGGTGTAGCTGAAGGTCATTGCAGATTGCTTGGCCAAACAGAATGAAAGTTGACACAGCAACATCATGGAGTAGCTTAACTAAATTCTTGACAGCCTCAAAAAACCATCTTTTAAAAATGTACTTGATTGTGTCTGACAACAGTGAACTTGAACAAATAAACATTGTATTTGTTTCTTTGTGTCATTTTTCAAACTTTTATCTGCTAGGTGAAAGGAAGTAAAAGTATTTGAAACTGCCAATACAAAGTAGTGTATAATAAGTAGCTATGTGGTAAAAAAGAAATGGTGGTATTTGTTAATATAATATTTGCAGCATGTAATTTGAATGCGTTGTATGCAGATATTTCTCGACGTACCATAAGGTTACATCCTGATAAACCCATTGTAAGTTGCAAATACATTTAATATACCTAACCTACCGAACATCATAGCTTAGCCTAGCCTAACTGAAACGTGCTAACACTTACATTAGACTACAGTTAGACAAAATCATCAAACAACAAGTGGTTTATAATAACGTGTAGTTTGTCAAATATAGCAATGAAAGTGAGAACCAGGATGCTTGTATGGGTACAGAATGATTGTTGACCCTTGTGATCCTATGGCCGGCTGGTAGCTGCAGCTGGCACTGCCCAATATCATGAGAAAGGACTTTACCGCATAAATCTAGACCAGGCAAAGTTCAAACTTCAATATTTCAAGTGCAGTTTCTACTGAATGTGTTTAACTGTCACACTATTTAATATCAAAAACTCTTAAGTCAAACCATCATGAGTCAGGGACTACAAGGAAAATATGTTTGCATTTATAAACATGAAGTTTTGGATTTTTTTTCCTTCAAAGAATGGCATTAGGTTAAAAATATAAGGTAAAGGGCTCTGATAGTTATAACTGCTTCTATCTTTAGGAATTATTAAATGTGGTTTGTAGGCATTTCATGTCTTAAAAACATAGCTCAGGATGTGTTGTTATTTTCTTTCCAATTCAAACCCAGGAAGAAAGAGTAACTAGTCTAGATCTAGCATGGTACTCTCACTTTATCAGAAGAATACTTGAAAAAGTGATCATGGTGCAGAGACTGACATAGACATTCACTTAATTTGATTATTTATTATACACGTGTTGAGTTCCTACCATGTACTCAGGTACATGAGCCCAGGCACGGAACTGAGGATACACATGATATTTCATTAAGATAAAAAGATAATGATTATGATGGCAACTCCAGTAACAAAGTTCTCTGTTGACCTTAAGAAGTCAAGACATGCTTTAAAGGTCATATGAAGATTTGAACTATGGTGACTGAACTAGAGATAATAGCATGTGACCAATTGTAAAACATAGATAAAAGAAAAAAGACAATGAAGAGATTTTTCAGATAGTAAAAAGGACCAAAATATCTCAAAAGTATCTCTTATGATCCCATGATATTTGGCATCAGGAATCCACGGTGAGGTAGAAGAATCAAGAAGAACTGGTAAATACAATTTTGAAAAGTCATGGGGGCACCTGGGTGGCTCAGTCAGTTAAGCGACTTTGACTCAGGTCATGATCTCAAGCTTCATGAGTTTGAACCCTGTATTGGGCTCTGTGCTGACAGCTCTGAGCCTGGAGCCTGATTCGGATTCTGTGTCTCCCTCTCTCTCTGTCCCTCCCCACTCACATTCTGTCTGTCTGTCTCTCTCTCAAAAATAAATAAACATTAAAAAAAAGTTTTTAAGTCATGGGCAGGGATGACTGGATGGCTCGGTTGTGTAAGCATCCAGCTCTTGATTTCAGCTCAAGTCATGATCTCATGGTCATGATCTCACGGTCATGAGGTAGAGCCCCACACTGGGGCTCCATGCTAGGCATAGAGTCTACTTAAGATTCTCTCTTTATCTGTCTCTGCCCCTCCGCTGCTCACATGCACATGCACTCTCTCTTTTTCAAAACAAAAAAATACCATGGGCATATGATGTTCAATACTCTGAGTAGGCAGGTTGTCCTGCCTCTGTCATGAAAGAGACTTGTTATTTGGTCAAAGACACATACCGTTTTGAGTCTGAGAGAATAGCAGAGCATCACCTTTTTTATGAAAGATTTGCACAGTATTTGCTCCGTCAAAGATGTCAAAAATTTCAAATTCTTACATCAACAGCATAGTTTTTCATTTTTTTTAGTTGAATAAAATAGAAAGCAAATTTTGAAATCATGCTTCCATTATACTGCTGACTTATGGAGTAGCTGAGGTAGTAATACGTGATTTTATAACTCCAAACAAGAAATACTTATTAGAGCAGTAGATTTTCTGAAATATTATTAGCTGTCAAAAGAACTATCACACTCTGGGAGGTTTCTGTGGATTTGTCCAGAAATGGAGAAGAGGATGAAATTTCATGGGCTCCCAATGAAAGGATTCAGAATTAACTGACTATTTGTTAGTGATCAGTTCTGGGCTTGACAATTTCTTTAAAAAGACCACACACACCTATGCCTGCAAAACACAGCAGCAAGAACAACACACACACACACACACACACACACACACACACACACACTCACACACACTAATATAACATTTATGTACCGTTGTTATCACTGAACTAATTTGACAGAACTTTGAAAATAGTTTCCTGTAATAATTCAGGTTTTATCTATGACAAATCAACTTATAACAATAATTTCATTACTTATACATTTTAGAAGTTATATTTTAATTGAAAAAACAGTAAAACTGAAGGTTTGTCTTCATAATGACAAAGCAGTTACTTGGGAAGTACTGTGGTAGTCATGCAATCAACTATTTGCCCTAAGAATATTGTGCAGATACATATGTAATTTCTAATGAAATTAATAAATATAATAGTTTACATCATGTAGTTACAGTTTTGTTTGATTTTTTAAAAAATTCAGTCAAAGCTGTCAATCCTAAAGCATCAGACTCCAGTGACTGGCCAATCCCAGTTTTGTTTTGTTTTTTTGTTTTTAAATTTTTTTTTAACGTTTATTTATTTTTGAGACAGGGAGAGACAGAGCATGAATGGGAGAGGGTCAGAGAGAAGGAGACACAGAATCTGAAACAGGCTCCGGGCTCTGAGCTGTCAGCTCAGAGCCCGACGCAGGGCTTGAACTCACGGACCGCGAGATCATGACCCAAGCCGAAGTCGGCCGCTTAACCGACTGAGCCACCCAGGCGCCCCCCACTCCAGTTTTGAATTCAATGGTTTAGAAACATTTTTAAGTAAAATATTTATGATTCCATGGTACCTTCTCTATTTTTTTCATAATGATGAAAGCAGTAAAGCATTCTACCTCTGCCGATTCTTAAGGACTGTTCTTTGTATCATATGCTATTTATGTTAGTTTGCAAAAGCAAGTACTGTACACTGATATTTTAAATGGCGTTATCTCATCTTAAGAAATCATATCTCTTCCATGCATCTTAATCCCCTGATCAATGGTTAGAAAACTTGAATGTGAGTAAGTATCTCTAGGATACTCTGAGAGAGTCATATTTAATTGGCTGGGCCAAAAGCTTTTGAATTTTATCTAGAATCCTTAGAGATCAATATACGAGCAATCTCTCAGTATGAAAGCAGCTTTAAATTTTGGTCAGAATTTCAGTATTAGAAGCTTTTCATCTTTAACTGTTACCTAAACAATTGCTTTCTTACTCCTGAATATTTTCTCTCTCCAGCATGGTTCAGAATTTCCTACATTGTGCTCATTTTTCTAAGTTTCTTTTTTCTCAGGAATAAAAATAAAAAAGAGGAATGCCTGGGTAGCTCAGTTGGTTGAGCGTCCAACTCTTGATTTCAGCTCAGGTCATGATCCCGGGGTCATGGGATCAAGTCCCACGTTGGGCTCTGTGCTGAACATGGAGCCTGCTTAAGATTTTCTCTCCTTCTTTCTCTCTCCCCTGCTTGGGCGCTCTCTCTAAAAATAAAGTAAATCTTAAAAAAAAAAGAAAAAGAAAAATGGTAGGAGAAAAGTTTCATTTAACAAAATAAGGCAGTATAATCACAAATAGGTTTTGAACTTAATTCTACAGTACATGATTTGCATCAAATCTCTTTGTAGTAACAGTAGGCCATTTCACATACAGGTGGCAGAGCAAGTGTGAGGGCCATTGAACACAGCTAATTTTGCTAATGCATCACAATTACAGAAACACCTGTGCTAAATAACCTTGTCCTATTTCCATGAAAATGAATAGTGTTCAATAACCCTCAAAATATCTCATTTCATGCTGATTCAGATTCTCTCTAACCATTTTCTGTGACAGTACCTCCACAACATAGATGTCTTCGAAAAGCCAAATTCAGTTTGTTTCCATACATTTATTTCAGATACTTCCTCCTTCATTTTCTTTTGGTAAGAAAGCACTTCCTCTTGTAAATATTCTATTGTTTTATGCTGCAGAAGGTAAAAGGATATGATTTGTTTTGAAAAGCCAGTCCAAACATCATTGCTTATATAGGAGGAACATACTGTTAAATTGCACATACAGACTATCAGTCTTGAATCACAACTTCCTGTTCAATGTTCCAAAAGTTACCCATGCCTGATGATGTGTTAAATAATCGTAGCTTGTAAATGAGGAGTTAGCAATTAGAGTTTCATTTACCTTTACACCAGAGTGGTGATGTACACTTGTCCTTCTAGAATCTTTATCCACTTCATAGTAAAAACAAGACAAAACCAAAGCAAAACCGCTGATCTCTAAGAGCTTTTTATTTAAAACCAAAACCAATGTGACACAAAACATTAAGAAATTAGGTAAAATCCATTAAACTAGGGTGCCACATTAGTATAATATGTATTAAATATGGATAATACATTTAGAGATAGTTTCATGGTGATTAAGTCTAGTAAACATTTGATAATATTTATTTAAGAGCAGTGTTGACAATTATATTTGAGAAGGGCATGATAGTATTCAACATCAAATTTAAAAGATGAAGTGCATGAAATTATGTGTATGAAATTATAACAGATGTGAAAAGGTTTGGCAATATGCAGTAAGTGTACTGACTTGTGGGCCTGGCTCACAGGAGCTGTTCAAACATGTTTGTTAACCAGCTATCTGACAGAATGAATGAATGTATGCTATAAGCAAACCTCTTTCAGGGATGAAGGAAATTATATTCTATATGAGTGCATGAAATCCTCATTTCGTTTCCCAAGTGCAAACACTTTTCAATTTGGTAGAGTAAGATATAATTTTTGTTTAATTTCTATATTTATTTTATGTTCTGGTACAAACATTTGCTTTCAAATGCACTATAATTGGCTGTATTCTTGTCATTATGAAATAAATAAGGTATAAGTAAATATTCTAAGATTTGAAATTAAGTGTGATACAAAAAAATTGAAAAACTGAATTAGATAAGATAGTATGAAATACATGTACATCCTCAATTTTTAATTAATTATTATTTTAAAAGCATATACAGTAACAGTTGCCATCTATAAATTGGGAATTTATGATGAATTACCTATACATTTTATTACATGTAAATCTTTATGAAGTTCTGCGATACCAAAATAAAGAAGCAATATTTAATTTTAACCTGTATTTTACATAAAGGTAAAATGCAACACTTTTAGGATTGTATTTTCTAAAAATTTTCTGACTATAAACATAAAATTATACTAAAAATTAATAATAAAGGCAACACAAGGGTTTTTTATTAAGGAAATTAAATTGGTATGAGCTAATTGAACTGAATTAATTAAATTATAGACATATCAGTTTACATCTTTGTGTTATTTATTTATTTATTCATTTATTTATGTGAGAGAGAGAGAACATGAATGGGGAAGAAGCAGAGAGAGAGAGGGAGACACAGAATCCAAAGCAGCCTCCAGCTCTGAGTTGTCAGCACAGAGCCTGATGTGAGACTGGAACTTGTGAACCACAAGATCGTGACCTGAGGTGAAGTCAGATGCTTGACCGACTGAGCCACCCAGGCATCCCTATCATATCTTTGTTCAAGTAGCACTCACTCCCCTACAAAAGAAATGCTATATTTACAATAATGTTTTCAGCCAAAATCTTAAATCTCTGAGGTGTAATTTACTATGTAACTCAAAGACTTTTCCATGAGGCAGAGTTTGGAGTTATGCTGCCTGAGGCTAAAAAAACATCAAAGATTGCTGGAAATCTCCAGAAGCTAGGAGAGAGGCATGTAAGAGATCTTCCCTGAGAGACTCTAGAGGGAAACAATCTTACTGGCACCTTGATTTCAGAGTCTGGCCTCTTGAACTGTGAGAGACTTGAGGCAATAAATTTTTTTATAAAGTAAATTCTGTTCCCAAAAATTCCATGTGGTATTATGTATAATGTAACACACAAATGTCTTCTTTTCCCCTGCATTCACTGACACTTTAAGAATAAAACTGAAAGTTAAAACACAAGCAAAAAACCCATTTCACGTGCCAAACACAAGGATTAGAATTGGGTATTCAGAATCAAACAATGCACACAAGTTTCTTGTTCTTATTAAGCTTACGTTCTATGAAATAAACATTTTTTTTCCAATGAAAACAGCTGTAATGCTTTTTATTGCTGTTGTTTTGTAATGTTTTAAATATCAAATTGTGTCTAGATGATTATTTAGGTAGTTAGTTTATTTATTTGATGAAGAAAAACAAGGGAAGTTTATTTATTTGATGAAGAAAAACAAGGGAAGGGGATGCCCAACTGAATACAGTGACTTGATGTTCAGTAAATTATTTAGGATCCATTGCAACTAAATGCAATTATTTGAGTGAAACACAATGCTTTTAGGATTATCTCATTTTCTTATCTATTATAAACAACTTGTTTTCAAAGACCATACCCAGTTAGTTGGACATCAACTAAGTTGAATTTCTAATGAGCCCAAGGAGAGGCCAACTTGTTGCTGTTCATTGAAAGTCTTAGCCTTAGATAATTCTTTGCAAGTGTGATGGGGACATCAGAAAATCCCCTGCTAGGTGTGCCTCAGTCGGTTGAGAGTCTGACTTTGGTTCAGGTCCTGATCTCAGAGAGCCTGCGTCAGGCTCTGTGCTGACAGCTCAGAGCCTGGAGCCTGTTTCAGATTCTGTGTTTCCCTCTCTCTCTGGCCCCCACCCCACTTGCACTCTGTCTCTCTCTCTCAGAAATAAGTAAATATTAAAAAAAAAAACCTGCTAAATTTCTACCCTCCCAGGTCAACATAGACACACAGGGCCCCAGACACACACATAGAGAGAGGAAAAGAGTGAATTAAGTTTTTCTGTTACCAGTCTGAAATCAGAAAGTCACAAAATCATTGAGACTGATATGCTAGACATACATAACCACAGGGCTTTACCAATAATCATAGTAGAAAGAATGATGCTATTTATTCAAAAGAGGAATAATGATGACTGACATTTAATTCGTGGAATATACGTTGCTAAGAACAGAATAAATACAAACTCACTAAATACATATCAAATTTAGCTTTATCCTCCACGGAAAACTCTCAGGTAGTGTTCTCGTGCTTACATTTTCAAAATTTAATAAATGAGTCACAGGCTATTCTTCCCCATTGGTTTAGAAACATTTGTTTGGAGTATTCGAATTTCAGGTCATATATCTCCATTCTTCCCCTAAAGATGTACTTTTCTAGGTGAATTTAGGCATTGACTCAGGAGCACAGCTGGAGGCCTAAATACCAAGTAAGCCCTCTTCTACCAGCTGGGGCATCCAATACACTCAAACCCATCCTTGTTTATACTGCTCGCTTCCTATAGGGGAAGAAATGGCTATTGCAGTTGCTTTGAGTCTAAAGGCTATCTGAGAGGCAGAAATAAAAGTCAATCATATTCAAAACCAGTCAATCGTCCATCAATCAAGTTCATTCAAACCAGCCTTTTACCTTCTTTTTTAAATCTGCTAGAGTCGTATCAGATTGCCTGTGCTTTCCCCAAGCACAATGACACAAACTATTCCATTTCATGTATTCAGTGCAAGAAATTCAGTATAACCTGCTATTGGAAAGATGTCAAAAAATAAGCAAATGTTGACTGAATTTTGTATTTATGTTGCTGATAAAAATAACATGATGGTGCCAGACAGTTGTGCTATCTAACTGCCACTCTTTCTTTTCTCTATCATTATTTTTGAAAAGTCACACTTCAAATGCATCCTTACAATAATGATTCCTCTTGTATGTGCTGTGAAGTATATTTATATAAACGAAACTGAAATTTTAGAGCTTTTCATATGATCTTGAAAAAAAGTAAGGATCATTGCTCATTTATCTTTCTAAACACAATAATTCTAAGCTGCTTGATTTTAAGACACTTATCCTTTTTGAATATACACTTCATCAATTTTCGTGAAAAGAGAGCATTAAAATGTCATGCATATGGAATATTATTGCTCAGAGAAAGGATTCTGAAGGCAAAAGAGATGTATCTGAGTAATATCAGGCATGTTTATTTTAGTGAAATTACATAATCATTATATATGCCACTTGACAAATGATATTACCAGTGAAGGTTAATTAGGGCACAAGCCCATATAAAGCACTTGTTTACTGTCAATAGCACTGTCAATAGCACACAATATAAACACTTAAAATTAAAATGATTTTCGGGGAGCCTGGGTGGCTCAGTCAGTGAAGCGTCGAACTCTTGACTTCAGCTCAGGTCATGATCTTGCAGTTTGTGAGTTAGGGCCCTGCATTGGGCTCTGTGCTGACAGTATGGAGCTTGCTGGGGATTCTCTCTCCCTTGTTCTCTGCCCCTCTTCTGCTCACACACTCGCTCTTACTCTCTCTCGCTCTTAAAAATTAATAAATACATTTAAGAAATAATAAAATGACGTTTTAAGCATAACATTTTCTTATAAAGTTTGATGGATTTTGTGAATGAAATAAATAATTTAAAAAATTACGTATAATTTTCTTTTTAAATGAATTATAACACAAGTTTAAGAGAGAATTTTTAAAGTTTTATGCACATGTTTATGTCCTTAATTAAACTATGTGCTACTGTATTTTTGTTTAATGTCATTTCCAATATTATTTCACATAACATAAATTTAATTTTTCATAAGAAATATAAACATTCATTTTAATGACTTCACAGAGGACTGAGAATGCTCTCTAAGTTTATATTTTACTGAAAACAACAGTTTCCAAGATCTACACAGCATTGTTTTCCACAAGACTGAGTAAAGATAAGTAGGGTTTCCTCATGTAATATGTTTGTAAAACTTTATTAGAGAAAAAAATAACCATGGTAAGAGTAGTTCAGTTGTGAGATTATTAATATTAGGTTTCCTAATCACTTTTCTGAATACATGAACATCCTATTACAATGTGATAAAATTGCTTTTTTGCATTACTTTGTAAGGTGACAAATCCAGGATTCTTGTATGACATGAAATTGATCTGTTGGACAAAATAATTAGACATTCTGGGCTAAAGTATGTTTATACTATAAACTCAATCAATCAGAAATATTAGAAAAAAGAGTCTAATTTACTTTTTCTTGTCAAAGATTTTCTGCATAGCTATGTGTTTCAATAATAGAAGGATACTGCCAAAGGGGGAAAAAAATCTATGCTTTCAGTATTAATGTTAGACACGTGGGCATTAAGGTGTCAAAGAACTGGGAAAGGTGGAAACAGCTGGGGTCCCTGAGAAAATACCCATTATTAATATATAATACGTTGGAGGGGCGCTTGGGTGGTTCAGTCGGTTAAGTGTGGGACTTTTGATTTTAGCTCAGGTCATTCATGATCTCACGGTTCATTAGATCGAATCCCACATCAGGCTCCGTGCTGTCAGCATGGAGCCTGCTTGGGATTCTCTCTTTCTCTCTTTCTCCGTCTCTCTTTCCTTCTCTCTCTCCCCCTCCTACGTGCACATACACACTCTCTCTCAAAATAAATATTTAAAAAAATAATAATACATTGGAACAGAAATATTCAGTTACATAAGCCAGAAAAGGTATCCCATATAGCATCACTGAAAGTAATATATCTAAAATAAATAGTATGCAGGTTGGGTTAGAGCTCAGATAAGAACGGATTTACAGAAACTTGAGATTTTCTGTGAAAATTACAAAAACAAAGCTTGACAGTGTTATTTCCAGCTGTACTTTCACACGATGTCTTTCCAAATGAGTGGCATAGACTTTTTGTTTACGTAGATACATGAAGTTATTGGAGCCCTACATATTCAGTAGCTAACTGGTTGGTAGATAACCACCTCAGTGTCTAGTAGGGATCTCAAACAATATTTTTCAAAATCTAACATCCTGATCTCTACCCTGATCTCCCAATATCTGTTTATTTTGTTATTTTCTCAGTAAATGATGTTTACTGTTTATGTCTCTTGGGCCTAAGGCAGATAGATAGATGATAGATAGATAGATAGATAGATAGATAGATAGATAGATAGATAGGAAATATATCGATATAGATGATGTAGATATTGATATAAATGAATATTTTGACCATATCCCACTACCACCAGTGTTCAATATATCTTCCCTAGACCCAGCCTCAAGACCTCCCCCTTACATTATTATCATCTTCTAATGGATATCCTTACTTTTATTCTTGTCTTAACCTATTCTTTTTTTTTTTTTTTTTTTTGAATATTTATTTTTGAGAGAGACAGAGTGTGAGCAGGGGAGGGACAGAAAGAGAGGGAGACACAGAATCCAAAGCAAGCTCCAGGTTCTGAGTTGTCAGCACAGACCCTGACATGGGGCTCGAACTCATGAACTGCGAGATCATGACCTGAGCCGAAGTCAGACACTTAACCTATTAAGCCACCCAGGTACCTGATCTGTCTGTTCTCAAGATGGCAGCCACAGTGACTGTGTACTGAATACTGTATATTTTCTTATTGGTTCTAAATTTAAACACATACATAGATGTGTGTGTGTGTGTGTGTATGTAACATATAAATATTACATATGTGTGTGTTTTTATTTTTGTTCAATTATCTGTGTGCTCTATGTAATGCATGAAGTCTGTTAAATATTGGTGATTAAAAGATTTGATAATATTAACCTAGCCTTTCTGGAGAAGCCACAGTGTTCCCAACGTACTTGGTATGCAGAACTGGCCCTCTTATACACACTCCCTGGTGTGGTTCCTGGGCCTGGAGATAAATTGATAAATTTCTTAATACCTACAGATACTAAATGTTTCTTAGCCTGTCGTAGGCTAACCTATATATACACACATAATGGGGTGACAGTGAGGTTTACTTTCTCTTGGGGTCATGATAAACCAAACCTGCAGGCCTAGGAAGGCCGTCCCTGCTGGAATCTCTGCCATTGTGCATACAGAGAGCTATGCAGAGTCCATGCTATTTAAATATGAAAGTGAAGGAAATAGTCAGTAGTGATGCTACTTCTTTAAAAATGTTAAGTTTTTCCTCCAAAAGACTATGTTTATCTTCATTGTTTAATGCTAGTGATATGTGTTCATGATCCCTTTGCACAACACATATAAAACCTGTGCAATATATGACTAAAAATATCTCCTTCCAAACACACACATAAATGATTGAATATTTTGTGAGGAATGGCAAATGTAAAAACTTCACAACTGCTTAAAGATTTCACCGAGGGGGGGAAAAATTTGTTTTTGCACATTAATAACTCAGCCAGATTTGCTATCAAGCTTCAGGGCTATCAACACAGATAGCTTTTTGTTGTTGTTCCATTTACCAATGTTGATACTACTGACAGATGAATTCTGAAAATTTGATTAACTGTGTTCATAATAAATTTATACTTGGTGTGTGCTTGTTTATCTATTAAGTATTTATGCAACAGTTGGTATTTTTGAGGTAATTTTTAAGATGATCAATCAAAAAGGAATCCCCTGACAAATGAAATAAATTAAATATGACATTCATGCATATTATGAAGCATTCTTAAATTGACCAAGTGTATTATGAAGGTATTTTGACGTGTCAGAGACCAAATTCGTATTCATAAATGATTTCATATGCATTGCCTGTTCACAAAGGTATTTCTGCAACAGTATATATTGTACAGATGAGTAATAGTATGTTTTAACATATCTTTTCTTTTTAAATCAAATTTACTGAGATTTAAATTATATACAAAAAAAATTGATACTGACTTTTGGGCTAAGCCTCAACATATAAAAGAGCTTAGAAGGGGTTACCAAGATTCTCACAACAAAGAGCTCAAGAAAATGAAAATCAATGGTTTCTCTTAGACCCATTAGGTGACTGGGATTTCAAGGCAAATAACCACCATAAAATCTGGAGAGACAGAAATCTAGAAAGTTACAGCTGAATTCTGCTTTTTCTGGACCAGGAGCTCCTGGAGTCGTAGTTTGTAGGAACACTTAAATAATAATTTTGATGGGCACCTGGATGGCTCAATTGGTTGAGTGTCTGACTCTTGTTATCTGCTCATGTCATGATCCCAAAGTCATGGGATGGAACCCAGAATGGAGCTCCGTGTCAGACCCCCACGATGAGTGTGGAGCCTTCTTAAGATTCTCTCTCCTTCTGCCCCTCTCCACTGCTCGTGAGTGCTCTCTCTCATTCTAAAATAAAATTAACAATAATAATAATTTTGATAAATTCCTGGACACTGTGTGAACTGGCTTGCAAGTTAGAAACTCCTCAGCTGCAGTCTCATGGAATCTACTATAGTTGCATGGAATTTGCCTCTAGGAATCTTAATAGGCTCTCATGATTAAGATTCAAGAATGACCAATTCATGAAGATGAGTTTTTAGATACAGTAACATAATAAGATCCATGAAAGAAATAATAGGTAATTTTGACTTCATTAAAGTTTAAAACTTCTACTTTGTAAAAGACTGTGTTAAGAGAATGAAAAAGAGCACAGAATGGGAGATAATATTTGCAAAACACCTAATGAAGGACTTGGATCTAAAATACACAAAAACCTTTAAATGCAACATGAAGGAAACAAGCAACCCAGTGAAAAATTGGCAAAGGCTATGAACAGACACCTTACCAAAGATGATGCACACGCGGAAAGTAAGAAGAAGAAACTCAACATCATTCATCGCGATGGAAATGCAACCTAATACAGTGATGCTATACCACTACATACCTATTAAAAGGACATTGCTAGGGTGAATGCAAAATGGTGAAACCACCTTGAGGACAGTTTGCAAGTTTCCTACAAAGCTAAACAGAGTGTCACCATACAATCCAGCAATCCTGGTTCTAGTTATTTACTAAACGGATGTGTATAACTGCAGGTAGTTACATATAGACATAATATAGATCAGTATTTATACATAAATGATACACACATATACCCTCTTGCTCTGACCACCGAGAGAATGTAGGAGCAACTATAATCTGGTAGCAAAAATCATAAGTTGTGCCCATAACATGGATTCTAATACCTTTCTCCAATGAAAGTAACTAGGGCTTCTTGGAGAAATGGTTGATTTATAGCATGAGGCAGGAAATACACAAGATGAATTTGAAAGCTCGTATAGTTGCATCAAGTAAGGAAGTGCTCAAAAAATATCATGGAGGCACATTGAAGGGATACATGACAGGCTCTTTCAGAAGAGTTTTCCCAATGAGTTCTAGCCAAAGCTAGAAACATGTTAGCAACAAAGTAAATAAAGCAGTATTAGATAATCCCACATGTAAAATAAATATCCACGATTCTGTACTGATATAAATTATTTAATGAATGAGTAAATGGAGGAAAAACAACCCAATCTTATATGCAGAAAATTCCAAATAATTTTTGTAGATAATCCACTTTCAAGGAGGTGGGACATAATTCTATACTGCTTGAGTGTGAATCCACTTAGGGACTTCCTGCCAAAAAATACTGAATGTCAAGAGGGATAAAAGAGTGAATTTATAGTGGGGAAATCTAACAACTACTACTTCAGCCAGATAACCAATGTTAACATCAACAGTAATGAGTCATATTGCTGCTGTGTACCTCTGTATGATGCAATGAAAACACAACTTTACTTCTGTAGTCCTCTTGCCAAGTATTTCCCACGATTCCCAGTCTAGTCATGTGAAAAACATTAAGCATATTTCAGTTCAGCAACATTTTACAAAATAACTGATCAGTGCTCCTCAAAACTTTCAAGGGCATCAAAAACCTGGAAAGGCTGTGAAACTGTTACAATAATGTAATATTGCACCCCTGGTAGAATCCTGGAATTAAAAAAATAAAAGGGGGGGCATTAGGTAAAAAGGAAGAAACCTTGAATCAGGTAAGAACTTTAGTTAATACTAATGAATTCATATAGGTTCATTAACTGAAACAAATATACCATATTGGTGTAAGATGTTAATAGCAGAAATTAAATGTTGGGTGTATAAGAACTCCCTAGAATATCTCCACAATATTTGTTAGTCTAAAACTATTCCAAAATAGTTTATTTTTAACTGTGAAGCAATTTCAGTGTGCAGTTATTGAATTTTGACACACAGATACGCTTTTCTCTGTGAAAGCCCTGGTGAGTTATATAATATTTTCATCATAAATTTTGTAAGAATTTTCTCTTATGGCCCTTTGAAGGCATTTCTAGGCAACCTCCAATCTGCTTTCTATCACTATATATTAATTATACCATATTTTGAGTATCTGATAAATGCAATGATACCATACACACTTTTATAGTTTCTCTCCTTTCACATAAAAATATTTTCAAATGCTGTATGAATGTTTTGAGTTTTTTCCTAAGATATATTTCCTTGCATGGATATACCACAATAAGTTTATCTATTCATCTGTTGGTGGGCATTTGTTTTGTTTCTAGTTTTTTTTAACTACTGTGAATGAAGTTGCTAAAATATCTGTGTCAAATTTTTCATGTGGACATATGTTTACATATATATTGGGTAAATGCCTAGGAGTAGAATAGCTAGGCCATATGGTATGTGTATATGTGTGTACACAGCCAAACTGATTTCCAAAATAGTTATAGCCTTTTACATTCCTTTCAGCAATTGCTCCAATATTTACCAACACTTAACATTGTGTCCTTTGTATTTTAGTTATTCTAATGTTTGTGAAAGCCCCCCCTCCATTGACTTTAATTTGCATTTCCCTGGTGAATAAAGAGGCTGAACATCTTTTCATGTGTCTACTTGCCATTCACACATCTTCTTAGTTAAGAGTCTTTTTCTATATTTTACCCGTTACCAGGTTCTTTTTCTTCTCAGTTACTGAGTCATAAACCTCCTTTATAAGCTCTGAATACAAATTTAATGTCAAATTTCTATTTTGAATATTCCTCCCAGTCAGTGGTTTGCCTTCTAAATTTATCAAACTTATCTTTCAAAGGAGGAAGTTGTTTGTTTTTTGATAGTCTCATTTATATATATTTTTTCTTTTAGGGTTTGTACTCACCATGTTCTAAGAAATCTTTGCCTATTCAAGTTCCAGATCCCCCCATATGTTTTATTCTTGTAAGTTTTTTTAAATGTTGTAATTAGGTTTTACACTTCAGATCTATTATCTATTTTAGGTTAATTTTGTAAATGATGTGAGAGGTATGGGCTGAGGATATCTATATCTATATATCTATATATCTATATCTATATCTATATCTATATCTATATCTATATCTATATCTATATCATCTATATCTATAATCTATATCTATCATCTATATTATTGGGATTGTTTTTTTCCAAATGCAGGTACTAGTAACATTTGTTAAAAAAATAATGTTTTCCTCATTTGGGGTGCCTGGGTGACTCGGTTGAGCGTCTGACTCTTGATTTCGGCTCAGGTCATGATCCCCGGGTCATGGGATGGATCTCCACGTGGGGCCCTGTGGGGCCCAATGTTGGGTGTGGAACCTGCTTAAGATTCTCTCACTCACTCTGTCTCTCTCTCTCTCTCTCTCTCTCTCTCTCTCTCTCTCACTGTCTGCCCCCTCCACTGCTTGTGTTCTCTCTCTAAAATTTAAAAAAATCAAAAAAATACTTTCCTCATGGAATTAATTTGACAGTTTTTGGGAAATCATCCAACCATATATTTCTCACTATCTCTGTAGTTTCTAACCCATTCTATTTTCTGAATGTCTATCTTTATGCTAACAGCACACTTTGATTATTATAGATTTGTCTTAGTTCTAAAAATTAAGTGGTTTAAGTCCTCCAGCTTATTCTCATTTTTCAAAGTTGCTTAGATGATTATAGATGCTTTGCATCTATGCTTTGTATTTTAGATTCAATACACGCATTTCCATAAAAACATTACACAGGAATTTTGATTAAGATTGTGTTGAATTTACAGATCGGTTTGAGAAAAATGCAACATTTAAACATTGAGCTAATAAATCCATGAACAGAATACGTCTTTCCATTAGTTATTTTCTCTCAATGGCATGTCTTAGAGTTTGTTAATCTTTATGTTTAAACACATTTATTATATTTTAAGTTATATATTCTTAAAATATCCTTTTCAAATATTTGTTGCTACTACATTGACATAGAAATTAGCATGGCATACTGATTTTTACTGCAGGATTTCACTTAATTACCTTATTCTTGATTATAGAGAAAAACATTCCATTAAAATATTTTAACATTAAAAATGATATTAAATGTATGTGTGTGCATGCACGTGTATCCATTGTCAGGTTGCAGAACATCATGGTTTAATACATTGCATTTTCCCATTCATGTTTTCTACTCCCTCTGAAAGGAGCATACTTATCTTTCTTCCTTCTTTATTCTATCATGCTGAATTGCATTGATATTTTCCTTCTCTTTGTGTTGCTTTTCCTGAAATATAATTTATGTTCAGTAAATGTATCCCTCTCAGTGTGAAGTTCTATTATTTTTGATGAATGGTTTTAGTCCTCTAACCACCACTATAATCAAAAAGAGTACAATTACATCACCTGAAATGTTCTTTCATACATTTTAGTTAATATCTGTCCCAACCCCCAGGTTCTGGAAAACACTATTACATTACTGTTACTATTTTTTTTTTCAGTGATATTTCTAATTGGAAGCATATAGTATGTAACAATTTGAGACTAACATCTTTAACTTAGCATAATGCAGTAATGATTCATCTATGTTGCTGTGTATAGTGGTAGGTTTTTCTTTTCTTTTTTTTCTTCCTTCTTGTTGCTATATAGTATTCCCATGGGTAGATATGCAGGAAGTTGTTTATCTATTTACCAGTTGAAGGAATTATGAATTATGTCCACTTTTTCTGCACTTATTATTGAAAACTTTGTAAATATTTGCATAGGTTTTTATTTTATTTTATTTTTTATGAACTTCCTTTTCAGTTCTCTTGGGCATATGCCTACCTTTCTAATTGTTCCTAAGTTGTGTGCTAAGTGTTTTCTAACTTTTCAGGAAACTGCCAAACTGTTTTCCAAAGTCTGTATTATTTTTAATTCTAATCAGCATTGTTTGAAAGTTCCAGATGGTCTGAATCTTTGTCAGCACATGGTATTGTCAGGGTTTTCACAATTTGTTTGTTTGCTTGTTCTGTAACCTTGTCTAGTAGGTATTCAGTGGTATCTCATTGTGGTTTTAACTTCTATTCCCATAATTACTTCTGATGTTGAGCATTTTTACATGTGCATATTGGCTATGTAGGTTCCATTTTGATTAAATGTCTATTTGAAACTTTTTTTCATATTTTATATACAAGTTTTACCAGATATATTTTATAAATATGTTTTTCTATTTGTTCATGTACTTCTTTTTCTTGAAGTATCTTTTGAAGGGCAGAAATTGTAATTTTAATAAATTCTGAGTTATTACATTTTACTTGTATGGATTATCATTTTGTGTCATTTCTAGGAAATTTTTGCCTAATTCAAGCTTATAAGATTTTCTGCTTTGATTTCTTCTATAATATTCTTAAATATTTACATTTAAGTTCTGTGATCCATCATGGAGCAAATTTTTGCATACGGTGCAAAATTATTTGGTTTTGTTTTCTGTTTTTTTTTTTTTCCTTTGGCAGATACGTATCCAATTCTTCTAGCACAGTGGTTGAAGAAACTATCCTTTCTCAACTGTATTAACTTTATAAATTTGTCAAAAGTCATTCAACTAAAACTTTTTATTCTGTCTCTAGCCACATCCCAGATTAAGGTTTGGATAAATAGAATCCTTATTTCAGTTCGAAGAGCTACAAAGTTACAAAGAAAAATGGTATACTTGCAGAAATGGAAGGAAATTGTGGCCATTTGGTGCCATATAGGTACATATATATGGCATGGTTTTATATATATATATATATAGGTTATATATATATATATATATATATATATATATATATATATATATAGGTTTTATATATATATATATATATATATATGTTATATATATATATTGGTTATATATATATATATATTGGTTATACACACACACACACACACACACACACACACACACGGGTATGTGTATATATACATTTATATGACCATGCATGCAAATCTCCATGTTATATACATTGTGTGTATGCTTACACTGATGATATATTGTGTTTGCTTGATTTCTTCAAATGAATGCCTTGACTACCAAATTGTTGAAACTTAAACATCTTTTCCCAAGACCTTTATGCCACTTTCTATACATGGACTTTGCATTAGTTACTTTATAAATTAATTTAAAGATTAAATTTATTAAAATGTAACATCGTTCCAAATCCCAAATTACATTTTTCTCTAATGGCAGCACTGTGTTTTTATTAGATTAATCAACAATCTAAACTCAGGAACATGTAAAGTTTTATAAGGCAGTTAATATAGTGAAACTTAAATTTTTATTTTATTTTTATTTATTTTTATTTATTTATTTATTTTTTAAGATTTACATCCAAATTAGTTAGCATATAGTGAAACAATGATTTCAGGAGTAGATTCCTTAATGCCCCTTACCCATTTAGCCCATCCCCCCTCCCACAATCCCTCCAGTGACCCTCAGTTTGTTTTCCATATTTAGGAGTCTCTTCTGTTTTGTCTCCCTCCCTGTTTTTATATATATTTTTGTTTCCCTTCACTTATGTTCATCTGTTTTGTCTCTTAAAGTCCTCATATGAGTGAAGTCATATGATTTTTGTCTTTCTCTGACTGACTAATTTCACTTAGCATAATACCCTCCAGGTCCATCCACGTAGTTGAAAATGTCAAGATTTCATTCTTTTTGATTGCCAAGTAATACTCCATTGTGTATATATCCCACATCTTCTTTATCCATTCATCCATCAATGGACATTTGGGCTCTTTCCATACTTTGGCTATTGTTGATAGTGCTGCTGTAAAACATGGGGGTGCATGTGTCCCTTTGAAACATCACACCTGTATCCCATGGATAAATGCCTAGTAGCACAATTGCTGGGTCATAGGGTAGTTCTATTTTTAGTTTTTTGAGGAAACTCCATACTGTTTTCCAGAGTGGCTGCACCAGCTTGCATTCCCAATGAAACTTAAATTTTTAAAAACTAACCTTTGCTTAGAATATATTATTCTCTAATTACTCTATAGATCTGATCAACTAAAGAATTTATATCTATTTTTATTGCTAATAATGTATTTTACTTTATATTAGTGTGTGTGTTGTGTGTGTTTGTGTTTGTGTGTGTGTGTGTGTGTGTGTGTGTGTGTGTTTTAAGTTTGAGAATCCCCCAACTAAGAAACAACCTCAAATACATGAAAACATGAAAAGATCACCAGTGGTTACAAAATATAAGGATACCCTGGGGTGCCTGGGTGGCTCAGTCGGTTAAGGGTCTGACTTTGGCTCAGGTCATGATCTCACAGTGTGTGAGTTCAAGCCCCATGTTGGGCTCTGTGCTGACAGCTTGGATTCTATGTCTCCCTCTCTCTCTGCCCCTCCCCTGCTTGCTCTCTCTCTCTCTCTCTCTTTCTCAAAAATAAATAAACATTTAAAAAATATTTAAAAAAAACAAAATATAAGGATACCTCAATTTTTAAGCAAAAAGTCTTATATTCATCTCAGTTAATACATGCAACTCTTGGGGCGCCTGGGTGGTTCAGTCGGTTGAGTGCCCGACTTCAGCTCAGGTCACGATCTCACGGTCCGTGAGTTCGAGCCCCGCGTCGGGCTCTGGGCTGATGGCTTAGAGCCTGGAGCCTGCTTCCGGTTCTTTGTCTCCCTCTCTCTCTGCCCCTCCCCCGTTCATGCTCTGTCTCTCTCTGTCTCAAAAATAAATAAACGTTAAAAAAAATTAAAAAAAAATACATGCAACTGTTGTTTCTTATTGCTACGGTTACCTTCATGCTACATTTTAACCAGAACTATTGAAAAGTTCTTTATTTACAGCTTACCTTGAAAGCCATGGCTGCCAAGAGCATTCTAGCAATAAGTTATCCAAGCCATACGAAAAATAAAGCAAGTGGAAACTAGCAGTGTTTGGGGTTTTCTAAACCAAAATTCATACAATAAATAGTTCTTCTAAGCATGTAAATAAATTATGCTCCATGGATACTGTGAGTATGGATTCATCTACTGAAAATTATGTGTTCTCAAATGTATGTGACCAGATAATTATGCAGTATAATGTGTTTGACTGTGATTTATATTTAAGAAAAAGCTCTTGAATGGCCATATGTTTATGGGCCATTATAGCTAGCTATGGTTATGAGTTCTTCCCATGAAATAAGCATTAAAACAGTCACAACCACACTTACATGCATTGCCTAAAGAGTATGGTTATGAAAAGGAATTCAGTTCTACAAAACAAAGGAAATACCCAGAAATGCTTTCTTTAATTGAAATTTTTAATACTAGGATCTGGTGTCCAATATATTCAGGAAACACTAGAGAAAGGAAACTTTGCTTCCCGTGTTGTGTTCAGTTCTAAATCAAAAAACATTTTCTTGAGGGCACTTGTTGGGAGCACTGGGTGTTATAGGTAAACCATAAATCGTGGGAATCTATTCCCGAAGCCAAGAGCACACTGTATACACTGTATGTTAGCTAACTTGACAATAAATTATATATACTTTTTAATTTTTTTAGTGTTTATTTATTGAGAGAGAGAGAGAGAGAGAGAGACAGCACATGAGTGGGAGAAAGGCAGAGAGAAAGGGAGACACAGGATCTGAAGAAGGCTCCAGGCTCTGAGCTGTCAGCACAGATGTAGATGCCAGGGCTCGAACTCACAAACTGCAAGACCATGACCTGGGCCAAAGTCAGTTGCTCAATCCACTAAGCCACCCAGGTGTCCCAATATATTGTATATTTTTTTAATAAACACATTTTCAAATATCAAGTTACAGTTTATATAAGTGGAATAGGATGTAGTGTGAGGTTCTCTTAATAGTCCAGAAATCAAAGCCAAGGCTCAAATTTGACAGAGGGAAAGCTAAATGCTTCATATTATAAGTTCAGAAATAAAGAAAAAGTTAAGGGTTATCCTTTCTCCAGTTTACTATGAGGATTCAATTCAGGGAGTTGTCTATTAACAATGCAATCACTCTCTACTACATAAAGTGGTGGTTAGGAAAGAAAAAATAATTTGGGGGAGATCGGTGACTGTGAAAGCCATTCTAATGGGCATTTTCTTAGCCTTCTGTTCAAAAAGCAGAAATACAAAGCTATACCTTCCAAACCAGGGCCGGGGGAAAAAAGAAATGCAGGAGTCTGCATGGTTGGACAGCCATGTGAAGGAGATCAAGGACTCCTCTTCCTAAGATTCCCAATTTCTTAGAAGGTAGAAATTGACTCCTACATGTGCCAGTAGGCCTCAAAGCAGCTCATGGAAAGTGAATGATATTAGTTGCTGCAGATTTGACTGGATAGCAAATTCATGGGGACAAAAAGGTACATCCGTAAGAGGAATGCAGAGTAGTACCAGTGGTTGGTGGTCAGCCAGAATATGTGGTCACACCTCTCAGAAACTGGGAAAGCCAGAGACTGCTTCAGAAAAGAGAACCCTTTCTGAGACATGTTCCACTGACCATCTGTGGTCTTTAAGCAGCATAAGGGACTAAGAAGTGAAACTCTTCAACTTTGTTTGTCTTTTTTTTTTTTTTCCTTCCCCAAGAGCAAACAGAAAGGATAAAATCAACATATGAATGGAGAGGAGAAAAAAGCACAACTTTGCAGAAAGCTGAAACTTGAGTTGTGGAACTAATAGTTTAGGCTTTATATAGCAGAAAAATCTAACGTAGGAAAGTATTTTCTTATCTTGCATTTTCTATGTAACTGCCTTCATTTTGTTTAGTAAAATGTTCTATAGAAAAATGTCTTGTGCTCTTATGAATTAACAGGTTAATTACCTTATTTAGATAATTAAGAAAAAAGACTATTTTACATCTTGGTCAAATTGGTGGTCAACAAGGACAAAATATACAGATCAGTCATTTCTGAAATGGAAATTCTGCCTTTTAATTGGATTCACAATGTATACACTGGCCTTTTCTAGAAATTTGGAGAAATCACGGGAACTCTTTGAGAGTCCCAGGAAGTCATATATATTTTATGTTAAGGATTAAGTAGCATTTAAGGTAGATACATTCATATTTTTATTAGAATTATATTACATACATTCATTTAATTTGCTTTTTTGCATTCAAATTCATGGTGGTCTTTTTTTTTGCATATTATTAACTCTTCATATTGTAGATGATTTTGGTAGAGGTGCAGGACCCTCTCATGAACTTCTGCAGAAATCAACATTTATTTGTGCATTTCTATGATGCAATTCTTTGCTGATTTATGACCTCCCTAGAGAAAAATCTTTTTCTTAAGAAATAGTAAAAGTAAAAATCACTTTTAGAGAATATAAACTATTCCTCTATATTTAAACAAGATGAAAATATAAATATAGATAAATGAGTCATAAATCAACAGAAAATAGCAACTAAGAAATCAATATCATTGACTATGATATGTCTGCTCTTACTTGGTATTATTAATATTTGCAATAATTTAAAGGTTTCCAATATTTCTTATGTTAATAAATTTTATTTCAGAATATATTTATATAAAAATATTTTCAAAGTTTCTTTTTTTATGAGAATAGTCTTACCACTCAACTATTAAATAGATCAAATGGATCATAAATACATTTAAAAAATTAGGGGCACCTGGGTGGCTCAGTTGGTTAAGCTTCAGACTTCAGCTCACGTCATGAGCTTGTGGTTGGTGGGTTCAAGGCTGGCGTCCGGCTCTGTGCTGATAGCTCAGAACCTGGAGCCTGCTTCAGATCCTGTGTCTCCCCCTCTCTCTGCCCCTCCCATGCTCATGTTCTGTCTCTCTCTGTCTCTCAATAATAAATAAAAGTTAAGAAAAATAAAAAATAAATATTTAGAAAATCAAATGCAATGTTTACAATCTAATATTCTTTGAAAAAATGCTCAAAAATCTAAATAAATGAGAGTAATATCAAAATTTCTACAATTTGTCAAAGTTTTTAAAATGCTAATTTTTATTTTGAGGGACAGATGTTACTTTTACTTATTATTATTAATCTTTGAAAAGTAAAATATTCCAGGGGCGTCTGGGTGGCTCAGTCGGTTAAGCGTCTGACTTCGGCTCAGGTCATGATCTCGCGGTTTGTGAGTTCAAGCCCTGCATCAGGCTCTGTGCTGACAGCTCAGAGCCTGGAGCCTGTTTCCGGTTCTGTGTCTCCCTCTCTCTCTCTGACCCTCCCCCGTTCATGCTCTGTCTCTCTCTGTCTCATAAATAAATAAACATTTAAAAAAAAAGTAAAATATTCCACATAGATTAAAAAGACAAGTCTTATACCCTCCATATGACCATCCATTCTCTGCCAATGCCTTTGTTATGGTTCCATTTGTACCTGTCCAGGAATTTTCTATTAACTTTGAAGTGTGTGTATTTTTTTTCTGTTAATTAAGATTATATCCTAAATATTTCTCTACAACTTAAAAAGTTCATTTTACTTTAGTAAACTTTGTTCACTAAATTTCCACATGTATTTGTGGTCTAAAGTAGGATTTGATTCATTTATTAGACCTCTGATTATCCCTGATTTATCCTAAATACTTTCATTGGAAGAGTTTTATAATAATTTGATATCTTACAATTATAATATTTTAAATGCTAGCCAACATGAATCAACACTTCCTTTCATTTACCAAATCTTAATTATATATTTCAACCTTTTTAAAACAGAAGTGTTTTCAGGTATTTGAAAAATGATACTAAAATAGTTATTGTGTTTTCTCTGTATAATTTTTTCTGCAACCAATGTAAGCAACATTTGATTATTTTTCATATTGTATTTGACACACTGCTCATGTGACTCAAACCCCTGAGGATGATATATATATATATTTTTTTTTTTTTTTTTCCTCTCTCTTCTTTACATTTCTCTATGTCTCCAAGTAGTTCTGTGCTTCTCATTTGTGGTAGGGAGGGCATAGAAGATTTTACTGTCACAAAATAGCTGATTTATCCTGCCTGGAACAGAGATGATTGGCAGTATTGGGACTCAGTCTTACATCCCTTTATTTGACATGTTCTCTTCCAAAGTTAATCTCTATTCTTTATTGACAGCAGTAAATATCAATAAGAAAAAATATTGAATAGTTAGTGATTTTATTTTAACCGAAACTTTAAAGTCATATGTGAAGCAAATGTAAAATCTTGGAAAACGTGGTCATAGAGCTTGTGGGATTGTCATAGAAGTATAGAAATTGCCAACTGTTTTATTCCAATGAGAAAAAAAAATCACATCCCTGTGGTGTCATAGTGCTTTGATTACCGTTTCTCTGCTCCCTGAAAAATATGTCTAAGTGGGCCCTAGCGAAAGAAGTGAAGCTTAATTTCTTATGTTTTATTTTTAAATGCCGTAAATTTTTATGCAGCTACATTTCTGAATTCCATAATTGTTTCTAAAATATTTTCATTTTTACTATTTTTTGGTTAATTTTTCAACACATATTTTTTGCAAAAAATGAAACCATTGTCTCCTTTATTTTTACATTTATATCTCATTTCTCTAATTTCTTCCTTTATCTAATCACAGTGTCCACAACTTTGAGAACCATGTCAAAACAGTGGTATTAGACACTCATATCAATCAATTTAGATTAAATTATGCTGTGGTAACAAATGAGAAATCTTCAGTGGCTTATATGCTTTCTTCTGATATTCATTTCATCCCAGCTTAGCTGAAAATCCTCTCTATATCCTAGGCCCAGTGCTAGAGGATTAACCCTTCTCTGGTAAAACAGTTCTCATGGTAAAAGGAAAGTTACAATAAAAGAGCTGTTGGATAATTCTAAGACTATATTCTACTTGGAAATGGCACAGTCATTTCCCTCCCATATCATTCCAAATGATCGTATCAGATCAGCAATTATTTGATCAAGTGGGTAGGCAGGGGCTGGGCGAGAAGGGGGAACAATTATTTGCCAACCATACAAATCTGCCATATCATTCCTTCTTCTACACCTAATAAAATTGTAGAGTATCTTTCAACATTAAGAACAATGGTTACTGGTTTGACACACACACGTATTGATATAAAGTAAAATATAACTATATAAATATAGATGTGTATTTATATATATACATATTATGTGAAAGAATACTCTGCCTGCTCTTTTTTATTAAGATAAACCTCCATTTATATTCTAGTGACATGATAATGCATCTTGTCTTAGTTCATATGTAAGTTATATTATTGTATTTCTAAATATTCAACCATTTGCATTCTTGGAATAAACTTCATTAGCTCATGCTTAATATTTTTCTGTACTATTTTATTAGATTATATTTGCTAATATTTATTTAGGATATTATATTGATATATTGAGGCAAAACTGTATTTTGAAGCATTTTATTTTCTTAACAAGGCTCTTATTTTCTTAGGTGTTTTCTGACAGATTTTGGTATTTGTTTTATGCTGACTTGATTAAAGATTCTGGAAACTTTCCTAGAACAGTAAAAATAGACTTCAAATTATCTCTTTTTTTTTTATTGAAGTAAAAATTTCACTTTGAATCTCTCTTAACAACTTTTGTGCAGAAGTGTGGAGTCTTTGCAACATTTTTTTATATGGCTTCAATAGTCATATATATGTTTTTTTGGAAAATCGTCCATCCATATTTTCTGATTTATTTAGAATTAAACTATAACATTGTGATTTTCTAACTTCTTTTGTGTCTGTCTTTATGCTTCCATTTTTGCTTTTGATGTTGTGAAGCTTTGTCAATGTTTGTCCATTAATTGAGCTAGTGATTTAGTAAATTCCAAAGGGCTAAATTTTTAATTCATTTACCAGGCATTGGTTTTTTTCCAGGTGTTAATCATTAATTCTTTACATTTATTAATTTTGAAAATAATTTTATATGAGTTAGCTGGGTTATATAGCTATGTCAAAACTTACCCAGCAATATTTTATTTTTCTTTTGTCTTTCAGTTTCCCTTTAGATTAAATATACTCTGGTAGCTCAGAGTACATTTAGGATATTTAGGTTTTGAGTCTAATTTCCTGATTCTAGTTATTAAGTGCAACATTGGAGATTTTCCTAAGGCTTACTATTTATTTATTTATTAACATATAACATACAAACATATAAAGAGTAAATGATATATTGTATACACATCACTTGATATTATGGTTTTGGAACACCATAAACACTCTTAAGTGAATGCTATTATATTTTTCTACCTGCAAACATACATTTTGCATAATGTATGTAACATGATCATTTAAACATTTTAATAAACAGATTCTCTATTTTTAGTCAAAACTAAGATTCAGATCAATAAATAACAAAAAATGTTGATTCTTTGTTGGTAATCATTGATTCAACTGTTTTTCCCCCTACATCAAGAGCATGCTTTTTGTTCTCAATTTTCATATCACCATGGCATTGATTACATGTATTTGTCTAACAGCAAGTCTGAGGATTAGCTTTTGATAACATCTTAACCCAATTTGGCATTTCTAGCTATGCTTAAATGTCTAGACAAGCACCTTCTGATACAACTTTTTCTAATGCTGGAAATGTTCATATATACTGCGAAACATGCTAACTACTACCTACATATGACTCTGAGAAACTGAAATATGACTAGTGTGACAGAGAAACATAATTTTAATATTATTTCATTATCATTAATTTAAATTTAAGTGTAAAAACCCAATGTGGCTGGTGACATGTATATATTGGACAACATACATCTAGGCTAAAATCGTTGGTATCTACAAGACTCAAACAATTCACTGAAGCTTCCCAATTACTCTTTTTAACCAAAGTCAAAACATAAGCCCTACCACTTTACCTCTCCAAACTTTTGAGCTGTCATTCATTTTTTAACTTAAAATATATCTTCGTAGATAAAAAAAAATCATTAAAAAATCATATAAAGCTAATAGAAGATCCGATAACTTAAAAGTTTTCCTTAAACGCTTTGATATGGTTCAATAAATAATCCTGTGGTTTTAGTGTAATCTCTATATCTTGATTTTATTATCTGGAAGATGCTGATAACACTAGGAAGACCTACTTCATATAATTTTGAATTAGTCAACTGTAGTAACTCATACATCATATCATATCATGCTTTACAAAGCATGAAGCCAGGATAATGAGGTGGCTAAGAGCATGAGCTTGGAGGTCAAACCAGTCTGGGCTCAATGATAGTCCTGCCATTTAATAATTGTATTACACTGAACACACTATTTAACTGCTCTAAGTTTCAGATTTATCATCTGTAAAATATCGGCAATAATGCCTAACTTCAAAGATGTTTGTGTAGATTAAGTAAGACAATGTTGATAAAGCCCTTGGCACATAGTGCAGAGAGGTTGGCAAAAGGTAATAGCTCAGAAGAGCAGCTGTGTTAGTGTGGTTGCTATTGTAGTTACAGAAACATAAATACAAGTCCTTTCTCTAAGAATTTTCTAAAGTGCCTCTTTCCAAGCTAAAAGACATATCCTTCAACATCTGAATTAAAAACAATTTGAGTATACTTTCCTTTAATTCTAAAACAACTACAGAACACAGAAAAGATTGGGTATTAACACTGGCTGACTCCTGGCGGTGCTCAGGCATTCATCTGCTACATTTTGCAGCAATCTGCTAGTTCAGAGCCTCCCGTAGGTAGTAAGTATAAGGAATATAGTCTACTGATCTTAGAAATTATGATTAGTGACCTGACATCATGGCCATTTTTGTAGCCTGCTTTAGGTCCAAATTGGACATGGCAAGGGTCCCAAATAAGTGAACTTTCGTAAACACTCTAATGATAATTAACTAAGTGGCTGGCTAAATGACTTGGAAGTTTTTGGGTTGTGGTGAACAGACACATTCTCAGATGACTTTAATTTTATAATTGCTCTAAGGATATGTATGAAACTATAAGAACAGAAAACGTTCTCACTTGAAATAGTTTTAATCCCTACCTAGCTGAACATAAAGCGCTCTCCTGTTTCTCAGAAACTTGAAGGTTATTGGCAAAAAAAATGTAGTTCTCACAAACCTCCAGTCACAAATATGTATTTGCCTGCCTTAGCATTCCACAATTAAGTTGATTCAGCCCTCAATCCCTTCAAAGTTCATTTTACACTTCTGTTTATTCTGTGGCTCTGATGAGTCATGCTTCAGCTAACTTTCTCCTCTCCACTTCTACATCACGGTGTCATCCAGCTTATTTCCTGTCTGCTTGGGATGTAAACGCCTTTATGTTTTGATTTTTTTTTTAAATACTCTCTACGATAGGGTCCTTTTATAATATAATTTATACAAGAGAATGATAAGACCACCTCCTAGCCATAGATCAACTGCTTTGGAGGGCCTGTCCCTCTGTTTACCTAGCTAAGGTTAGAGCAGCAGGGTTTCTTCTCCCAAAGAACAATTTAAGAATAGACCTCCAGAGCTCTTGCTTTTCAAGTTTAAATACCTTTTTCTTTTTGAAAGAACAAAATGTGACAGTTTATGGTTTGTTTAGACTCTGGTCTAAAAATTGCTCATGACATAGCTAAAAATTATAAACTCTTATGTGCGTGTTAATAACATGCCAGATAATATCTATAATTACATCAAATCAGTTTCTTAAGTTTTAATCCACTACATTAAGGAAAATTGATGAAAGCTAACAGAGTTTTTTTATAAAGAATTATCTAGTACATTTGGGAATACATTACTTTCATAACAATTATTTCCACTGCATGATTTTTTAAAAAATGTTTATTTATTTATTTTGAGAGAGAGAGAAGGAGGGGCAGACAAAGAGGGAGAGAGAGAATCCCAAGCAGGCTCCGTGCTGTCAGCACAGAGACCCATATTGGGAGGGGCTCCATCTCACCAACCATGAGGTCAAGACCTGAGCTGAAGCCAGGAGTCTGATGCTTAACTGACTGAGCCACCCAGGCGCCCCTCCACTGCCTAATTTTTAAAATCAATTCTCTATTTCAAAACTTACTTCCCGAGAATGAAGTTTAATAAAGTAAGATCCATGAATAATATCTATTTGTGGGAAATACTGTATTACTTGTCAGAAAATTAATCAAAGTGGAATATTTACTACTTTGACACTTAAATATGATATAAATGGCTTTATTTAATTTGTATTATATTGAAATTACTCCTAATTATCTAAACCTAAAGCTGAAGCCACATTACGAGTAGATTAGATTCTTTGTGATCTAGATTCTATCAAAGAAAAATTTCCTTCAAATATTTCTAAACACTTTGTATCAAAAGTTTAGGACATAACTCATAAAGTATAATAAATTTCCTAATATAGACAAAAAAATAAACTTTTTGTACCTGCACAATCACAACTACATTATATGTATTTGCCTAAATTGTGATAAAAATATGTAGAAACATAAAGAAATATCAGTTAACATAGTCTCTTTTCTACTCAATGACAGCAAACATTTTATTTATTCATTTTTATTGATTTATAGTTGATATACGTGATAGTTACATTATTTTCAGGTGTACAACGTATTGATTCAATGTATGTATGTATTGTGAAATGATCACCATAGCAAGTCTAGTTAACACGCGTAACCATACATATTTACACCATTTTTTCTCTTTTCTTTTTTCTTGTAATGAGAACTTTTTTTTTCTTCTTTTTGAGAGAGAGGGCACAAGTGAGCAAGGGGCAGGGAGGGTGGGGAGAGAGAAAGAGAGAGAAGAGTGGCTCACCTGGAGTAGGACTCATGTTCACCTGAAGCTGAGCACGAGCTCACCTGATCCTGGACACAAACTCAGGAACCATCAGATCATGACCTGAGCCGAAGTCAGATACTTAAGGACTGAGTCCCCGAGGCGCCCTTTGTAATGAGGACTTTTAAGACCTACTCTCTTAGCAACTTTCAAATATGCAATACAGTGGCTGAAAGCAAGAGAGAAGAAAAGTTAGAGATTCTTAGCCAGAGATACTTGGCCTGAGTAAGTGAAGATGAAATTTTCATTTCTTAAGATGGAAAAGACTGCAACAAATAGACTTAAGGCTATGAATTTTCCCTAAAAGTAGAATGAAGCCAATATATGCCTGCCAACATTTCAGAATGGGTATGAACCAGTAATCTATGCATACCTCTTGTTACTTCTTTTTTTAAATGAAGGGATCTGTAAGGCTTATCCTATGCCTGTTTCACTTCTGTATGTTGGGCGTGTGTAAAGCATTTCACATATCTTTGTTCACAGGTTTTCAGATTGGGAAAACATACACTGAAGGATCTCTACTTAATGAATTACATCCAATGTGCCTCATATAAATGTAGAATAATCTAGGTGGTGAGATCTTGGTCCTGGAACCTGAGACTGATACCATAATGGGGTGTGAATTTTGGGGGTTTGAAAGAAGGATGACTGTATTTTGTATGGGGAAAATGTAATTGCTGTGACCAGATGATGAACTGTGCCTGAATTTTCCAAACATGGCCACAGCAATATGTATGGTCTCACATGAACTTCCAGAATTTTCCCAGTATCTAGTAAGAGATGAAGTCTATATTTTATCACTGTCGAAACTGAGAGTAGTTTTGTGATGGCCTTGATGATGAGAATGTGGCACACATTATATTGTGTGATACCCAAGGCTACGTAATAAAAAGACATAAAGCATCTATCTGGCTTTCTCTTTTTCAGAACAGTTGACCTTGTAACTGAGATCCCATGTTGTGAGGAAACAATCCACATGCAAAGGCAAAGATTAGGTGCTAAGCCAGCATTAAGATCATTCTAGCCCCTATCCTTTAAGTGCCTCTCTAAGCCCTGCCAACATTATAGATTTGCAGATGACAAATATATATATATATATATATATATATATATATAGTCATTGTCTCAAGCCTCTAAATTCTGGACTTGGATGTTATTCAGTCATAGTAACTAGAAAGAGTTGCTTTTGGGGAGGGGAACAATACAGAATAAAGGTTAAAAATTAGCTTTAGAAATAGCCGTAATGTTTTTTTTTAATTTTTACCAGGAAAATAAGTTTATATATTATGTATGCAATTAATGTGAAGTTGAAAAGGAAAATGTAAAAAGAACTATTTTTAGATGTTATAAAAATGCTTATAGCTCTACTTAAAATAGGCACATATAAAATAAACTTAACTAAGGAAAACGAAAAAAATTATAGCACCACTTTTTAAATTACTAAAGAATTACATAAAAATAGAGAATTTAAAAATATTTATATTATTGAAATTGCCATTCAAAATGTGAGAATGAAATTGAGTTTAAAAATGGGCATTATGCTGTAAGTTCCATGTTTTGCTCTGAGAATAGGTAGTAGTTTGATATTAGGGAAGTCAATTAACTTCCTTAGTACTTATTTTCCTTATCTATAAATACCATACCCTTTAATTCTATTATTCATTATATGTGGTAAATTAATGACCCACACATAGCCAATTAACCAGATGCAGCCCTTCAGTCTGGCACATCACAAATGATTAATAAAATATGTGTTGAGATATATTAGACCCTGCTTTACAAACTAAAATTTAAATATATGGAGATATATTTTCTTTTTCTACAAAGTGTCTATTATACGGAAACAAACAAAATTGAAGTTATATTCTACCTTTTATAATGGTATTCCTTGTAAGTTTTGATCATGAGACATTTGTATGATTCACTTACCTATTTCACTACTTAGAGCTGGCTTGAAACAAAAAGGAAAAAGAAACTAAAAACATATTAAAATATATTACTTTACCTAAAAATTACTTTGATTCTGCTGATGATCTTCATCAGGATCTATGCTAATTAAATATTTTAATGTATTTATAAATGAAGATTAAGTATTTCTTACATATAGTTTATAAAATAAAATTTTAACAAAAGCACCGCACCCTCCTCTTGCTGTTCCTTTCATACTCTGAATTTATAGCTAATTTTCACGAGTTATAAAGTTCTGGATTACACATCCCCCCACCCATGTCACCTCCCAGCTTTTAAAAGAGATTAACAATTTATTATAGCAATTTAGCAAAAGTACTGCTCCTTCCTGTCAGAATTTACCGGCATCTTTGCTCACAAACCGGACATAAAATATGTCAATGTGACCCTTTTCGGTATCCTTGATGGATGACATTCAGTGCACCCTTCTTTTCCTCTGATTTTATGGGCATGTTTGGTATATCAGATAAACCTGGAACATCCTTAAGTTATTGTAGTGAAATTCTTGTATTTGCAGGAAACAAATTCCCACTAGAAGAATAATAATAGAAACAAATCAGAAAAAAAAAAAACAAAAAACAAAAACCTTGATGGAGATAAATTTTATAACCTGACAAAAGACAACAACTGTTAAGTGATATTTGCTAATCACATCTGACTATAAACCAATTAATTTATGGGGCTCCTGGGTGTCTCAGTCTGTTAAGAGACCAACTCTTGATTTTAGTTCAGGTCATGATTTCATCCTTCGTGAGTTTGAGCCCTGCATTGGGCTCCACGCTGACAGCGCAGAGCCCTGCTTGAGATTCTCTCTCTCCCCTCATTCTCTCTCTGCCCCTACTCTGCTCATGCTCTCTCTTTAAAAATAAATAAATAAACTTAAAAAAATTATAATTAGAATAAAAGTACACAACAGAACTTACGAGACTGCGTCCTCAAAGAAAAGTGACTTGTGTACTGTCATTTACTATCATTTTCTAGGGCATTTCATATATCTAGCTACATCGTCCAAAGGCAAGATCAGTAGTGTTTTCTCTCCATCCTCCTCCTTTGTTCCATATGTGAATATATGAACCCCAGTGGGAAATAATACATAAGACCACCAACGTCTTCACAGTTTGTTCATAGTGCTACAAATGAAAACTGTTTTCCAAATAATGTCAACATGCATGCCCATCACCTTTGTATCATGATTTGCATGATCCTAATAACATTTAGAAGCCCAGAAGACTGCTATTGTTTTCTTCTTCTGTTTCATAGCCTCACATGACATTAACATCAGTGGTCTTCACTATGTACATGCCAGTAAAACTCATATATCAGCAAGTTTATGCTCTGAATAAAATATTGTATCAAATAAAATGTATTTGATATAATGGAAATTTTAAAGGAATGAGGATGTTATCTGAACATTTTGAAGGCAAACAGTTTTACAGTAATGCTATTTACGTGGAAAGCTGTAAATATACGTTGTTAAAAGAGTGGTATAATATTTTTATTTTATTATTTGTGTAGTTTAATGTCAGGGTTCAAAAACTCTAACAGAGCAAATTTCATTACAAATGTGAGAAGAATGGTAGCTTGTTCGAGGGAAGCATTTATACAACAGAAATGCATGCATCAGTGCATTTTTGCACGCATGTATATATTTATATACACTCACAAATATTCTGTAAAGCCTTGGTTTGCAAGCATAATTCATTCCAGAAGTATGCTTATAATCCAAAGCACTTGTATATCAAGGTGAATTTCCCCATAAGAAATAATGGAAAATCAGATAGTTTGTTCCATAACCCCAAAATATTCATATAAAAATGATTGTGATACTATAATATAATACAAAATCATAAAGAAAATACAAAATATAAAGAAAAATAAACAATTTTATTTGCACTTATCTTTGAAAATCTTCGTGGCTAGTGTGAGGGAAACAAGAGAGAAGAGGGTAATTGTATAGGACGACTTTCACTATCACTAATGGAATCACTGCTATCTATTGGCTCAATGGAATCTTTTTCTTTTCGTGCAGTTTTAACAAGGAACCTATTCAATGACCTAGAATGAAGCAAAGCATTCCTAAGCTTACTCTTGTATGGAAAAGCAAAGGACTGTCCACAGGTGCTTTGAAGTGACAAAAAATACTCTAGTTCCAGTTGTGGGCACCTTCCAACATTCTGAAAAATCACTGATTTCTGCCAAACACCATGGCCTAAGACCGAGTATCTGAGCATGGGAGATGATCACCCACAATCCCACAGAGAGAGAGACAGAGAGAGAGAGAGAGAGAGAGAGAGAGAAGAACCATTGGCTCAGTTGTGATCATGTGACATTTCGTATCACTACTCATATTGTAAGACATCATTCATTTATCAAGTTAAAATTTATTAGAAATGTTTGCTTATCTTGAAGACCACTTGTAGAACAAGTTACTCACAATCCAAGGTTTTACTGGGGTGTATCTTGAAACTTAATTCTCTGAGAGACTGATTTATTCTCCTTGTCCTCTCTTTCCTTCCCCTTTTTCTTCTATCACTTTCTTCTATGAAAGTGATAATGTTACAAAAAGAAAATACAGTTGTGCTTTCGTTTTGATGCAATGCCATTCATTAACATAGGATATTCACTAGTTTTTATCTACTGGCTCCTTGTAATTTATTTCTCCTGACATTTTCTCCATGTCACATCTCTTTTCTTACATTAAAAAGCATTTGTTACTGTGTATTAAATGCATAATAATGGAAGAACAAATCAGTATTGTATATCACAGAAGCCAGTGACTTATACTCTGAATAATATTCCTCAAACCTAAAGGAAAATTGCTTCTTTGGATATTAATATTGATAATGACCAATGTTGGTTAATTGACTGTCAAGTTCTTTCTCTGTATTTCTTTTTATCCTCCTAATAACTTTATGAGACTGTCCACTGTATTCCTTATTTTGTATATATTTCTTTTCATTTGAACAATATATTTTAATTTGGTTTACCAATTAAAACATTGAAATATCAATACTCAGGAGTGTATTTTAGGGGCACCTGGGTGGCTCAGTCAGTTAAGCGTCAGACTTCGGCTCAGGTCATGATCTCGCAGCTCGTGAGATTGAGCCCCGCGTCAGGCTCTGTGCTGACAGCTCAGAGCCTGGAGCCTACTTCGGATTCTGTGTCTCCCTCTCTCTCTCTGCCCCTACCCTGCCTGCGTTCTGTCTCTTTCTTTCTCTCAAAAATAAATAAACATTAAAAAAATTTTTGTTAAGGAGTGTATTTTACTGACCTACAATATAAATGTCCATTATAAAAGAAATTAAATAGTTCATATGAGCATTCTTTTCCCCAGTTTAATTAAAGTTGTTTGGTTCCAAATTGATGACATCTTAGGATCAAATAACAAATACCACAGCAGTCAGATTATTTCATGCCTCTTCGTAGTTAACATTATCAGATTAAGATGGAAGCACTTTTTGAGACAAGGATCTTGTTTGAAATGAATTATAGAATATGGAAAGAATATATTCACTTGATTTTGAATGCCATTTTGTTGGTTTCAGAGTCGTATTTTTTTAAAAAAACATGTATATTTAAAAAAAAGTACAGGTAGAACTATACTTAATCTATATATCTCTATATACTTGAAATATATAGATATAATTGAAAAGAAGGTTGCTCAATTTTAAATTATTTCTGTAATTTTTTTCTTTATGCTAACACAACAATAAGCTATTATTAATGGGATAAATATCTAAAAGTCATAAAATGAAAAGCATTGTTTATAAATTTCTTGGAAAATTCAATCAGAAAGATAGGATCAATGATGATTTAAATTTGACAATAAGTTTAAAGGAGTTTGTAAAACATAAAAATTATATAAATGACGGGTTTTAAATAAATATATTGTAATTCTTGATACTTCAAGTGTCAGAAATCTAGGATTTCAGTGCATTATGAACAAGTAATATTTTAGCCCGCACCCCTTATGAGCCCTTTCACACAAACCCTTCTCACACAAACACATGCAGCTACACATTTGCTGAGACTGAGTCACATACAGGGTTCTTGCTTGATTCGCCGACAGACCTTATTTCAGAACTTTTGAACCAGAGTGATTATAAAACAGGAAGAATATATGGTCAAAGAAAACAACAAGAAACAACTGAGAAAATAAGAAAAAACTCAGTGAAGATATCAGATAATGAATGGATAATTAAGTTTTTTTTTTCACATTTGCTGGTAAATTCTATATCCACAGAGAAATTTAAAAATGGGGTATATTTTTATATATATGAGGTTCCTGAAACTGTTCCCATTAGCCAAGGACTTTGTTTTTGACATAAATGCTTTTTATCCATTTTATTTTCTATTGGAGTTGACCCTTGAACAGCACAGGTTTGAACTGCACAGGCCCACTTATACATGATTTTTTTTTTCAATAAATACAGGACACTACTGTGAATGTTATGTTTTCTATGATTTTCTTAATAACATTTTCTTTTCTCTAGCTCACTTTATTATAAGAATACAATATATAATATATAATACAATAATATACATAACCTAAAAAATCTGTGTTAACAACTATTTTTGCTATCAGTAAAGCTTCTAGTCAACAATACGATACTAGTACTTAGGGGAAATCAAAAGTTATATGAGGCTTTTCAACTGTGTGGTGGGGAAGAGGGTTTGGTCTCATTGCACCCATGTTGTTCAAGGGTCAGCTGTAGTTTCCTAGTAAGCTGATTTGGTCTGAAATAAAATAATTCAGCTGTAATAAAATTATCTTTTCTCAAAAAATGGCTGTATTCTTGTGTTTTTAACACTATGCAGCAAAATAGAGTATATTGCTCTTTCCTATTAAATTAATGCTGGCACTGTATTATTACTAGTGCTGTGAAAACTTGTATGATTGGCTTTCTTGAAACACTTGTACTTATGATTTCTATATAACCAAATAAATGTGCAGAAATAAGCCACTTCCTTTCCCTTCTATTCTCTTCTTACCAGACCATAATCAACTTTCTTTTCTCCCCAATTCCTTTCTTTCATGCTTTTGTTTACTTTTTTTTCATTTCTACACATTTCCAACTTTAGTATTCTGAAGATCAAATATATAAACTACATAAATAGGAATAATTAAAATATATTTTAATATTTTTAATAATTTCTCTCAATTACTTTTGCAATTATCTTACTTAATCAAGTGCCTTCCAGATATACATAACAAACCAAGAGGATGCTAGACTTTTTGTCTAATTGTATTAGAATTGGGGCGCCTGGGTGGCGCAGTCGGTTAAGCGTCCGACTTCAGCCAGGTCACGATCTCGTGGTCTGTGAGTTTGAGCCCCGCGTCAGGCTCTGGGCTGATGGCTCGGAGCCTGGAGCCTGTTTCCGATTCTGTGTCTCCCTCTCTCTCTGCCCCTCCCCCGTTCATGCTGTCTCTCTCTGTCCCAAAAATAAATAAAAAATGTTGAAAAAAAAAAAAATTAAGAATCATATAAAATTCTTAAAATAAATATAAATAAACTGGCACAAATTCAAATGTATGAAATCAAAATTTCCAAGACAAGAGGAAAACCAGGAATATGCATTAAAAATATCTCCCTCAGGTGATTCTGACTTGACATGTGAGACAAGTTTAGAATTCAGAGGAAAATTACCTCAGTTTCCTCAAAACAAGCATGAGAAATGCTACAATAAAAGTGATTATAAAGAGTTTGAATGTCTGGCTGACAAAAGTGGTAGAAAATGGTGAGGTTCTGCCTATCACAAGAGAAACGAGTCAATTTATTAAGGGAAAAAGGAGCTTCTTAGAACCAACCTCCCTGTAGCTGCTGAGCTTATTTTCATAGGAGAAATAATAACATGGTCACTGGAGTGGCCCTCTTTCATCTGTTGCCATTTCCTGAGTTAGGTTTTACAGTTCAGTTGTGTTAAATAGCCTTCATGGATTACATTCATGACGTATGTTGAAGATTTTTAACTTTTTTTTTTAATGTTTATTTATTTTTGGAGAGAGAGACAAAGTGTGAGTGGGGGAGGGACAGAGGGCGAGAGAGAGAGAGAGAGAGAGAGACAGAGAGAGAGACAGAGAGAGACAGAGAGAGACAAAGAGAGAATCTGAAGCAGGCTTCAGGCTCTGAGCTCAGCGCAGAGCCCCAGGCAGGGCTTGAACTCACAAGAACTCACAAACCAGATCATGACCTGATCCGAAGTTGGAGGCTCAACTGACTGAGCCACCCAGGCGCCCCAATGTATGTTGAAGATTTTATGGGGTTGGCTTTGTTTTACTTTATTCTGGAATGCCATTTTCAACTTTCTTAGACTGCTAAGTTGTTCTTGTCACTAAAGACCCAGATTGGGTTACTTCTCCTACAGTATTCTGTGACTAGCTAAGCTTACCTACTACTCCTTAATGCTGTGTCTGCTTTGATCATTATACTTACAACATTACATTGAAACTACTGTTTGCATATCTCTGTCAATAGAAAATAAGCCCTTCGATGTATAAATGGTATTCTTTTCCTCTTTGTAGCCCTCACTTAAGTTGAGCATATTGTCTCATGTGTGATAAGCTTCAATAAATGCTTGCCTAATCATTGAATGACACAAGATAATAGGCACAATTAATTTTCATAGAAGAAGCCTACTGATAGATTAAAGAGACCAAAGAGACCTAGGTGACAGTAATTTGAGAGCCGAGACAACATTAGTACCATAGTGAACGTCATTGTCAAATACAAATAGATTATCCATCAATCTTGATTATTGCAATGGTTTATTTGGCTAGTGTTAAGTCATTCATCACTAAACATAAAATATTTTCCTAGTCAATGCTGCAAACAAAAAAACAAATAAATGTGTTCTCTGCTTCTATTTTTATTGTCTTTATGCTGATTTTTCTTTTTCTCTAGGATTTTGTGTTTCAAGTGACCAGGTAAACTTTTACTTTGCATCACTTCTATGTTAGTCTTCTCAATGTGATTTGAGATTAGCTTCATTGATGAGACTTGGAAATTGCTTTAGTCGAATCAGTAACGTGTTTACATACTATCTCTAGTGGCAGAAAACTTCTACACATGGTTAATCACATATGTTACACTGATTTTAGTATCTTCAATCGCAGATCTTGTCCTTAGCCTGCAAGCATAAACCATGAAGTAAATTTTATTAGTTAAGATACCTCATGATAACTTTGTGTAGTCCTAATTTGTGTTCAGTGAGGTTAAAGGTAAAAAAAAAAATCAAAATACAATTTATCTTACATTTCATGAATAGAATGAGACTCCAAAACTAATGTTTATAATATCATCAACTTTTCCAAAAACTTTAATGGCTGTTCATTATCTGTATGTCTATATTTGATATTCATGGCTATGCATGAAAATTTTTATGCTGTTTTAATTTCAATCAATTCCAAAATGCTCTACATATAAAATGACAAGATTTTTAAAAAGAAGATAAAGAGTTATCACGAAATATAATAAATATTTAAGTGTATATTAAATGTTCCAACACTCCATGTAAAATCTCAACAAATATTTTAAAAATTATGATAGATTCAGATTATCTTAAAATATATTTTATCGCTGAAAAGCTTGGGATTAAATGTTATAAGAGTAATCTGTGTTACTTACAATCAATTTGGAAATCCAGAAAATTAGGGGGGGAATCGCCATACATATTGGGTTGCTGTAAGATAATCAGTGTTATGGCATTATTGCCATGGATTTTTTATCCTAATATTGATTTTATGCTACACATCACATTGCATATGCAATGTAGTATTATATTAAACATTTCTAAGTTATGGAGAATTTGATTGCATGTGTTATATAAACTTAAAAAATCCAGATAGGAAGGAGAGACAGGGAGATTGATTTATATAATGCAGGCTTTTTTCACTTTTCACTTAATCAATAAATTTATGCCCCTGAGTGAATATAGATGAGAGACATTGTTCTAGATTTCTTTTAGAGAGTCTCCTGTCCCACATGCTTATCATTGAATATGACTTTAGTGTTAAACTGTATGCAGTTATCATGAAACATGTCCTTAAAGGGAAAATCATATACATTTGATTTTCACGCAAATAAACAGCAATCTGTTCCGATGCTAGAGCAACAGCAGACTGTGTTGGACTGTTATGAAATCATATGTACGAACACAGTATTTTATGGGTTATTTAATTATTTTAAGGGGATATTTGACTACGTATCGTTTGAATTTTATGTTAAGATTTTAGGATTTAACCCTTATAAAGCACATGTTTTAGCTATATTGAGTGTTTAGAAATATTATTTTGTAGATGTGAAAAAATTACAAAGTGACTGTAGAAACTTGAAGGTTACATTATCTTTTAAAAGTGATGAATATTTTATAATAAAATTATATTAAAATAAAATTATTGTATTTCTTTTCAGTATCTCTTGCACAATGTGTTACACATTTGACTTTTTTTAACAAATGATTTGTGTGTATCTACTAAATGCTAGGTTATTTGTTTAAGAATGGAATTCAAGGAGTGAATAAGACAGACATGATTTCAGACCTCAAGAAATCCACATAAAATCATCTATCTGTATATTTAACCATGAAAATTGTGAGAATTTTAGACGATCTTACATAGAGGATGGCATTAACAGAAACTTGATAACCATAATGTTTACCAGTGGTCACAAAGGAAATAGGAGGAAAAAAAAAGGAAATAGGAAGATTGTTTAATTCATTCCATGTACACTTTAAAGTTGCAAAAAGAGTCACATTTCTTTGCAATCAAATATTTATACATTTTTAGCTACAACTTGGTTTTTGTGGAGTGAGTAAAACAATTTATTCCTCCAGTACAATACAGTCAGAGGAGTAACATAAATCTAATATTTAATACTAATCAAGAAAGTCAAGTTATTAAATCAGAATACTGAGGTCAAGCACATGGCCTTCCAAGAAAGGCATAGATAACAGTATTATTGAGAAAGAAAAGGCCCAAAAGAAAGAATATATTTTTATTGTGTTACCTCAATATAATATAGCTTATCCTGACTATAAAGTTCATAAGATTCCAAGTTGGGTGACTTACAATATGGCAGGAACGTAAATTTATGTTGCTATTTATTTTTTGAGTTTGCTCAAAATAAAAAAAAAGTTCATAAGAAGTTTATAAAGAATGATATAAACAAGAGAACTATGGGAAATAAATCATTATTACCAACCTGCTTTGTGGATTACCACAGAGGTTTTGTGTATATTTCAGATAGGTTTCCTTAGCGTTCAGGACACTCATGGTTTTCCATCCGGGAGGATGGTGGCAGTAGACATCTACCGACTGCCAAGATATTTATGATTTTGAATTTAATTAACTCCTCACAGCAGTTCTTGAAGATGATTACAGTTCTCTTCATTTTTAAAAATGAACAGAATTAAAAAGAGCTTAAGTAACCTGCTAAATGCTGTACAGTTAGTTAATTGCAAAACAAGTAAAGTTTAAATCCATCTGAATCCAAACTCACATTTGCCTTACTACACTTCAGTGATAGCACTTTTTGAGGAAAGACATTTTTACTCTTTTATTAATGCCATCTTTAAAGAATTGTTTTTTTTCTTCTAGAAATAATGCATGAATAAAAACATAAATATGTGGACAATTAGCTTAATTACTTACAGAAATTAATGAGGCCACAGGCTAATTGTGTACAGATCACTAGTCTTTGAGTGCCAACAATATTCTTCATAGGTCACAGAGAAGATCTATTTCAAAAAAAGTATATGAATGAGAAAAATAATTGCCACTTGGTTTAATGAGTATCATCAGGAGCAATGAAAAAGATACACTCATAATTAAATTGGAGAAATATGATGGTTAAAACATATGATAACCAATAACACATTCTTTTGTTAGTTAAATAAAAGCTATTTCAAAATTTTAAATAGAAGCACAAATACCTAAGATAATAATGAACTTATACAGCTTTGTGGCAAGTATAGAAAGGACGGTATGATAGAAAAGCCATCATCTAAACATTATTATTTAAATAATTTAGTACCATTTCATTTGCCTTTGCATATTTAAAAGTGTAAATGGATTTCTAATATCCAGAGACATACTTTTCTGAAACCCAGATAAGCATAATACATTACAGCAGGTCTGTTTTCCCTAGTAAAAAAGAAACTGGATGATAACTCCAAAAGATACAAAAATCATTTCATCTTAACACCTACTAACATGTTGTTCATTAACATTAAAAAATGTCACAGAGATTAAAAATGATCTTTAAATGATTAATGATATTTGAGGTATGTCTTTTTCCTTTGGAAACAATATTTAAATCTTAATTCCAAAAATACTAAATTTAACAAGCAATATTAACAGCATGTAAAGTGTAATTAAAGTATTTAAATATATTAAAATACAAAGGTTGGGAAAAACAAAGAAACCTTTAACCGCACAAAACAGCACATGCAAAATTAAGAAAACTGCAGAGAATGTTTAAAGTACATATTCAGCTACAGTCTGATGCCTGCCATAAATAAAGTCCTTCTCATTAAAACACAAACTGTTCATGGGAAAAAAAATGCATGTTATAATAAGGAATGATCAACATAATTTTTCTCCTTGAGTACTTACTTGTGCCCGGGAATTTTATCGCCTCTCCTTTTATGTCCATATGCCCTTGATAATTTCTTTTATAGCTTTTTTTCCTCTAAAATTACTTCCCTAAGGAAGTAGAGGAGGTGACACCACATGTACCATTCAATATCAAACTATACAGTGCAAGTTACATTTAAAATATATTTGGAGTCTTAACAGCATTACATAGTAGTAAACAATGACTCAAATATGTTTTCTATGAGGCAAAATCATTACTATGATTTTGTTAATGTGCTGATAAAATGTCTTGTCTTCTCACCGCAATAAAACCCACCGTGGTGCAGCTACAAACAGGTTTTAAAACTAAAGAAAAGAAAACTCAGAGCAGAATAGTCCTGAATTTCATTCATAGGCAAGAAAGTGCATAACATATTGCTCAAATTCTACTTTGGCCTGTCCTGAGAGTTAGAGTGCAAGTGTCTCAAAGGTGTGACTGACCATGTTCTTTCTCCTTCTCCAGCAACAAAACCTGTGGTAGTTTGGGACTCATCCACAGAACTGTGGGAAACAGTGCGCAGATAGGAGATGTCCTAAAATTTGTTCCCACAGTATCAAGCAAGAGATTTTATATTAACCCTCTGACTGATTTCTGAGTCCCTTACCAGATATGAGACGATCAAGACCCACTAAACATCGTCCGTGTTGGCCATCTTCATGATCAAATTACAAGTTTGTCACTTCATTTAAAGTTTGAAGACAGGCTAAGGCTGACTGCAGAGTCCTAAAATTTTCAGCGTTAACATCACAGAAAGTCATGTGTCTACCTCCTTTGCATGTTTACTGCAGAAAATTTCTTTCCAGGAAATCATGGCAAGGATTTGTAGAGCAAAGTGTCAGGAGAGCTTTAAAATGGCAATTACAGCTTAACTACACAGGCTAACAATGGCAGAGCCACATTTACATCAGCTGTTCTAATGTCTTCATTGTGATACTGTGTTTGTCTCCCAACTTCACCATCTGTCTCCTGGTTTTAGTTAGGTCTTTTCTCATCCAGCTTAATGATATGATTTGATGTTTAGTACATAACACCGAATATGATTCCTGCCAATCCTTTTCACAGTCTTTTTCAATGTAAGTCTTTAAAAATTTAGCACCTACTAACGTGTGTCCTTCTGACAAGGTATTCACAATGGAAGGAAAGTTCTAGTTGTTGGATTTAAATCTGGCACAATCTCCTTAAATTCCACTGAAATTGAAAAGACATGAAAATAGAAACAATCACAGTAAATTGGGAAAACTTATGCAAAACACAAAATATTATGGGTTGTCTTAGCCTCTTACAATTAATCGCAGAATTATTTTTTCTTTCATCATTTAAAAAAAAATAACGTTTATTTATTTTTGAGAGACAGAGAGAGACAGAGAATGAGCAGGGGAGGAACAGAGAGAGAGGGAGACACAGAATCCGAAGCAGGCTCCAGGCTCTGAGCTGTCAGCACAAAGCCCGACACGGGGCTCGAAACCAAGAACCATGAGATCATGGCCTGAGCCGGTCAGTTGCTTAACTGACTGAGCCACTCAGGCGCTCCTCTTTCATCATTTTATTATTGACAAGCTAGAATCTTAAAACCCTGGGGATAAGTAGAAGACTGATCCCTGGAATAATCAGTTGAGTTGAACTTAACTTCTGAAATTATTTGAAGTCCCATTAGATAGTTATGTTTATTATTGTGCCAAGAGGAACCAGAAGCTCACATCTGTTTTATACAGGTGGTTTGGGGAAAATACATAGATTAAAATTTTCATGTCTGTGTATGATAGTTCCTTGTGGAAAAATAGGAAGTGATAATAGACCACAGAAATAGGTCATGAGGAAGTATTGAATATCATCATTTGTTCTATTTTGAAAGTAAGAAATAGTTTAAAATTCTACAGCAAGGAGCTGAAAGAATTGAATGAAATGCTAATATTAGGAGAGCAGCATGCTTAAATTTTGTTGTTATCCTTGATGATGGATTTGATGCCAGAGCTTCTAATGCTGATTCTGGAATGAGTATCCCTTACCCTTGTTCCAAGGTATGTGAACTCACCAGAAGTCAATCACAACTAAGGGGTACGTGTGTAATGCCACCATCTCTGCTGACATACAGACCAGACAGAAACATAAATCTGTGTCAAAGCCCATTATTTGTGAATAAGTTTCGAGACTGAGAATCTTACTTACCTTCTGCAAGTGAATTCTGACTCTTTGGGAGATTACTTCCTCCTTTTAATCTTGAACTGCCCCTTTACTCCAGGCATCAGTCTTATTTTATTCATTTAGTAAACGTTATTAAATGTGTATCATGTATGATGCATTGTTATAGGAGCTGGGGTATGAGTGAAAAGTGAAGACAAAGTTTCCACCCTCAGGGAGCTTTCAACGAAGTGATAGGCAATAGAAACAAACAAACAGAAGACATACCTGCTATGTCAGATGGTGCTAAGTGCTGTGAAGTAGAAAAAAATCATAAAGGAGGTAGAGGTTGTGGTAGGAGCTGCATTGTTACATACCGTGATCGGGAAAGGCCTGCCTATCCGGTGTGAAAATGTTTGAACAAAGACCTGAGGGAAATGAGAATGCTCTTAATTGTGACATTTATGGAAGCACATTCCAGGCAGAGGGAGAGAAAAGTGAAGGGACTGTGGGAGGGTGTTCAGTGTGTGTAAAGAACAAAGAGGAGGTTAGTGGGGTAGAATGTAAAAGACTGTGCGCAAACAGATTAAGTTACAAATGTCCTGAGGGAAGATTCGTAAGAGGCCATGTCATGTGGGGTTATTCCCACTTTTGGTCTCCTCGCATGCCTTTTCATATTTATAACCAAGGATTCTTGTCACACTTGTCTCTTCAGTTTTTAGGATTCCAAACTCTGCCTGCTCCCGTCAATAATTTAGTTTTCTGAAACTAAAGGGTCATTCTCTCATTTTTAATGCATGTCTTAATTTTTGTTGGATTAAATGAAAACTTTTCTTTGTGAGGGAAGGGAATATGAGTATATATTGAAATGAGAAAAGGTAAAATGTGGTTATGTAGATTATATCATTTAATTCTTCACAAATTATGAGGAAGGAGGAGGGAGTGCCTCTTAAAAAAAAAAAACTATTGAAACTGAAACTGAAGACTGAGATAGGAGATAGTTTAGAGGGCTTAGCATGGGGGAAGCCACTAATTAATTAAGAGAAACAATGAAAATCCTTCAAAGTAATAGTACATCACTGAAATCTCAAAGTATAACATTTGAGGATGTCATGCATTTACACACATATTTTTGTTTAGTTGTAGCAACATTTTGCAATCTGGGAAGAAAACCAGAGTAGCCAGTTGATAGACATAATCAAGAAATTTAGGTCAATCAACAATGTGAATGAGCATTAAATCATGTCTCAGAATGAGATCTACTGTAGCCACGAAGATGTTGAAATACTGAGTTGAAGTAAAACGTTAACGGGCAGATTGTAATCTTAATGTAGAGAAAGTGTTGTCTGTGGAAACCTGGAGATTAGGACATATGCAAATAGTTTCTACAAAAGTTTAGGCAGCAGAAATCAACTTGTCAAAACCACCGTATGACCATGAGTATCATTTGCTTGGATTGAACATTCTCAATATTAGGCACTTTAAATAGTAAACAGACCTATTTGATATGTACAAACAATTTGTGACAAAGGTAGACCATAAACAAATTAAAATATTAGAATTTGAATACAGCACTGTGAGTACAATGTTTATGAAATGGCAGTGATTATAATAGAGTTAAGATGACATACAGAAGAATGTTTACAGCACCAGTAATAACGAACAATATCAAGGGCCAATGCTTCATCAATAAAGATATCTAGAAGTCAGTTTCTTCATCTCCTTTTTTCTTTTTCTTCATCTCCTAACCTATTCAGTTAGCAAAGTTGATATTTATATTCCTAAATGTTTTATGACTATTTTCTTCAGTTGTTTGAGTATTGTAACATGGTGTAGACTCAAGTGTAATACTACTTGTTGAAAAGGTACATTTCTTTAAAAAAGAGATCAGGGGCGCCTGGGTGACTCAGTCGGTTAAGCGTCTGACTTCAGCTCAGGTCACGATCTCACCGTCCCTGAGTACGATCCCCGCGTCGGGCTCTGGGCTGATGGCTCAGAGCCTGGAGCCTGCTTCCGATTCTGTGTCTCCCTCTCTCTCTGCCCCTCCCCCATTCATGCTCTGTCTCTCTCTGTCTCAAAAATAAATAAACATTAAAAAAAATTAAAAAAAAAATAAAAAATAAAATAAAAAGTAAAAAGGAGATCAGATCAATGCTAATAATTTAAATTTTGAATATGAACATAGTAAATCTTCCCCAATTTCCCTAAACTAAGCTAGGATCTCTTCTTTTTTCTTCTATTATTTGTATTCATGGCATATTTTACATGTTTTATACACAATTTAGTATGTTTGTGTGCCTTTCCCTAGAACATGCTCTCTTTAAAGGAAAAAATGCATTCGATAAACACACAGATATATATGCAAACAACACAGTTACCATCTTACTTCATATTTCATTTTCTAAGTGATGCTTTCTTAATTGTTTTAAGGCACACGGGTCTTTTTGTTGGCCTTTTTTTTCTTCTTTCAGTTTCTTAACAGCACCATAGCTTGATATTCAAGAATCTAATTATAGGTATTCATTAATAATTTCAAAGCAATGTAAGTATTGTGTAATACTATCATCACCTCGGTGACAAGGTTACATGCCATTACTAATTTTATTACACGTACTTAGGCCAGTTGGTATTAACACCCATGAAGGAGATGGAATTCTTAAAATATTCTTGTATATTAGGAAAGTAGAGAGCATTAGGCAGAGTTATGAGTCATCATAACATTTAAGAAACAAAGAAGAAGGTGAATATGAAATAAAGTAAGAGAAAAATCAGAGTATTTGGTGACACAGAAGAAAGAAGAGTTATAATTGCAGTAGGAGAGGATTGTCAGATGTACAAAACATTGATGAGTCAAGCAGAATGAAGTTTGAATGCTCCTATTCAATTTAATGTCATGGAAGTCATTGGGACTTTAAGAGAGCTCTTTCAGTGGATTGGAAAGGTTATAATTCTGATTGCAATGTGTTGTGTAATGAAAGGAAGATAATGAAAACGAGAGGATACGTTTAAACACAAAACCTGCCAAGAAATGGTTCTATAAAGAAGGGATAGAATAGGTAGTATCCCAAGCAGGAAATATTTTGTTGTCTATTAACAAAGATATCAATATCTAAGTAAAGAATGGATAGATTTAAAGATTTGGAGATTGAATTTTAATGATAAAAGTGCTTTATATTTCCTCTCTATGTACACCTTTATTTTGTATTCCTAAGTGAAATTCTGGTAAAAATCCAGCCTCCTGCTATTTCACCTCTGTTAGTGGCTCATGGATTTAAATTTTATTATATGAAGTAGGAGAGTAGGTCCTATTCTCAGAGCTGGAAGATCAGAGGTTTGAGATGTAGAGGAGTTTTGAGATAGTAATTTTGGAAATTTGAAGAAAATCATGAATAGGAAAAGAGAAGTATTGTGGAAGGATATTGAGAGCCCATTATGAATCTGCCCAGTTATGTGATAGTGTAAGGAACTGCTGAGCATTCTGGGTCAATTTTGAAAGGACTATCCATTATTGCTTGGAACATAGGGACTATAAGGGTCATTTCTATTGCTTATAACATAAGGCATAAAGATAGCACTTATGGTCACTTAATCCCTTATCATTGTCCCTAATGCAATTTTACACTTGAATGATCTTGAGAGAATAGCTGTTCTTTCCACTAGAGTATGATGCTTTCCTAATGAACACCTGTGCATGATATAATAAATGATTCATTGAATTGCCCACACCAGAAATCAAATTCTGATCTATGGGAACTATTTCACAATCAGCCAACCTCTACTAAAATATGTATTGTTGCCTGTCTTGTGGAACCAAAATAAAACAGAGAGAAAAAGAAAAACTGACTTTTTGTTAGTGAAGTAATGAGAACTAAACATGAATATATAGTATGAGAAATATACTGCCATTTTATTGTTTGCCCCTTCTTTGGTTGTCATGGTGATCTAGGTAAAGGCTGATATGTAATTACACACAAATACTTGTATGTGTATACATTAGGCATAGAAGAAGCAAAAGAAGTAAGAATGTCAAATGTCATCAAGGTAGCCTTGGAAAGTAGCGTAAGCCTTCTCCCCTTTAAGGGAAGTTTCTTAATTTTTAATTTACAAAGAATCACCTTTAGAGTATGTTAAGAATACAGAAAATTTGACTCCAGTTACTTGGGAGAAGAGGAAGGTCAATCTGCATTTTAAATTATCACACCAGTTTATACTGATACCATGGTACCTAAATTAGAGAAATAGTGTATCGAAGAGTTATTTCAAGTATTTTATAGTAGCACATGCTTTATTATTTTATTTTCATGTTTTAAGTTATATAAATCATATTTGAATAATGCATTAAGTCAGAAAATGTCAGAGTAATTTCTTTTGATTCCACCCCAAACCACTTTCAAAGCCTTCCTCAGATAAACAGTGTTAATAATCTGATGCGTATCTTTTAGTTTTTCTATCTATACACACACGTATCAATTATATTTTACAAAAATGACTATACTTACACACATTCATGCATGGCGTCTATGATGAGTAAACCTATGGCAATATATGCAGGTAAGGACAGGCCGCCAACAGCTAAATGATTCCACTAATATTGGAAATATGTGGGAGCAGGCTAATGGAAGACAAATAAACAGTAAGATCTAGTAAATTCTATACTCACCACTGGCCATTCAAGAGGAACAGCAAAAAGTAAGAGAGTAATCTGCAGCCTCTAACTCACTGGAAGTGCAAAAGGATGGAAAATTGATTGATAGGTTATCCGAATTTTCAAGATGATGTCACTCTTATTGGAGAAGGCACTGCACTGTTACATGCCAACTGAAAATAGTATTTAAAATGATCAAGACAGGTGCAAAAGAAAAAAGAAAGGGACTGTCCAGATGGACAGGGAGGTGGGTGATAATGAAGGACAATCTCAAACAACATTGTTTGAACCCACAATGAAAACAATGAAAGATATTTCTAGAGTTGCCAAGCTAGAAAAGCTATTTAAGAAAGGTTAATGACTTGATGCTAAAAGTATAACAAAGACTTATTGTATTTTAAATAGCTAATAGAAAAAAATCATAGTTGAATTTTAGTATTAGTGGCAAGTTACTTCTTTCTTGCTGTTTTCAGGAAGCTCTCTTTGTCATTGACTTTCGAAAATTTGATTATAATCTATCTGAATGTGGCTTTCCCACCCAATGCTGCTTTCCCCTGTGGGGATCTCAGGGGCTGTTTGAGGATATATTTTCACTTTGTGATTATTTCACTTTAGATGCTGATTTTTTTTTTTTTTTTGTATTTTTAACGGGGATAGCAGCTGGACCACCCACCTTCCCACACCCACTGTCCACTCTGCTGTTCCCCCGGCTACCCTGGCCCCAAGGTGTGGGGCGCTGCAGCATGTTGCTGAGGAGTGAGGAGTAGTCAAGCCCCCAAGTTCTGAAGAGGCAGGTGGACAAGCCAGGTGGGCCCTAAGAAAGGGGGTCATGGTGGGAGGAGCAGGCTGTCATCCGTGTTTCAGGTGGGGCTCATTGTGCCAAGGGCTCATGGGTCACTGGTTCTCCAAGTGCCAGGGGTGGGCAGGCGGTGGCACTGAGCCCCCTCCAACACTGTGCCCTTGTGGAGAAAGCACTGATCTGTTCTGCCCCCTTAAGTCCCCCTCTTCTGACGTGCCTTTTGCACCCCTCCCATTAGGACAATCAGTCCCCTCCCATCTGGGAGCCCCGTTTTCTTTCTATCTTGGAGTTTTTTGAGTTTCTTGGATGTTTACATTAGTGTCTTTCACCAAGTTTTGGGAGTTTCCACCCATTATTTCTTCAAATATTCTGTCTTCTCTTTTTCTCACTCTTCTTCTGAGACTCCCACAATATATATGTTGGTCTGCTTGATAATACCCCACAGATCTCTTAATTGATATCTCAATATTTTTTATACATCCTTTTTGCACACTCTCCAACATCTTCCTTTAGTTCTCTGAGCATCTTTAAGACAGTTGTTTTAAAGTATTTGTAAAATAGATCTGCCTATCAAGTCCTTTTTATGGACAATTACTATTGATTTATTTTTCCTTTTGAATGGGCGGGCCATACTTTCCTGTATCTTTGTACACACTGTGATTTTTTTGTTTAAAACTGGACATTTAAATCTAATAATGTAATACTGTGGTAACTCTAATAATCAGATTCTCTTTCCCAGGGTTTCCTTTTTTTTTTTTTTTTTTTTAATTTCTGTGCCGAGCATCAGCCTGAGTGCAAACTTAAGGTATTTTCAGGCCTTTTGTGAACTTGCACCTTTCCCTGGACATGTGTAGTTACTTTCTAATTTTCCTTATACATGCAGTTTCTTTTGAATATCCTAGTATTTAATGTCTGGTTCCCGAAAGGAGAAAAAAGGGGGGGGGTAGGTGGGGCGGGGGTAGAAGAAAGAGTACACTGGCCCTTTAAAACTCAGGGAAATTCAACAATGACTATAGCCTCTTTGCCTGCACTTCTGTGAACAGAAGCAGCAAAAAACAATCAGAGCACAGATCCCCATATCTGGAGGACAGAGTTCATTTTCATCACCCTGGCTCCAGCAACCCCTGTTGTTAAAGCTCTCTGCAAAGGTTCTGCCCAAGGCAGGGATGGGTAGTTGGTAGTGTCCTAAGCACTGAAATTGACCACAATTTGCCATCAAGTTTTCCTCTGGAAGTTGCAAACCTTTATAGACTCCACAGATCCAAAATAGTTTCTCAGATTCCACCAGTGCCATTTTCATCTAGGTACTGAAACACATTCCTGGTCCTATTCTTCCATCTTCCCAGAATCCTATGGGATAACACTTTTGAATTTATGTTTTGTTTTGATGAGCCATATATATAATCTATCTGTACTCTACATATAAACATGTAAAATACAAAATTCTTATTTTTAAACACATAAAGCCTCAGAATTATTTAGCAGCTATAATCACATCTATTAGAATATTTAATAACTTATATAAATATTTTTAATAAATGCATACTTTTCATTATAATAATTCACATTTGTATACAAATGTATACAAATACAAAAATATCTGTAATATAGTCACTAATTTATTCTTCACATTCTGAGAAGCATACACAGAAAGCTTTAATGTTCTCATCTTAAAAAAAATTTGTTTCATGTTTATTTATTTTTGAGACAGAGACAGAGCATGAATGGGGGATGGCCAGAGAGAGAGGGAGACACAGAATCCGAAGCAGAATCCAGGCTCCAGGCTCCAAGCTATCAGCATAGAGCTGGATGCAGGGCTCAAACCCACGGACCATGAGATCATGACCTGAGCTAAAGTTGGACACTTAACCAACTGAGCCACCCAGGCACCCCTAATGTTCTCATCTTTAAAGTGAAGAGATCAGGGGCTGCCTCAGTGACTCATTCGATTGATCATCCAACTCTGATTTTGGCTGAGGTCATGATCCTAGGGTTGTGGAATCAAGCCCCATGTCAGGCTTCAGTGAGGAGCGTGCCTAAGATTCTCTATCTCTCTCTCTCCACCCCTCTCCCCAACTCATGCTCTCTCTCTCTCTCTCCCTAAAATAAATTAAAAAAAAGAAAAAGAAATTAAAAAAAAATAAAGTGAAGATATCAGAACCTAAAGTTTTACTGATAAGAAAATGGGAACTCAGAAAATCAAAATACTTCGACTGAGGTGACCGAAAACTAATTAGCCATCATAATGTGGACATGACAAGAGAAAGTTCGTATTCTTACTCCATGTCTACACCTTTCTTTCATTTCTGAAGAATTTGACACATACGTAGTCTGTGTGTGATCACTGTGAGAGGCAAAAGATAAGATCAAAACAAAAAATTGATATCATAAATATTTATATTCTCATGTAAATAAAAATTTCTTTACAGAGTCATGTAACTTAAATATTTGCAAGCCATCTAGCTACCCTTTCATCTTCAAAATATATTTGTTTTCTATTTATCTTAAACTTTTTCAAAAATTCTTAAGTACCATGTTTTTTTCAACTATCAAAAGTGATATCATTTTAAAATCCTACGTAGGTTTATTTTTAATTTATAAAAATCTGTATTTTTAATGTGTAAGGTTTTACTACATCTTACCTCTATTAAAAAATACTGAAGCAGGGGACACCTGGGTGGCTCAGCCAGGTTAGCGTCCAACTTTGGATTTGGGCCCAGGTCATGACCTTGAAATTGTGGGATCAAGCGGGTGTTGGGCTTCACAGTGAGCATGGAGCCTGCTTAAGATTCTTTCTCTTTCTCTACCCCCCCTCCACTCTCTCTCCCTCTCTCTAAAAAAATAAAATAAAAAACAAAAAATCCTGAAACATTCACCTTCATCACTCAAATTGGTTGTTTTAATACACAAACAACATATTTGAAATTTAGTAAATGCTTTATTTCAAACTATATATATATCATAAAAAGGCATAGATGTGAGAATCCCTAGGTTTTGTATTTATATTAGCACTAATTACATTATAAAACATCTCATTAAATGTTTTTGCATATGTTTACATATTTTGAAATATTCCATCAAAAATTTAATATCATTAAAAACTTTGTAAATATAACTCTACCAAAAGCTTTTCAAGCATCCTCCCTGAGAAATACCTAGTAAACATAACTTGTTTGTATCCATAGTACTTAACCAATAGTTTTTTTTTTTTTTGAGGGGGGGGAACTAGTAACAAAATCTGATGCAAATATCAATACAAGAAGTTTATGAATGGGTTATAATAATTAACGTGACTGTGATGGTCTTCCACTTGTTAAACTCTACATAGAAAAGAAGAAACAGTATCTCTGCTTATTAAGTGGACATATTTAAGAAGGATGGTGCTTGTTATATTTTAGAAAATCTAAAATCTATGCTAATATCATTATCAATGAAAGGTGCTACTTATTGGTTTAGCCCCATTGAGAGACTAAATAGCAAACCACTGTAATATTTTTAAGGAAAATTTATACTAGTGAGGATATTGCTTACTTAATATGCTACAGGCAATAAAACATTTTTTAGCTTCTGTATTATTATGTGTTTTACAGATTTTAAAATTCTCCATGGGTAACTAAATTAAGAAATTAAAATATTTAAAAGATATTCAAAGGTGAGAAAATATAAAAGGGTAAGATATCTGATTAAGAAGACATAATAAACACTATTATATTATTTTAGGGCATTCTAGTGCTTTCTAATATGAGTCCAATTTTATGAAATTCACATTTTTAGACTTGAGGGTACAGGTGCAGTTTCCATGACTCTCTCCAGTTGCCATAGACAGTTTTACTTTTTCTGAATTACAGTATTTCTTCTTTTTCATTCAATTTACTATGTAGGATGCAAAAACTAAAATTATAGCCATTCTCAAATCTCTGTGTAGTCATAATTTCCTTCTTAAATGCCTCACTCAATATGATAAAGTGTGTCTATAGGTTATAAGGTTTCCAATAAACGTGCATTATATTTCCTTTCTCTGTATACCTGTATTTTGTATTCCTAATTGAATTTCTGGCATAAAAATCCAGCCTCCTACTATTTCATCTCTGTTTCTGTCAGGTAGATTATTTTGAGAAGATTTCCATAACTCTTTAAATAGAGTTGTAAAGGTTGAATAACAGTTATGTCAGTGAAAGGAGGTTAATCTGCATAGAGAGTTGAATGTGTATAAGAACTTGGGTGCAGGTATTTTATAACAAGCTTCTTTTCCAACAGATTAGCACCTTATAGAGTGGCATACTGGGATGCTCAAATTTATCTGTTTAATAAATAAATAATTAGGGAAATAGTGCTTAAATTTCAAGTATATCAACTTTCAAATTTGTACCTGGAAAGATAAGCTAGAAATGAATCTTTGAAGACCTGAAAACTCTGCACCCTGATGTTTATACCAACATTATCTACAATAGCCAAATTATGGAAACAGTTCAAATGACCATTGATTGAAAAGTGGTTAAAATGTATATATATATATATATATATATATATATATATATATATATACAGAAGATTATGTATGTATGTATATATGTATATATATATATATATAATATATATATATATATATATATATATATATATATATATACAGGAGATTATGACTTGAGCTGATACCATGGGTCAGACACTTACTTAACTGACTGAGCCATCAGGTGCCCCAAACTATGCTGGAATTTTAAAGACAGAGATGCATATTTTCTTCCCCAATCATAGTGATTAAAGACATGAGATCTGTACTTCCAATAACCATGTACCATCATATGGGAAACTACTTGTAGGAAAGATGGAAGCATGGGCACATGAAATTTCCTATCAAGCCAAGCCTAAAATAGAGCCTACATCTTTTTTGAAGGTGCCTGAGATAGATTTTTCAGTTTTTGCTTAAAACTATTTGGTTTAGGATTTTTGTTACTTTTAACAAAGATTCTTAATTTTGAAAGGGCTGTGATAGGAAGGAAAACCATTTTGGGAAGGTAGAGGGAGTATGTGTTCTAGGGTCTTTTTGTTTGTGGAATTAGTTTGATTTGTTGCCTTAGGGTAGGACAGACCTGAGATTCTTTAGGCAGTGAAAATGAGAAAATAGAAAAAGAAAGTTTGAATGTTTGGAAAATTGGTGGGATTCTTAATGTAGTTGAATATATAAGGGAGTAAATAGAAAGAATGGAAAGGAAGGGGCTGATAATAAAGATATCACTTTGGTCGGAATCATTCATATCCTTTTTGGTCCTATTTTTATTATGAATATTTCAAGCTCATTGAACAGAATCCATGACTACCTATTGAGTTGTGTGCAGTGCTGAGCACATTTTCTATGCTCCATAAATGTCAAACCATAATTCCACGGAGGAAAGACATGTAATAAGGAAAAATACTCTATCTAGGAGGAAAACTAAGCATTTGTAGTACTATAAATTAACTCCTTGAATAATTTCCCTATTATTTTCTACTTTTCTTGTTAGGTAAATAGCATTTTCATTCACCAAGTATGTATTCAATGTGAGGAAGCTACTCTTGTAAGAAGCATGCTAATACAAATACATCTCTAAAATCAGTCTAAGAAATTAAACATGAAATGCCATTCTATGGGCTAGTGAATAATACATTCATAAGTGTAGGCAGATGTTGAATTACATAGTCCTTTTAGGGTAGAAACAATAACACTTTTGCCTGGAGTGCTTAAAAATGGATTTTTGGAATAAGGGAGATTTAAGCTGGCCAGAGCTTGAAGGGCAGCGTAGAATTTGGAGAGGAAAAAATATGGGGGAAAGAAACAGTTTTACATAAAAGGGTAATGGTGTGATAAAAGAATAGTAGTGGAAAATGCGATGAAAATTTTATGTATAAAGTAGCACAGTTTCACTAAAGTATATTCTCTCTGGAGGAGAAAAATGGAAGGTAACCCTGGGAAGATGGTATCTTCTAGGGCCTTGAATTCAATGTTGTAGTATTAACATTTTCTTTGACACTAAGGATCCATTAAAAATTTTGAGAGGAAAATCTTTAAAGGAAATGCAGTTTTAGAAATTAAAAAATGAAGTTGCTTCAGCCATAAAAATAGAATGAAGTTTTGCCATTTGCAGTGACATGGATGGAGCTACAGAGTATAACGCTAAGTGAAATAAATCAGTCAAAGAAAAACAAATACCATGTGATTTCACTCCTGTGTGAGATTTAAGAAACAAAACTAACAAGCAAAGGAAAAGCAAAGAGAGAGAGAGAGAGACAAACAAAGAAAAGACTCTTAACTATACAGAACAAGCTGATGGTCACCAAAGAGAAGGTAGGTGGATGGTGAAATAGGGGAGGCAGATTAAGGAGTGCACTTGTGAAGAGCACTGGGTGATGCATGGAAGTGTTGAGTCACTACATTGTACACCTAAAACTAATATAACACTGTATGTTAACTCTGCTGAAATTGAAATAAAATGAAAAATATCTGAAAAATAAAATTAGTTGTTAAGTTCAGGATAAATGAGAGAGGGATCGATTAGATGCAATGAAACTTCAGCCATGGTAATAATCTGGACATAAGGAAATAGGATTAAAATAAACTGAAGATTTGGTGACATTAGCAAACAAATGTGGAGGACAAGGGAGTGGGCAGTTGGTGATTATTCAGATAGGGTATGTGATGGTTCTCTTAAGATATTATTTTAACATAGGTACTCAACAAATTTGCTTTTCAATTTCTACATTTTTAGCTGATAAAAAATGAATATCGGCTAACAATTTGACACTTTATTAAGAGAACAGAGTTTTTAAAAGAAATGTTTGGACTAAGGCTTAAGAAAAAAAGAAAAGTCAGCAACTCTCAATACCTTTCACATATCTATGATTTTGAAACTTAGGACATCAGTTTCATATTCAGGTAGGTTTATTTACATACTGGGAAACATAGAAGCTGGAACATACTAATGCAGGTTTTAGCACAATAATGAAATACACTACATTTTTAAAGCCAATTTGTATATTAAAAAAATAACCTGTTTACATGATAATTCTGCACATTAAAGTGAGAAAAAAGGAATTCATATCATATCACTTAAAAACTAAACAATTTTGATGAATAAACTCTGAGGAGGATGGGGCTAAGTCATAGCTGTGATATAAATCATTTGGTTGCAGGGGCATCTGGGTGGCTCAGATGGTTGGGCATCCAACTCTTGGTTTTGGCTCAGGCCATGATCTCATGGGTCATGGGTTTGAGTCCCATATCAGGTACCAGTGCTGACAGTACACAGCCCACTTGGGATTCTCTCTCCCTCTCACTCTGCCCCTTCCCCCTCATGCTTTCTCTCTCCTTCTCTCTCTCTCTTTCAAAATAAATAAATAAACTTTAAAAAATATTTGGCTTTTGTAAAAATGATTACAACCTGGAAATAAATATCGAATTTGATTTATTATCATAGAGAGAAATAAAGGAAAGTTCCTCAATTAATTGGGAATGAATAATATTAAAGATTTATATGTGACTATGGTAGACAGGGCCTGGAGCAATATTTTGCTACTAGGTTAACGTTAAATTATACTGGAAGCAATAGAATGTTTAACAAATTGAACAAAATAATATAACGTTCTTTGGTCTCTGTGGTCACTAACTACTAAACATCAAACATTTCAAGAAAGCACTTCTCTATAAGCATTCTCTTTAAATGTTACTCAGAACAACTGTATTCTAAAGTGAAATCTGGTGGGGGCTGTATGTCATAAGAATACAATTTCATCAGTGATAGGAATTCATTAAAATGAATGATACCATATACAATATAAATATTTCTGCCTTCAAAGAGCTTACCATTTAAGCAAATGAGATGCACATTTTTACTTGTATTTATTTTTCTATTTTTTCCTAATATGATCATGATTCAAATGAATACTATGAAGGGGTTTGTGAGCTACAAACCAACTTTTTTTTTTCCTGTTGGTTTTCAATACAATAATATAGGGATTAAAAACATTGGTCATAAGTAACAGAGGCATAAGGTCAATCGTTACCTTCCCATCTTCCAGCCGTGTGACCTTGAAATATCCCATACTTGATTTTTTAAATCACTTTAGAAAAGGGTAGATCTAATATTTATAGAGTTAAAATTAGTTTCGGAAAATTTCCAGATGTAGTAATTTAGTAATTATGACAGTATATTTGCATATAAAATGGCTCAATAAATATCCTTATTACCTACACATTGAAATTAGCAAATTTTAAAATAAAAGAACATTTCATAATTATAAATGTAAAATATCTCCCAAAGAATAAATCCATGAAGACTACAGCTGAAATTTGTAATACCTCCCTAGGAGACGTATATGTATTTATTTTAATAACTGGATTCAAAAGAGAGCTATTTTTATTTAAATTATTTTTTATTATTAAAATCTTACTTTATATGTAAATGCTTTGATATATATAGTACAGTGATATTACTAATATTTAATATTTAGACTATATTTCATATTTAGTGTTATGTTTAATGTTTAGTTATGTTAATGTTTAGTGTTAGAGTTTATTTTGATTCATTTATTCACTCTGAGACATGTATATCAGATATAACACAAACCTTTCTTTTTTTATTGAACATAAGAAACCACATAATATTTAATTTAAAAATTAAGAAAGTGTATGGGTGCCTGGGTGGATCAGTTGGTTAAGGGTCTGACTTCAGCCCAGGTCATGATCTCACAGTTCATGGGTTCGAGCCCCGCATAGGGCTCTGTGCTGACAGCTCAGAGCCTGGAGCCTGCTTTGGATTCTATGTCTCACTCTCTCTCTAACCCCTTCCTTGCTCTCTCTCTCTCTCTCTCTCTCTCAGAAATAAAATAAAACATTAAAGATTTCTTTTTTTTTTAATTAAGAAAATGTGTTCAACTTTCCAATGTAATATTTCTAGTTAAAAGTCCCTCAGTAGAATCAGAATTTAGTTTTACTTCCTTTCAAGTAATTTTTTTAGACTATGAAGTATACTAGATAAATTATTGTCACCCTCAATTGGTATATGCACACCTCTCACTCGTTAGCATGAGGCGCTGACATTCTAGAAACAACCATGGTGACACTTGAATAACAGAAGAGTTGTGTTTATATATGTGTTTGCATCTTCCATGTTCGCCTCGAGAGGTAGTCTCCATCCTTCCTCCTGCTCTGTACCCTTTGAAGCTGACGCTTAGGTGCGGAAACACTACTTTCCCTGCCTTCCGTTCAACTTCAGCGGAACCAGTAAGAGCCAGGAGGCAGGATTTGGGGGTGGGAGAAGTATTTGAGACAGTAAGTCAATATTAAGATAAATGTTAGCTTTGGCATTCAGTTCTTTTGTTGTTTTATTTTATTGTGTGTGTGTGTGTGCGTGTGTGTGTGTGTGTGTGTGTTTCCCCCTGAAGTCTTATTATCTGTACTGCTTTCTTTATAACAAAGTTTTCACTTCCACGTCAGTTTCACTGGGGCACATTCCCTTCCACGTGAGACGAGGCTGATTTTGATTTATGGTACCCTCTCCCATTCTTAGTGATGGAGAAAATTAGCATAGTCAAGATGGAGATTTTCTCAGCATGAGATACCATTTTGCATATTGCTCTTCCATTTTTATACAAGAAGCCTCGGCAGAGTTGCTTCAATTTTTATAAACAGAGAAAGGCTGAGGAACCCTACCCTACAATTCAGCCTTGAAACCATTAGACATTGGTTTAAAACAAGTCGTCTTCACAATCACATGTCACTTTTAGTGACCTATACGCTGTACTGTAAAATGTGACATAAACACGGAGACTATATTCCCATAGATCTGAAGATGACTAAATGTCATAATATATGTGTGGCCTTTGGAACAGTTTCAGGCACATAATAGGTGCTATATAAAATGTGTGCTATAATTATTAATACAGCACATTCCAAAATATTCAAATGTATATTATACCAACTATTTCTCTAAACCTAATTCGATTAGTACTAAAAATTGCAACCCCTATATTTGGTAACTAAAAACACATACTATAAGCGATGGGTCAAAGAAGAAATCTTAATAAGAACAAAAAACCTACTTAGAACTAATGGATTAAGGAGCCACTACATATAAAAAAAAGTTATGATACAGTAAACATGTTAAGTAAAGGGGAATTTGTAGCATTAAATTCTCATATTAGGAAAATGATAAGAAAGAAACTAAAATCTTGACATGTGAAACTTAGATACTTGCAAAATGAATCATAACATATATAGATACTTATTAACTATAGATTCATTCAAAATATATTTATCAGGCTGTTACTCAAAAAATAAGTAATTTTATACCAATATATGATGCATATCAATACAAGCAGAATTTGAGCTAACTAGTAAAATTGTATGATTCTCTTTTTTACACTAACTGTGGAGTTCTTGCTATGCTGACCAAATCTTTATTTTACTAGTCACATTTTCACCTTCTCCAGTATTTTTTTTAAATAATGTCAGTAAAAGCTTTTCCTTTCTGCCTAAGGTTATTATGCAGCTGCATTTTATGCTCTGTTTAAAATGGCATGACTAATAAAAATCAGCAATTTATTGACAAAACAAATGACTACTGTATACACTGTAAGCAGAGTTAATAAAATGCTTTATTGATAGAATTTATTTATCCCACCTGAGTAAGGTGTAAGGGTAAAAATCTTTTCTTGAAGCCTGCCAATATTGTAAAATTTACTTCACTTGGGAGAAATCAAACATATTCAAATCACCTTCCAAACTGTCATCATGGTCCTGGACTATGTCCTGGAAATAATTGGAATAAAATTATTGTAAGGAAAAAAAGGATGAGTTACAAGGGGAAGTGTGTATAGCTATGAGAGTTTAAACAAAACGTTTGCTTTGGCTTTACATTTCTTATGAACGTTCATTCCCAAATTATCTACTGAGCCTGAATAAGTGGAATTGGCCCTGTCAACATGAGGCTTATGAAGAGATTCCAGAAACAGAAGACACTACAACGGTTTCTGATACAGTAATTATTACACGTATGCATGTGTATACACGCATGTATATGACATAGTGAATTTGGTAGGTTAACACATTTTAGATCTGCCTCTGAAAATCATTGACTGCATTTAATAGTCTTATTCAAAGTTGAAAAGTAGTTTAACAAATAAACCAGAAAAGTATTTTATTTTTATATAGATAGGCTTCTCAAATTTATTTTGGTGGTAATTTCAAAGATTATACTATTGAAAAATTATCTATATATCTATATCTATCTATATCATCTATATCTATATATATAGTATAATAAGGGGATAAAGTCATAAAGAATTTTTTTTGGGGGGGGGGAGGAAAAGAAAGAGGCAGATGGAGAGAGAGAGAGAGAGAGAGAGAGAGAGAGAGAGAATCTTAAGCAGGCTCCACACCCAGCACGGAGCCCCACGATCCCATGACTGTGAGATTGTGATCTGAGCCAAAATCAAGAATTGGATGCTTAACTGACTCAACTATCCAAGTGCCCCATTAATACTTTTAAATTTTTTCTACTGGAGTACCCCAAATGGCAAAGGACTGTAATTACATAGCTCTTCCTTTTCTACAACAAGTCTGGGACCACAGCCATGAGGTCTATTGTTAATGCTTTAAAATTTTTTTAATGTTTATTTATTTTTGAGAAAGAGAGAGAGACAGAGCGCGAGTGGTAGAGGGGGCAGAGAGAGAGGGAGACACAGAACCTGAAGCAGGCTCCAGGCTCTGAGCTGTCAGCCCAGAGCCAGATATAGGGCTCGAACTCACAGACTGTGAGTGTGACCTGAGCCAAAGTCGGACACTCAACAGACCCAGACACCCAGGTCCCCCTGTTGTTACTGTTTTTAGAACTGAATGTGCTTTATCTTAAATATCCATGAAATGTTTATGTTATATGCAATATAGTTTTGTTTGGGAATAAGATAATTTGATTTTGCTTACTTCTTGCCATCTTCTTTGAGTAATATTTTATTCCATATTATTTCCATGGTCTTTGAGTAAGTGTCTTGAGTGCAGAATGATCCTTCAACTTAGTATGGTAACATTGTGGAAATTTGACACATCATGTGAATTGGACTGAATTTTACCCATGATTAACCTTTCTGGTCCAATTTGGCCTAATTGTTGCTTTTCTATGTGGATATATTGTTTTCTGATTCTCATTCTTGTGTTTGTTCAGGCTAAATCTTCATTGCAATTTTAGACTAGTATTTAGCTTCATCTTTCCACATGCTTAGCTTCTCTTCCACTTTGGTATCTAGCCCATACTGAATTCAGTATCTTTTTTTCTAATGCTATCTTCAGAATTATGAGTAACCACTGTGATATTTTACCGTGTTCTTTTAACCCATCCTAAATAAGATATTGTAAATATTATTCATCTTGAATAGAGTAACAACTCTATTGCTATCATTTATCCCCAGTTTAATTCTTTCTTTGTACATCTTTATCAAAATCATTTGAAGAAAGATCAACTGAGTTTGCCAAAAACTATTTTTGGTTCTACTGCATCCCTGTAAGAGCTTTTTCTCCAGGATGGCATTAAAATAGTAATCAATAGCCTTTGCATAAATTATACATGTAGGTCTGTATACACCAAATTTAATAATGCCTCAGTCCACCTTTTCCACTTTGTTAAAAATGATATTACGAAAAGTTTAGTGATCTCATTTTCCTAAAGTGATAGTCTGACAGTAAATTACACTAGAAAGAAAATTTTACATTACATGTCTTATTCTTAGCAAAGCCATCTTAACCTCTGGGAATCAATTTCCTTTCTAAGTGGTCCCTTATCATTTGTCACAAGTAATTGAAAAGTTATTTTCTGTTTAAACGTAGCAAGATCTGTATTACAACTTTAAAAAAGTCTGACTTTTAAAATATTTTGAACAATTCAATTTCAAATTTGCAAAAGTGTAGTGACAATCTCAAACTTTGATATGTTGTTGAAACTAGCGAGTTTAAATGAAATTGACAAGCACCTCCAAGTTATTTATTGTAATTGTTCCCATCTGACAGTAGGCCTAGTTAGAGTGGTGCCAGATGTCAACACCTTTCATGTATTTTCAGAACAATAAACACAGTTTTGAGAAAACTCATAAATATAACAGACTGTGAGGAAATCCAAGAGAACAACATAAGTTTTGGGAGCACTGATGAGTTTTAAACATAAATAACTTTCCTGTTTATTTTGTTCTTTTGTTTTTCCCCAGTAATTTACATATTAAGAGCTGCTCCAATGGACTTTCTGAACTCATAGGGTTCTTTAAATACTTGTGGTGGCAGCTTTACCATTAACTGACATTTAATATTATTACATTTAATTTTGGAAAAGGACTTACTTTTGAGAAGAAAAGACAGGAGATTATTTTTCAACGTCTGTTAGCTTTAACTAATTTCTTTAAATAGATTAAATCTTTCCAGATCTTTTTTTAAAATCTCAGTATTTCATATTACAATTGTTACTTCATATTTTCTCCCCTCCACTATTCTTTCTTTTGTACTTTCCCATATTTTTCAGTATGTGGTTTGGGTGAACTATTCTTTTTTCTAGGGGAGGTGTCTGATTAGATACAAAGATTGAAGAAAAATATTTTTATTCGTCCAACAAGAAGTTATGAAAGTTATTTACTAATTTTGTCTTTTCTTTTCTTTTTTAAGGTTTATTTTTGAGAGACAGAATACACACGTGGGGGAGGGGTAGAAAGAGAGGTGGAGGACAGAGGGTCAGAAGCAGGCTCCACACTGACAGCAAGCAGTGAGCCTGATGTGGAGCTCGAACTCGCAAACCACAAGATCAGGAACTTAGTTGAAGTCGGACACTCAACTGACTGAGCTACCCACGCGCCCCACTAATATTGTCTTTTCTAATCATGACCAACAACAATCCAAAATTGTGCTTATTATAGTGTAACCTATATGCCATCTTGAATATAACATTTTGGATGATGTAGCAGTATTCGTTATGAACATTTCCTCACTGTCATTCTCAGACACACACAGCACATCAGCCCTGCCCTGAGGCATACATGTTTGCATACATGTGTACATGTATTTATCATCCTTCTCTGACATACATTATTTTGTTTTGAATCTGGAAAGAGTTAGGGATAACATAAACAGAATATTTCAAACAAACAACAAAGGTTAAAGACATTCAAGAAAAAATAGGTGTAATGGAGATATTAGTGTCATAGCAATTGGAGGAAACAGAGTAGGTATATTGTGGCTTGTGATTTCATAGCAGAAGCATTTCATGATGATGCTAAGCGTACATTAATTTCATAATTTTAGAAAGCTAAAAAAGGTGGAAATGAGGATCATTGCTGTTGAGAAAACTACTATATTCTGGTGTTAATGAAGGCATCTAACTTTTGATTCATGCAATGTTTAAAATCTCTTTTGAGGTAAATTTGCACTGTGTCAGTTTAGAAAACCACATCTCTAGAATTCTCTTCTTTTCATACTCCAAGGTTATCATGGGGAGTAGGTCACAAGAGACATTTTGTGTAAGAATTTCAGGGCATAAGGGAAGCAGCGGCCGCCTTGATTTGCACTGGAAGGTGTATACAGGGCTTGAGGGCCTTTGCAGCTCAAACACAATGTCATTATTTATCTGCTGGCTCACGTGGTTTCTGTGGACAGCAACAGGGTCCACAGCAACTCCATCTCCGGAATCCTCTGCTTCAGTTTCTTGAATCCTGGTCCAGCTTCATGATGAAGGGCTCCGTGTTGTGCCAGAGGATACTTCTATCAGAAGTGAGATAGAAGTATCTTACTTCTACTACTGGGCAGCAGTCAGAGATTCAGATTTAATCCCTTAATGTGGGTTCCACTCTTATGGGTTGCCATTTTTTCTTGTTTTCCACATTTATATCCACGTTTCCTTATAAATTGCGGGTCCTGTACTGAAACAGTAGCTTCACGGAAACCGTGTATTTAGTCCTATGATTGTGCTGGAAAAATCCCATGCCATAAGTCTTACATATACAACACAAGGATTTCAGTTGACTTTGTCTCCAGGATTGCAATCCCTAAGACCCCAAATAAATCCTTTTGGTTGCTTTATAATATTGCTGTCTTCTTGGTCAACACGTGCCACTTCAAAATTCAATGTTAGAAATTTTAGTTTTGTAGTTCTACTTTTTTTTCCTAATTATCTAATTTCTTAACACTTGATAATTTAACTCACAATATTTTGTTCTGTTGCCCTCTATTACTCCCAGTTATCCATTTACATTGCATATCTAAGAAGAATCTAACAGGCTGTGCTATTTCTACACAATCTCATTTCGGAATTGTTTCGATAAAACGACTTTGTTGTCATTGATTTCCCTCTATATTGCCACAATAATTCCAGTGTTTTCAACCTTGTTGGTCTAGATCTCACCTGTAAAATTTTTGTTTTTTGATGACACGTATATTCTTGCTCATGCACTATTTCTGAAATTTTATCATCTTGACTTTTTCATCTCCTCTTCTACGACCTCTTGTTAGTCTATTCATATATGTGTTAAAGCTACAAACAAGGGTAAAAACTACAGTAAAAAATAGCAAGAGCAGTTTGCAACTGGTTATTTTTTAAACCAATAATGTAATTGGCTGTAGATAATGCAGGAAGGCACAGCACAGTGTTCACAGCAAAACAACCTGATGGGTTGTTCTGTTTAACCCAAATGCTTATACCTAAGTTTTAGTACCCCATCCTATGCCTGTCCCCATCCCCCCACTGCAAACAGCAAGTCATTAACATTACTTTAGACCAATTTGTTTCAGACATCAAGGCAATAATATATGGATTCAATTCTAGTCAAGATATCAGACAGACCCTCAGAAAATCTTTTGCATGCAGCCAAAGGAAATTTTATCAGGATGTTTTAGCTTTCCAATCACTTGTGATGAGCTAGTTACATGGAAGTAGAGAGAAACTTTCTTAGAAACAAATGGAACAACCAAAAGAGATGCTTGATGTGGCTATTTTAAAAAGGAGTCATTTGAAAGACTGTATCCATGCCTCTGAGTGGAGGAAATTTCAGTGAGAATTTGGCAGTGGTACTATGACTACTATAACTATTGTTTCCAGCTAACTTGTATTGAGTTATTAACATGAGATAGGAAGAATGCTATATAGCTTAGAAGTGTTCCCTCTTTTAATATAGGTAAAACCTAAATGAACTCCAAGAGTAGCAAAGTAAATGCAGTACAATTCTATTAGAATAATCAAGACAATGGTAGCAAGAGGTGGGGATAAAAGACCCCAAGTTTTCTAAATATGTTTACCAAATTTTGTAATTCATTTTCCACCTTTTCTTGGATGTTGCTTTTTTGTTGTTGTTATCATTTTTATTTATTTATTTTTAAACAACTGATAATATATTAAAAAGTTCGACCGAAGAATCTACAATGGTGACTTCAAACTCTACTCCTGGCTCAATACTGATAGAAGTAATTTCCTTAACAATCTCAAAAGAATTGTGCAAATCAATGAGTCCTTGTGGATCCTCTTCTGAAACCTCTGAAACCGGCCCTTTGAAACTTAACCACAAGGAGTTCTCACCATAAGGAGATTCTGAGTCTTGGGAGGCAACTAAACTAGTCACTAATGACTTCGAGATTATTTTCCTTTGAGCCTCTGAGAAGTGGGCACATGTCTTCCCCCCAAATTTTACATTGTGGTGGGTTAGAGTAATCTAATTTGGTCAGTCGCCACCCCTGGTTCTACGGGTGTCTTCCCAGTGTCTGCATGTCGGTGGGTGGCTTCCGATCAACTTGTTCTTGGGGGAGAGGAAACCATGGGGAGTCAGGAGCAGGAGTGGGGTGTCCAGAGCTCTGCAGTTGCTGCGACCAAGTCTTCAAAGAGCTTTTGGTCATTTTAACATGAGTTCTATTTTTCTTTTAGAAAATGAATACCTTCTTGGTACAGACCCCTAGTTTTTATAGTAGGGAAAAAACTTATTTAAATTAAATTATGTGCCTTTACTTTAACCCCGTATTTTTAAAAGCACCTTAGCTGAATATTTGTATGGCATTTATATGACAATGCATGGAATTAAGTATTGGAGGTATTATTATTCCTATTTGATATAGGAGATAAATTAGAGACAAAGTTTGATTGGTCCAAGTTCACATAGTAACTTTATAATATATATAATAGCCATTATTTACACTCAGGCATTTAGAAAATTCATTTAGAGGCACTTAACTGAACCTGTTTTCCATTTTGTTTTCATCCCATGGATGTAAGGAATTCTGACTTGAATTCTAAATTGAAGGGGAAAAAACTTTTTCATGCTATGTGTTACAACTAACAAATATTATATGCATAATATGGAAATTTTATCAGATGAAAGAACATCAAAATGGCATTTTTTTAATATTATGGCTATAAATCAGTATTCTGAAAACCACTATTTTTACAAATATTCAAAATTTTTTGTATTAATTTTCCATGTGAAATTTTGACAAAACCATGCCTTTTATCTTCCAAATATATTTATAAAAGATTATAAAAGAAAATATCTCCTCTATAAATGTGTTCTTTGTTGTCATACGGACATGGGTGGATTTGATTTAAAAATATGTTTTATAACACTCTTTAATGTATTTATTATTTATACTTGGGTTATGACCTATCACTTACTAATTTTCTCCATGAAAGAAGATTCTTAAATAATAAAAGTAAAGTTAATGTCACTCTTACTCTTCCTGAATTCTAACACTTTGTTCTGTAAAAAAAGAAATAAATACATAGGTATATGATAGTTAATGTCTGTACCTGGGAAGAAGTTAGGAAATACTGTGAAACCTTGGATTGTGAATAACTTGTTCTGTGAGTGTTCCGCAAGATGAGCAAATATTTCTAATAAATTTTAACTTGATAAACAAGCCATGTCTTGCAGTATGAGTAGACTGTGACACCAAATGTCACATGATCACAACTGAGCAAATGGTTCTTGAAATATGCTTTGATATACAAGTGCTTTGGATTACAAGTGTTTCTGGTATATATTATGCTCACACACCAAGGTTTTACTGTAAATATATTCATCTACAAAAATAATAGCAAATGCAGTCCACAGTACATGAATTGGTCAATGTTTAGTTTTGTCTAGGTTCACTTTGTTTTGTCTTTGCTTTATATATGTGAACCACATTGTATTTTATTAGTGACAAAATGTTGGCTTTTTGGAACTTCAATCAGAGCTTAAAAGAACAACGTAGAGTTTGGTTCAAGTCTTCACAGAACTAACTTGTATTTTAGTAGACCTTAATTTGTATTTTATTGGTCAGAAAAAAATATATAATAAAAATAATATTTGTTATGTCTATCATTTAATTGCAAATTAACTTTACCTATATTTAAGTTTATTAATGTTCTTTAGTATAAGGAAAATGTCTTACTCTGAATTAGTAGATCTAAAGTGCCTATAAACAGTATTTATTTGAAACATGTTGACAATTAGTAAAGGCAAGGTATTAATGTGCTATTAGTTCATTCTCCTGGGGGCAGTATTTTCCAATCAAAGAACCTTATTTATACCAACAGACATTTACATATAGGCTAGGTTCTATTGTGTTAATTAATTACATTAATTAATATTACAGTTATCTTTGAAATTTTCCCATATGGGATTCTCTGGAATAATTAACTATCTTATCTTTTGATCTAAAATTCCTTTTTTTATTATAATTTATGATTTTTTACCCTTCTTTGTTTAGTTAATTGAAAATAAAATTAATGCATTCAAATTGATATTCATTCCTCATTTAAATTGAGAGTGTACTTAAATTTAATTTCCTATAATCCCAAAGCACTGTTTAACACAAAATTCAAAGAATTAAAGCAATCCTAATGTTGTCATTCTTTGCATTTTCCTCCAACTTAAAATTATTTTTATTTTATTTTTTGAAATGCGTAATTCTTGTTAAATATTATCTCCCAATTCAAAACAAGGACGGTAAAGCAATAAAGAAAACACTAAAGAAGAGAGCTTTCATGGCTCCGCCAGTTAAGCATCCCACTCTTGATTTCAGCTCAGGCCTTATCTCATGGTTCTTGAGGTTGGGCTCTGCACTAACAGGGCAGAGTCTTCTTGGGATTTTCTCTCTCCTCTCTCTCCTCCTCTCCCACTTGCTCAGGCATGTTCTCTCTCTCTCTCTCTCTCTCCCTCTCTCTCTTTCTCTCTCTCTCTCAAAATAAATAAATAAGCTTCAAAGAAAACATTAAATAAAAAATGTTTCTTAAAAAGAAACAATAATGAGTTAAATATGTTTAACTTAACTAAATGTACTTATAAACAAGATCAACCATATAAGGTAAAAAAATAATTTTTTAGGTAAATTTTTGGTGATGTATGTATCTATATGTGCTATTAACTTTAAAAATCTTGTCCAAGAAGAAAAAGGTGTGTTGATTTTTAAGATCCATTTCTCACTTATAAGTAAATGAAAAAATAACTGGTTTATCAATTAATAAACCTTGCCTAATAAACTGAAAAACAAAAATAAATTGATATTAATTATCTATATTTATCAACATTTTAGACACTCTTTTTTTAATGTTTTTTTTTATTATTTATTTTTGAGACAGATAGAGATGGAGCATGAGCAGGGGAGGGGCAGAGAGAGAGCGAAACACAGAATCCGAAGCAGGCTCCAGGCTCTGAGCTGTCAGCACAGAGCCTGACTTAGGGCTTGAACTCACAAACTGCGAGATCATGACCTGAGCCGAAGTTGGACGCTTAACCAACCGAGCCACCCAGGCGCCCCAACATTTTAAATACTTTTTATTTGTACTTATTCACTAAAATCTGAATGTATTGGCAAAAAGCTCCTGAGTTTTAATAGTATTTTTAGAAAATTATGATCTGAATCTCATCTTCCTACACTCATGAACAGATATTATTGGTATTGTTTTTTCACAGGTGAAAGATATACATTATGAGTTACAAAATAGAAAAAACATTACAGATTTATATGGTTTGGCTAAATCAGTGAGTCAGAAAATGCAGACTACATAGAAAATATTGAAGAGGGGTGCCTGGATGGCTCAGTCAGTTAAGCGTCTGACTTCGGCTCAGGTCCTGATCTCACGTTTCATGAGTTCCAGCCCTTTGTGGGGCTCTGTGCTGACAGCTCAAAGCCTGGAGCCTGCTTTGGATCCTGTCTCTTTCCCTCCCTCTCTCTCTCTCTCTCTTTCTCTCTCTCTGCCCCTGCACTCTGTCTCTCCCTGTCTCTCTCAAAAATAAACATAAAAAAAAAAAAGTAAAGAATTAATGTCCCATTCATAGAAGTACTCTTTAAAAAAATCAATCACTTTTGTGAAATGAGAAAAGCATATTTTTAAATCTTGGTAACTACATATAAAGAGGACTGTTAGCAAACAGGAGTGGATTAAACATACTGTGAACTACTGGGGACTTTGGCTCTGACTTTAACTTCAACTGTACTAGGTAAATGGAAAAGAAGAGATGTTGGGGTGATATGATTAGCTTCATATATTTGAATGTCTGTCATACTGAAAATTGATTAGAGCATTTATTTTGATCTCAAGGTAAGTCTGAGAATAAGGGTGACAGTCACTTGTGTGCTTAAAATGCAAACGAAGACCATTCACCTTCACTCAGTGTTCTTCAATGCCTTTTAAAAGTGAGAAACCAACATGGCATAGAGAGAAGTACAGGCATACCTCAGAGATATTGCAGGTTTGGTTCTAGACCACTGCAATAATGCCAGTCAGAATTTTTTGGTTTCCCAGTGCCTATAAAAGTTATGTTTACATAATACTCTAGTGTATTAAGTTGTCAATAGTGTTACATCTAAAAACACAATGTGCATACCTTAATTAAAAAATATTTTATTACTGGGTGCCTGGGTGGCTCAGCCAGTTAAGCAACCAACTCTTGCTTTCTGTTCAGGTCATGATCTCACAGTTTGTGAGTTCAAGCCCCACACTGGGCTGCACACTTGAGAGTGCACAGTCTGCTTGGAATTCTCTCTCCCCTTATCTCTACCCCTCACGTGCTCTCTTCTCTCTCTGTCTCTCAAAATAAGTAAAACAAATTTGAAAAAATGAAAAAAAAATATTTCATTACTAAAAAGAGCTAACCATCGTCTGAACTTTCAGTGAGTCATGATCACTAATCACAGATCACCATAACAAATATAACAATAATGAAAAAGTTTGAAATATTGTGAGAATTACCAAAATTGCCAGACATGAAGTGCTCAAATGCTGTTGGAAGAATGGTACTTTTAGACTTGGTGGATATAGGGTTGCCACATCTTCAATTTATAAAAACACAGTATCTGCAAAGCACAATAAAGCAAGCCCAATAAAATGAGATATACCTGTATGTTAAAATTTGTGTCCGATAATTCATATGATAGACTTAATAAACATGTGGATTTTGGAAAGTTATTTATGTGTCTGAGGATGTTACCCTATATAACAATATATGGTTTATTGACAGGTTATTAGGATTAAATAATGTAAGTGAAATGGCTGACAAATTACAGTTTCTTAGTAATGTTATTGTATTTACAAAATTCAACATTTTAATGGGTGTACGATATTAATGAAAGGTATGCTTTAATATTAAGAAATGATTTTATTACACCTAAAATTCTTACTTAACCTGCATTCTTATATTACCCAAATATCATCGCAGTATGAATTTAGATGGTTGACATGTAACGAATTGCAAGCCTCTCTAGTTGAATAAATTGTCTATAAATGTGCTCATTCATGCAAGAAAATACATCACACCAATCAAATTGCAGATATAATAATGAAAAAGCAAAACTGTGCTGTGAGTTTTAAACACCTTTTTAATTTGACAGTAGTTACCTGACTAGAGACGAAATAGACAGAATTATTTACAACCACAGAAACTGCTGCTGGGTCGAAATTGACACTGAAGAAGTTCGCCCTTTGGCAACCCCCCTTGGCAAGAGTGCCACCATGTCACTGTAAATAACCCTGTTGTCATGCCCCCAAGGGACACTGTTGTCTATAATATCACAAAAAGGTAACGAGGGGAAAAGATTTTCTGCGAGAACATGAGTCATTTCTAAGCGTTAAACTAACAAAGCTTGAACTAAGGCAGACGAGAAGTCCGCTGTGGGAAATTGCATTGAAGCTGCACATCAGCAAAACGTCTTGGCAGGAAATGGCCAGACACGTAGAAGTACAATCACTGTCTTTATTCTGTACTCTTGGGAACACTAATATGAAAGTGACTAATATGGTATAATAGTTCCCAGAACCAATTAATTAATCATAGCATGCCATTAATAGATACATTCCTTAGGGGGAATATTTCATGCTCAGGGAAATTAAACCATTTTATTATGATAAAGTTTTCCCAGTCAAAAGTACTTCAAATTTACATTCTCACACTGTTAACAAGGTGGGGATTTCCTAAATGAAGGAATTAGTTTCATATGGACTACAGGTGATTTCTGGAGAAAATTAACTACGGTGCTCAAGAGGAGTAAAGTTAGAGATAGGTTCTTTTTGGCTTTTTACTTGTGCTTTGCATTAATTAAAAATGTTTAATGCATTGTTCCCATTTTGAAACACCAAATGGTGATCAAGTCAATGTTCCATTAAAACACAGTCCAATACCTGCTTTTCATTTCAAATAAATGGAACAGAGGCTCAGTCTCTTAGTTGAAAAGTCTGAAGCTTGGTTATCTACTTTATCACTTCTTTATTACAAAAATGTTAGTCATTGCTTTTATTCTTTCAGTTACACAGATTCCTTAAAAATCAGGCAAAGTCATGTTTTTTAAGAGTTTGACTTTGTTCATATTAATGTAAATTTCAATTGTTCCATTGATAGTAATATTAAATAGCTAAACAAGTGCATAAAATACATCAACTTTGTTTTCTTTATTTTCTCCTCCCAAGGACATGTGTCCTTATGATCCAAACACTTTTCACTATCCTCAGTGCAATGCATCACCTACTTAAATAGTGTCCAATACTCTCAACCTCATTCATGAAAACAGTATTAAAGTTTTCTTAGTTTGTTGTTTGCATATACTTTTTTTCATTTAAAAGGAGAAATTATATGTAATGTTTATCTTTCTGTAGGACTCAGTCTACAGTTATCAAGGGTCCATTCTCGTCCTCAGTTATACCATATTATATGTAATTGTTTTTTTCTCTGGCATTTTTCCTTCTTATTTACCTTACGATATGAGCCTCTGACCTGATTGTGTGAGGTCAATGATTATTCTCCATACTCTATTTATAGATAGCTTCAATGTACTGGATAGTCATTATTTACAATCTTTAAGTTTATAATAGGGAAATGCTATTTCTCTTAAATTTTCTCTCCTGGCCAATTAGCAATTATATTCTTTCACACCTATCACATTGATGGGCAGGATAATTCCTGTGATCAGTAGCTACATATGTCCCCTAGTACATGAGGCAAAGATGTGATGAACACAGGTGGCATAATCATGCTAACCTACTACCAGGGAAAAATTCTCCCAATGAAGAAAAGGGAGACCTCAGAATATAGGAATGAAACTTGGTTTGGGGCGCATATTATAAAACTCTAGTCAGAAATGACCTGCTAAAGAATGGAATCTTTTCTATCTAAATTCTATCCTCCTTTAGGCCTTGGCTAGTGTAGAGGAAGAAAAATAATTTTCCCTCTATCTTGTAGGTTCCTGGCTGAGACTCCCCTTGTGATAGAAGACAAACTTACAGGAGAAAAACAAAGTTTAATAACACGTTTGTAACAGGGGGAAAAAAAAGTATTGGACTCCATGTTGCTTTTATTTCCCTTGCTGCTGTGACCTATAAGTTAGAAACTTCTGTTTAGCCCTGATGTAGGCATGCGAATCATCAAAGGGATTTTGCTTACAGCTAAGATTTGCAAAAACCACTCTTTACCCAAAACTTACCTCACCCAAGGAGATAGGGAAGTAGCCAGACCAGACATTATCCCAATTCCTTCAAGATTGAACAATGACCATAACTCAGAGGGGATTAAAACCATATCCCACAGAGTTAGTGACTTTTAAAGTAGCAGAAAATTTAAAGCTTGTGTTTCAGAAAACTGTTTCCTGTTTGATCAGCTTTTGTATCTTTACGGCCCACTAACAAATCCACCACTATCTGTCTCGTGGAAGCCTGGACTCAAGGTCAACTGATATGGTTCCAGTCCATGAACAAGCAGGGCCTTGCACTGCTTACCTAGGATAAGGAGCCCAAGACCCTATCCAGTTTGTACCAGTTCTCAGAACATGACCATAGCCCCTTCTCCTTGTCCTAAAATAATCCTGAGCTCAGCGCCTAAATTTTTCCTCATTCTGATGTTAAGTTTCCACCACAAAGTGAACACTGGATGTATATTACATATATGTTGGCTCATTGTGTATGCTCCATCTTTCTTCAAGCACAGTCTCAAATTTCCCATCCTTTTCATCAACAGGTAGTAATCTCAATCCCTACGTTTAGAAAAAAACTTATTCTCTCCCTTAGGGAAGTGGATTTGAAGCTTACCCTGTCATTTTCTTGTTCGGCTGCCTCTCGAATAAACTCTTTCCTTGCTGCATACTTGATGTCTGGATGAGTGGTTTTGCTACACATTAGGCACACAGACTTGGATTCAATTATATATTTACCTCCTGTATACATGGTAGATGCCCAGAAAAATGCAGTAACTCTACATAATGACCCAAGCCATTACTTTAAATATCATTTCCAGCTAAAGGCAAATGAAGACTGGGCTGGAGAAACCAGGTTTTCAAGCACAGTCCAGGAAATAAGGATAAGGTTGTTATGCAGATGTAAGTCTGTACCTTTTCCACTGATAAGAGTTTTTACAGATTTTTGTCATCCTCCTATTCCTGGTGTAGAGAGGAAGTCACCCTTATAAATGGAGATTTTCTTATAAATGTAAATGTCTCTTACAAAAGGGTAACTTCTACTGGTTTTTTGGAGCTTCTCTTGTGTCCTTAAGTTTCTTAAAAATAATCATTTGAAGGGGTTCCTGGGTGGCTCCGTTGGTTAAGCATCTGACTCTTGATATTGGCTCAGGTCATGATCTCATGGTTCCTGAGTTTGAGCCCTTTGCTGACAGTACAGAGCTTGGTTGGGATTCTCTCTCCCTCTCTCTCATGCTTGCTCACTCTCTCTCAAAAATAAATAAATGAGCATTAAAAGAAAGTAAAAAATAATCAGCTGAAGATAATTCTTATTTCAAAGAGGCATATTTTGTAGGAGCAAATTCTGCTGCCTTTACCTGAAAGATTGTATAATTTATAATCCAAACAGAACATTTTTTGAGGTTGGAAGTACTGTTAATAATTATGTCAGCATTACAAGACTAAATCCATACTCTTACACAGTCTTTAGATATAATCTCTTTCTACCGCAACACTTTGTCAATAAGCCTCAATGAAAACACTAGCTCATTTCCCAAAATTTTAGAGCTTATTCTTGGATAGCTCCCTTCATTAAGCATATGCTAATTATTCCTAATAAAATGTGATCCTATAAACAGACCAAAAATTGAGATCTTTTTCTATGTAACCTGATTTTTAAATTAGGCTTTGGCCAAAAATAGTAATAAAGTGTTGACTTTATTTTCAAGATGCTTTTTTTTAATTTTTTTTAACGTTTTATTTATTTTTGAGACAGAGAGAGACAGAGCATGAACAGGGGAGGGGCAGAGAGAGAGGGAGACACAGAATCGGAAGCAGTCTCCAGGCTCTGAGCCATCAGCCCAGAGCCCAACGCGGGGCTCGAACTCACAGACCGTGAGATCGTGACCTGAGCTGAAGTCGGCTGCTTAACCGCCTGAGCCACCCAGGCGCCCCTATTTTCAAGATGTTTAAGCTTGGAACAAATAAAATAATAGTAAAATACTAATAACACATTAGGACTAAAACACAAACCTATATACATAAATAGAACTTGATATAATAGTAAAAGTAAACTCACTCATAATACTGGTATACATACTGTTGTACTATAAAATTTTGTTATGAATGATAAAAAATCTAATAATTACCATTACTCTGTTAAAATGAAACAATTTTCCCCAAATGGAGTCATTTTGCTAAGCTCCACCAAGACTTAAAGCCTAACCCAACTGCAGCTTTAGTTTCTCTCAGGAGTGAAATGTAAGCCAATCTGTCTGAAATTTTCTGATTAGCCTTAGTGATTTACTTTGCATGATAAGACCCACTGTCTTCTGTAAGGTGAGGTAAACTTGCCTGAAATGATCCACTCTTTTAACTTCCTTCTACCAACTTCCTTCTGCCCATAAAAGTCTTCATTTTGCCCACAAAAATCTTCATTTTGTACAATCCTCAGAGCTCCCCTCTATTTGCTAAGTGAGGTGCTGCCCAATTTATGAATCACTGAATGAAACCAATTAGATCTTTATATTCATTCAGTTTATTAAAAAAATTTTTTTGTTGTTGCAGTGATGGAATCCAAAGCAAACTCCCTGTGGCATAATAGGGACAAGAAAAAACACAGGTGCAGTAACCACCAACACTTTGAGTTCACTCTTTCTTACCGTTTCTCTTGGTTCTGAGCTCTGCTCTCTTTGCATTGAGTTCCCAATATAATTGTCTTTCCAGTCAGTTTCCCACTAGATTGGAAGCTAGCTCCCCCCTCCCCCCTCGCCCACTACCACCACCTTGGTTTTGTTCCCAAATCCCTAGATTCCATGTTGGGAATTGATGGTGGCAACTGAAGTTCTTCAGTTGTTTGGAATCAGTCCACACTCCCCATTTGTTGTAGTTGGCTGGCTCAATCCTTTCTCTTAGGCCAAAGTTTCATGGGAATTAGTGATGGTTACTGGCAAGGAACAGACTAGGTGAGTCTGACTGAAAAACTAAACTATTCCTGGAGTTGGACTGGGACTCACTTGAGCAGGACTGGGTCCAGTAAAGTCTTACCAATGGGGTCTTAGAAGGCAGAAAGCTGCAAAATTTTGTGACCATGGGTTGAGCATTTAAAGGCTGTTAGAGAGGTGCCTAGGTGACTCATTTGGTAGAGCATCCAACTCTTTATCTCTGAGTTTTGAGTTCAAGATCTACATTGGGTTTGGAGCCTACTTGAAAGAAAGAAAGAAAGAAAGAAAGAAAGAAAGAAAGAAAGAAAGAAAGAAAGAAAGAAAGAAAGAAGAAAGAAAGAAAGAAAAAGAAAGAAAGAAAGAAAGAAAGAAAGAAAGAAAGAAAGAAAGAAAGAAAGAAAGAAAGAAAAAGAAAAGCAAGCTGTTAGAGCACTGAGTCAGGAAGACTCCTGTGATAGGATAAGTTGGTCACAGAAGAGGTTAGATTTGAGACAGAGAAACCAATGGTGCCCCATGAAAATTAAAGCGGTATCTTTTTTTCTCCTTTGCTTCTTTTCCTTTTTGATTCTTGCTAAACTTACCCTATCCTACATATGCCTTACTCTATGTCCTCCTTATAAAAGACAAAGAGTTAATGATATCTTTGGAGTTTTTCAGCACAATAGATATATCTAAACCACTGGTGCCAGACATCTCAATACCAAGACCCCTGATTTCAAGGACTAAGTGACTTATAGTGGACACTCGGACCCTGTCCATGTTCTAACTTGTTCCTAGATGCCTGAGAGGACACACACACCAGACCACCATCCTCAATAAAATCTCCCAGCCCCCAAACAAAGATGAGACACATGCTTTTTTCCTTTCTGAGTCTCCCAGATGGTCTGTCTGTATCTGCTTTCTCTATATCTTCAATATACTCTGCTTTCACTTCCTAATTTCACCATGTTATGTGAAGTCAAGGACCCTCTTGACTGGTCCTACAGAACCCCTCTGGGTCCTCAGACCCAGCCTGTTAGAATCAGATTGACACTAGGTCATATGCCAACCTCAAAAAAATTTCCATGCAACAAGGTTCACTGTAAAATATCCCACAATCTTTAACCCCACAGCACATCCCTGTTAGGTGTTAGTTTGATTTTGAGAAACCTAAAGTCCTAAGCTAAAAGAAATGAGGTGTTTTTTTTTTTTATATTTAAAAAGTTGAATGTGCCATAAGATGTCTATTTTTATTTTATGTCTAAGAACCATGGTTCTGGAAGCCATGGCTATCTATAAAAATGGCAACCTAGAATTACAGTAGCCATTATGGGGAATGTTCCTTTTTAAAAAGATTATTTTTAAAATGCACTTGAATACAAAGATTCTCAAATTAAGCAAACAGAATGGAATACCTATTTTAATTGGCATGCAAAAGCCTCCAAAAGATTTTAAAATTCCAAAATAGTTTCATTGAAAGGTTCATTGCAAAAAAGCTAATAAAAACAGTAATAAAAGTTACCTAAAACAAGAGATTATAAGGCTGACAAATAAGACGGACATAACTGTCACTGCTCCGCTGTGTCCTTTATTTGAGTACTCATTCTGGTAATCCTTTGAATTGCCTTTCCACTCTGAAGAGGCTGTTAAACATTGTCCTTTTAAAACAAAGCCTTTCTCTACATCCTCGCCAACATCTGTTGTTTCCTGAATTATTAATTTTGGGAGATGGGCACTGAGGAGGGTATTTGTTGGGATGAGCACGGGTATTTTATGTAAGTGATGAATCATGGGAATCTATTGAAGCCAAACTACACTGTATACACTGTATGTTAGCTAACTTGATAATAAATTATTTTAAAAAATAAATTAATTTAAAAAATTAAAAAAATAAAACAAAATCACCAGAGGCTACAGCCAATTCTCTACATGTTCCTTTTACTCATTGGTCGAACGCCAAACTAAGGGCTTAATTAAAATTTTCTTAAACCTGGGGAGGATCCTCAAAAGTGATTATAAATAGATTACCTCCTGAACCTAGTAGAAAGAGGGAAATAAAATTTCACATTGTTCCTTCCTTTCCAAATCCAGACCAATTGGTTATTGATACTTTCTTGCCTGGGGATAGCTATTGCCTTCTCACTTGTCTCATTTTCCATCCTAAGAATTTGACTTGGCTTTCTGCTTGCCTGGAGCACACAGTTGTCAGCTCTTTCTTTTGGCTGTCTTTGGGAAACACTCTGGATCTTAGGGACTTTTTTTCTAGGATGCCTCTTGGGTCCATGGAGTTGTTTAATACTGCCAGAAGTGTTTACTGTTTGTTCCAGAGGACACCTGATAATACATTTGAAAAAATAATAATAATTTTATGATAAAATATTTAGTCAAATTGGAAGCTGATATTCAGAGCCTAATAGCAATGTTTTTAGGTTTTCTGCCCTAAGTTAAATAATGGGGGGGGGGGGAGGTATTCTAACATAAGTGAATGGGTGTATCAGTCCTTTGATAGAAATTAGGTGGCAATTCTTTGAGGAATTAAAAATAGCTCTTCTTGTTTTACAAATCTAGTCCTTACAGGATCAGAGGTATAGCTTCAGAAACAAATCAAAGTCCACCAATTCTTTTACCAATCTCAAAACCTCCTCTATTTATCTCAAAAGGCTTTAAATATTGGCTTTACAGAACAAAAAATCCTTCCTGGAGGAACTTGCACTTTTTTATGTGACCTTGAGATGTAAATATTCCACAGGGTTTTCTCTAGAACTCATCTAGTGCATCTCTTTGACATGCAAACTTCAAGGAGGTAATTGTTATTAGGAGAATAAAAGGAGGATTTGAAAACTGCAACTTCTGTTATAAAATAGTGAGTTTTGCATTATATCCATTTCATGGCAGTAACTTAAATGATGGAAATTCTAAGGTTTCTCTTTGTGTTTGTCTGTATGTTCATGTGTGTCTATGTATATGTGTATTATAGATGTGTGGTATTTTCTATGTCCAGATGATACTGTCAAAATTAATTTGCAAAATGGTTATATTTAATTGTAAAGAAAATAAGTACTTATATAAATTAAATTCTCAGAAATGTGATAGAAACTTAACCCAAATGAATTTCAGGTTCATGGAATTTGGGAAAACACTTTGTATTAAAGCTAGTTTAAGCTTGTTGGTTTAATTAAAACAGTCATGTCTTTAGACATCATTAATACTTTTATTCTACCTGGGCTTACTGAAGGTCAAATGAGGTCATGTTATCTCTTCCAGAATTTGTCAACTAAAAAGATAACTTAAGATGATACCTATTTAATATCTCATGAAATTTTAATGACTAATCTAATTATTATTAAGAAGTGACTTAAATAGATATATATAAGATAAAAGTTTATAAAGAAACTTTTTAGCAATATTTATGTCTTAAGTAGTTTCCCTGTATCTTTTCGGTAACTTAGAATCTTAGAGTTTTGCTAAGTTACACTAGATATTGATAGTCATTAAATATCTAGATAATTTCCAAATGAGATAAAATAGTGAAACATTAATTACATAGGTTTATCTACTTTTAGCTTCTTATTACAGAGAGACTAGAAGATATTTGAATGTTTTAGTGCTACATTGAAAAATTGAAAAGGGCATATGCTTCTAGAATTTATGAAATGTATTCATAAATTTGTCAAACTGAAGAAATTGTGAACACTTCACAATCACTTACTTAGTTTTTGTTAAAAATTAAGGCTTCTAAGTTTGAAGAGTTCTAATTAATTATGTAATTAAAGCTATTAGAAATAATAAGGGAAGTATCTCTATATGCAAAGTATATAAAATGTATATTTTGTTAAGGAAAAAGAAAGCTGTAAAAGGTTTGTGGATTTGGGATCTTTGGAAAGGATTTGTGTGTGTGGTGGGGGGGGTGGGGCGTTGGTGGAGGGGTCAGGGCTGGCCATTCCATTCTTAAATGGAATGAATTTAAGTAAGTAAAAGAGCTCTAATACCAAAAGTAAGTTGGTACAAAGCTAAAATTTGTTTGTTTTTTTTCCTTTTGTTTGTTTTGTTTTTCCTCAGTTGTAGGAAGCGTCTTTCAAATGATTAGCAGGCTGGCTGTGGTCAAGATATTACTTGTGAACTGAATTTTCTCTGCTTCAGGCTCCCCCAGAATTTGCCACTTTGACCTGTGGATTATTTGAGCCGAAGACACTTGAGACTCTGTGGGCTCAAGAGAAATTTTTGTTCCTCCCTTCACCACGTAGAAGAGTCTAAATTGAGGTAGCTCTTTCACAGAATAAGAAGAGGGATAAATTTTAACTGAGTGACCCATCTATACAGCAAGGCAAACATCTAATTACCAAATATCTGCTCTTCTTCCTACTACCCTGTGAAGTGAATTCCTTTCCTCTGAGGTCTCAAACCCCTATCCCCTTCTCCTTAGTTCAGAATGACATATATACCTCATTTTGACTGACTGTCTTTGGAAATTTTATGTCTAGATGGATTCCCCGTATGTATACCTATTACATTTGATTTTCTCCTATTAATCTGTCTCATATCAATTTGATTCTTAGTCCAGCTAGAAGGACCTTTGGGACATCAGTTTTACTCCCCAATAGTAGTTCATCTGTTAGATAATGATCATCTATTATATGAGGATTGTCATAGAAGAACACACATTAGAAAATTAACATAAATGGCATCAAGATAGATTTTATTTTTATGTAAGGAATAATAATTATCAGAATATTACAAAATATAAAGCATGATATAATGGTAGGTGGTAGGTTCTAAAATTAAAATGCTTAAACATATGGAAAAGTAAAAACCCTTTATCAGACAAAATGTTTATGCATTTCAAAGGCAATTCATATTAAAAGGGAATAGTTGTCTGTCTTAGGAATAGTTGTGTTTCCATGGCCATCTCTGTTTATTTCTGCAGTTAACCCTGGAGGAAATCTTAACACTTCTCCTCAATACTCAAAAGAATGCTTCAAAGAAAAATTGAGATGCAAAATTTTGCTGAAGGTTTTATGATATGAGGAGATTTCATTGCATACAATTATGTAGTGATTTATACCCAAGTACCATTTAGTAGTACTTCCCCCAAAATGTCTTCTGCTCCCTGGCTCCCTTTCTCTAGGTTTCTCCTTGTCTCCCGTGTGAAGAATATGTTACAATGGTTAAGGGAATTTAGGAATGTGATAAACTAGTGTCGGAATCCTGAAACTGTCACTTACTCTGAGTAAGTTGTTTAACCTCCATTAACTCTGATAATAAAACCTACCCCACAAGGTTAAAATGAGGATTAAATAATATGCTTGTAATGTATTTGCCACAACATCTAACTCACTGCATTGATTCTGACAATGGTGACAAAGATGGCCTGAGACAAACAGAGAGGAAATCCTGTCTATTTCACATAAGCTGCATTATTCTTATAATAAATAGCATGATATACAGTGTAATTGGAAATGGAATTAATACAAGGTTCTCAGGCTTAACTTCCAATCAAATTGCCATTCCTAAGTCCCTCTGCTATAGATGTTACTGACAGCTTTATAAAAAAGGATTCAAAATCTTGGCTTAAGTCTCTTTTCTCCTGGGTCATCTTTCTCCTGAGGTTATTCTCATATTTCTTTTTCACCAGCATCCCAGAGAATACACTAGCCTTCTTGAGTATGTTTTAACTTGATTTATCTGTCAAAGTGCTTTTGGTCACTACATTAACCAGAAGAAGATTTCAAGGTCTATTTATATCCATGCTCACTGATTAGTAGATATGGTTATGACAAACAGTTTTCTATGTGTAGACTCATGCAGAATCTTTAGGTGCTTCACGCATATTTTTAATGCTTATTCTACAAATTTGTGTACAATATTCTGCAAATTTTTGACTGTCCTAAGAAAGTGCAAATAAGTTAGCATAAATCAAAATGTAAAGATTTCTTAAAATGCCTCCAAGATTTAGATCAAAATATTTCTTGAGTAGATATTTTCTAGGTGAAGTTTATGAAGTCTTTTTAATGCTTTAAAGTCCTTTAGGTATAAAAAAGAAATAATAAAGCCCATCAATTGCCAACAGAGAATCTTCTCTTTGTTGCTACGTAATCTATGAAAATATCAAAGTTGTATTCCAACAGGATTTCAAATACTTTTGCCATATTAAAAATCATTGTAAATGCCAAAGAAGATATAATATAATGAGTGCATTTTTTAAATCATCATATACTAGTTCATTGAGATGAATCTTGCAGGACATTTCAGAATAATCTCTTTGTTGTAATGCCAGGTACTGACTTTGTTTCTGGCATAGAGAGTAAACACAGTAATCAAAATCAAAATTCCTTAGTTTCATGGAATTTATATTTAAGTAGATTAAGAGACAATATACTATATATATATGTATATATATATATATATATATATGTGTGTGTGTGTGTGTGTGTGTGTGGTATATGGTCATATATCATACATATATATGGTGTGTGTGTGTGTGTGTGTGTGTGTGTGTATATATATATATATATATATATATATATATATATATATATATATAGTATGTCAGATTGTCCTAAAACAAAAAATCAGAGAAAAGAAATTGTGAGTATTCAGAGAGATGAGTTGAAACCTTTAGTGATATATTTAGGTAAGTCAACACTTTAAAGAATTTGAGTAAAGTGATGAAGAAGGTGAATTTGTGACTGATTTGGGTGTCTGCGGAAAGAGCATTCCATTTATAGAAAATGAGTACAAGATAGTCTGCCCAGCTTGGAAAAAAAATCCCCAAAACAACAGCAACAACAAGACAAGTAAACAAAGTGAAGGGGGGAGCTTGGAATGGAACAAATAAGAAAAAAATCTTGAGTGAGGACAGCAAGGTAATGTGACTACATTAGAATGTAAAGGGTCTTATGGGTCTTTGGATAGGTGTTGCATTTTACTTTGAGTGAGGTGGAAACCAAATAGAGGAGACCAAGCAGTGGAATGTGTCAGTCACTTCCATTTCTTTGTTGACAATTGGATTGAAATGGGCCAGTGTGAAAGTAGTGAGATATGAAAAATCCAAATGAGTGGTTGGTTTGGAACACGTGGGTAAGCATAGAGGTAAAGAGGGGGAAAAAATAGACTTTGGGCAATTTTGAATTATCAAGTTTTCTCAAAAGACTGTTGGATAATCAAGAAGAAAGATCATGATGACTGAGGTTTTTAGAAGAAATAACTGGAAAGATAGAATTAACTTTATTAAAATAGGGAATGCTTCAGGCGAAGATTTTGACAGTTGAGGACATACTACGTTTGAGATGTCCATTTAATGTCTAATTACAGATGCTGAGTAAGCATTTGGGTATATACACCTGGGAGAATGGTGTCTGGAAATTAAAATTAAAAATCATTGTCATATTTTTCCCCCAGACACATTATCTACAAGGTTGAAGGCAAGAATTAGACCAATAGTTAGATTTCACCAATATTGTAGTTTTGACAGTAGAGTTCAAGTTCCATAAAGCAAGGGAAAAATAAGTAGTTGAAGTTGCATAAGATCTTGTAATTTCACTGGCTGAACATTAATTTGTGTAAGGAATATAGAGAAGAGTTGAGGAATTCTAGATAATAAAACTTTGATAGAAAGAGTAGGTCATTCTTCGTGTTAGAGCTAACAGTTTGTTAGCTCTAGGGAAGTGAGGTAAAATACAAAAAGTGGTAAGCAGAGAGAGGGCTTTAATAAATTGAGATTGGAGAGAGGTCAAAATGAATATCTATTATAATTCTTGTTTATTTTTTAAAAAATTATGTAAACATAAATTTTTAAACTACATTTCATATTTATGCAGGCATTAATATCAAATATCCAAAATAAAAATACATAATATAATTTTTTTTACTATTTAAATACTCCTTGTTAAAATGTATAAAAATAAAAAAATACATGTGCATATATTAAAAAAACAATTAGAGTACAGAAAAATATTTTATGACCCCTTCTAATCCCTTCCTGTGAATAACTTACATATCCCTTCAAAAATATCAGCATTTACAAATCAAACAGCAAGTCTTTTAAAAATAGAAAAATATTTTTTGAGGAAGCTCCACACTGTTTTCCAGAGTGGCTGTACCAGTTTGCACTCCTACCAACAGTGCAAGAGGGTTCCTGTTTCTCCACATCCTTTCCAGCATCTATAGTCTCCTGACTTGTTCATTTTAGCCACTCTGACTGGTGTGAGGTGGTATCTCAGTGTGATTTTGATTTGTATTTTGTATTTCCCTGATGAGGAGTGACATTGAGCATCTTTTCATGTGCCTGTTGGCCATTTAATTGTCTTCTGTAGAGAAGTGTCTATTCATGTCTTCTGCCCATTTCTTCACTGGATTATTTGTTTTTCATGTGTGGAGTTTGGTGAGTTCTTTATAGCCAAACCGTAAGAGACTCTTAAAAACTAAGAATAGGGGCGCCTGGGTGGCTCAGTCGGTTGAGCGTCCAACTTGGGCTCAGGTCATGATCTCACGGTCTGTGAGTTCGAGCCCCACGTAGGGCTCTGTGCTGACAGCCCGGAGCCTGGACTCTGCTTTGGATTCTGTGTCTCCCTCTCTCTCTGCCCCTCCCTTGCTCATGCTCTGTCTTTCTCTCTGTCAAAAATAAATAAAAAACATTTAAAACTTAAAAAAAAAAACTGAGAATAAACTGAGGGTTGATGGGGGTGGGAGGGAGGGGAAAGTGGGTGATGGGCATTGAGAAGGGCACCTGTTGGGATGAGCACTGGGTGTTGTATGGAAACCAATTTGACAATAAATTTCATAGTAAAAAAAATTTTTTTAATTAAATAAATAAATAAATATAGAAAAATACTTCCATTTTTCTAGATACACTGGTTTGGGGATAAATGGAGTCATGAGCAAAACAAATTGAACACGATTATTACTAAACAGCAATACATTTACTGATTAAAATTTAAAAAAATATATATGTATATATGTATGTTATATGTATGTATGTATATATATGTATATACATATGTATATGTATATATATATATATTTGTTGTCAATCATATTATAAAAAATTTAAGAAACATAATTAAGTTATAAGTAATTATGCCTAAATTTATAGAAAATAATTTTATAACCATACCCTATCACTTATATTTGCATGACATTTAAAAACCTTTTGAACATTTATTAACAATAATCTTCACACAGATTTTTAATGTTGATGGAACATTTCTTACAAATAAGAAAACTCAGAAAAAGTTTAGATTTCCCAGAGTCACTCAGTTGGTGTTCTCCATAACTGGAGGAACTACCAAACAGTGCTGGCAGGAATGTAAGATAGCATAATTTCATTTAAAGTCCTGAAATTACAGGGGCACCTGACTGGCTGACAGTCAGTTGAGGGTCCGACTTTGGCTCAGGTCATAATTACACAGTTCATGAATTCAAGCCCTGAATAGGGCCGGCTGGTGTCAGTTCAGAGCCTGCTTAGGAACCTCTATCCCCCTCTCTCTGCCCCTGGCCATCCCTCTTTGCTTGTATAAATACAAGCAAATATATAAGATAAAGTCCTGAATTTACAGAGAAAAAACTGAGGAACACAATGGTTAGAGACTTAGGTTGCTTCCTGCCCACAATCTCAGGAAACTTACTTTTATAAAATCATTTTTTCAATGGAAATGTTGTATGGAAATTCTCATTAAGATGTCAGTTTATTTTGGAAAAGAGCAAGATTGTATCCACGTAATACAAGTCTATCCATAAACTTGCCTCAAATTTTATTGTTTTCTCCCTATGTTATGTTCAAAGACAACTGAGGGGGACAATGAGTTGAGGAGGGAAATAAAATGAGTATACACAATTTCAGTTTGTGTCTCTAATGTAACAGAATGCATGTTTTATCTTGACAACTTTGTCAAGACTCTATAGAGATAAAAGTGAAAAGATAATAATAATAAATATAAAATAATAAGAAGAATAAAAGGTAAAAAATTTTATTGTAGGCATTAGGGCAAACTAATTTGAATTATAATATGCAATACACCTAGTTAATATACTTTCTTCTCTGCCAGAACGTTTGAACAGTCTTTGATTTTTGGCCTTTTTATTTGTTTCTGCCATAGCACCAAATCACATGAGTTTGTTTTTATTTGCATAATATTGTATCTAGAAAGGAAATTCAATGCACATTGAAGATTTGGGGGCTAGCTTACATTTATAATCATCATTTTAATCACTAAAATGCTATTATATATTAGCCAACATATTTAAAACTTTTTGCTTCACATAAAGCAAAATGCAGTAATTATCATGTAGGTTGTGTTTTTCATTCCAGTTTAATGTGTCTACCATCATGCCACTATAACTTCAAGAAAAATAAGGGCTTTGGGTGCCTGGGTGACTCAGCCAGTTGAGTGGTTGACTCTTGATTTCAGCTCAGGTCATGATCTTGTGGTCGTGGGATCGAGCCCTGTGTCAGGCTGAGGGTGGAGCCTGCATGAGATTCCTCCTCTACCTCTGCCCCGTCCTCCCCCTTGTACTTGTGTTCTCTAAAAAAAATGCATATATAATTAATTAAAAATAAATTAAACATAAAACAAGGAAAATTAGGGCTTAAAAGCATTTTGAAAGGGCTCTAAATTTATGTATAGTTATTTAAGACTAGTGATGAGAAAGCATACAGCTGAAATCCCTTTAATTAGTAATTATATGGATACAAATTCAGACAGAGAGTTCAAGGAGATTGATTGATTGATTGATTGATTGATTTGCCGGTCACATTGTTTCTTTAGCATTGTTACTTATCTTTCTAACAATGCTGTTCCAATAAATAACCCCCTGGCATTCCTATAGAGTGCTGGCCACTCTGCGTTCTCAAATACTCTGCCATGTTCATACAACACTAGATTGAATGCATCTATAAAAGAAAAAAAAAATATATATATATATAATGAAACTACTATTTCTTTTCATCTATGAACTTAAAAGATATTAAAGCAAGAACAGTAACTTCCCAAATCACAAATTGCTACTGAATAGGAAAAAAAAAGCCAATTAGTATAAAACTATCTGGGGGAAAAATGAAATGCTTAATTTAGCTATCTTCAAAAGATATTTTTCAACAGGTTTCTAATTAATCACTGCAAACTTCTCATTAATGAGTCCCTATTTCAGTTCAAGGGAGGTAATAGAATAGTAGAAGCTATTTAACTACAGAAATAATTATACTTGAAGTCTAAAATGGCATATTCTGCAGGAATTTTGTTGTTACTGTTGTAATTGCTATTATGGCAAACTATCAGTTAATCCTGCTTACTAAAACAATATGTGACCATATATTGATTTTTACTTTATGAATTAGGCTCTAGTAAACTATTAATAATGTATTATAATATGCATCAATTCTGTCAAATGCTTGTTTGGGGAAAAAAAAAAAGCAAAGCTTACATAACTAATTCCAGATATTGAGAAAAGTTTTTTTTTTCCAAAAATAAAACAATTAGGATTTACAAATTTTATCTGATGACTCTAAGGTTGAGTAATTAACTGAGCACGGAATGTGAATCTAGTCTTGCATTAAAATAAAAGGATTAGAACAAAAATAATAATTAACTTCTATCACTTTTTTAGTAGGTGTATGAATATTTTACAAAACATAATAGTATTTCCTAAGTTATAGTAAATTGTATCTATATTTGCTCAAGTTTCCCAGATATTATTATAAAAAATGTACTATAAAATAATTCTTTCAGTTTAAAAAGAAAAAGCCTAAGAATGTCATTTGTTTTAGGAACATTTTCTCTCAGTATACAACATATATGTATATTATATATATGTGTACATATATATAATATACATATATGTTGTATACACAATTTATCCATTCTTGATTATAATTTAAATAATATTCAAAATTATATAAACAATAGTCTTTTATATTTAGGTAAAATTGATATACAAACTTATGTAAATTTCAAGAGTACATTATAATTCAATATTTGTATAAACTATAAACTGATCAATACTTTTAAGTGTAGTTACCATCAATTACTATACAATACATTCCCTTCACCCATTTTGTCCTCCCCCAACCCCCTTTCTCTCTGTTAACCACCAATGTGTTCTCTGTATCTCTGAGTTTTGTTTTTGTTTTTAATTTCCACATATAAGTGAAATCATATGCCATTTGTTTTTCTTCCTCTGACTTATTTCACTTCGTGTAACGCTCTTAAGGCCAATATAAATTGTTATTCAAGGAGGCAGAACTATATGATATTTGTATGCTAGACAAGGATAGTTTATATCAAAAAGAATTTTAAGCAAATCTTAAGAAAATAATAGAAGGACAGTACGCCAGATGCTACTAATACTTGAATTATTTGAGATTTTTCTTGTTTCTTAATGTAAGCCTGTATTGCTATATACATCCTTCTTAGGATCACATTTGCTGCATTCCAAATGTTTGGGACCATTGTATTTTCACTTCCATTTGTTTGCATTTATTTTTTTTTATTTCTTCTTTGATTTCCTGGTTGATCCATTCATTGTTCAGTAGCATGTTGTTTAACCTCCATGTATTTGTGGTCTTTCAGGATTTTTTTTTCTTGTGGTTGACTTCTAGTTTCATAGTGTTGGGGTCAGAAAAGGTGCATGGTATTGTTTCAATCATTTTGTATTTGTTGAGGTCTATTTTGTGACCTAATATGTAATCTATTCTGGAGAATGTGTTCCATGTGCACTTGAAAAGAATGTGTGTTCTGCTCTTTTAGGAGGAAATGTTCTCTGTTAAGTCCATCTGGTCCAGTGTGTCATTCAAAGCCATTATTTCTTTGTTGAGATTCTGCTTAGATGAACTGTCATTGATGTACGTGGGGTGTTAAAGTCTCCTACTATTACTGTGATATTAACAATTAGTTCCTTCATGTTTGTTATTGTTTTATATATTTGGGTGCTCTCATGTTGGATGCATAAATATTTAGGATTTATGTCTTCTTTTGGATTGTCCCCTTTATTATGATACAGTGCCCTTCTTTGTCTCTTATTACAATCTTTATTTTGAAGTATAGTTTGCCCAATATATTGCCCCTTCAGCTTTCTTTTGAAATCCATTTGCATGATAAATGTTTCTACATCCCCTCACTTCCAATCTGCAGGTGTCTTTAGGTCTAAAATGAGTCTCTCGTAGGCAGCATATAGATGGGCTTGTTTTTTAACCCATTCTGACACCCTATGTCTTTTGATTGGTGTGTTTAGTCTGTTTACTTTCAGAGTAACTATTGATAGATTTGCATGTATTGCCATTGTATTACCTGCTTTGTACATTTTATTTCACTGTTTCTGGAGACTTGCTCTGATCCTTTTTTGTCACTTGTGGTCTCTCCTTTTCACTCAAAGAATCCCCTTTAATATTTCTTTTAGGACTGGTTTAGTGGTCACAAACTCCTTTAGTTTTGTTTGTCTAGGTAACTATTTTATCTCTCTTTCTATTCTGAATGACAGACTTGCTAGGTAGAGTATTTGTGGCCACACATTTTTCCCATTCAGCACTCTGAATAATATATCATGCCACTCCCTTCTGGCTTGCCAAGTTTCTGTTGAAATATTGCCAGCTAGCCTTATGGGTTTTCCCTTGTAAGTTAATGCCTTCTTTTGTCTTGATGCTTTTAAGATTTTTTCTTTATCATTACGTTTGTAAATTTAATTACAATAATTCTTGACGTTGACCTGCTTTTATTGATTTTGATGGAAGTTCTCTGTGCCTCATGGATCTGGATGTTGTTTCCTTCCCCAGATTAGGGAAGTTTTCAGTTATCATTTCTCCAAATAAAACTTCTGCCCCCTTTTCTCTTTCTTCTTCTCCTGGGACTCCTGTAATACAAATGTTATTATATTTGATTGGGTCACTGAGTTCCCTAAGTCTTTTGTTATTTTGCATAATTCTTCTTTCTCTTTTGTTCAGCTTCATTGCCTTCCATTACTTTTTCTTCTAGGTCATTCTAGGTCTGCTTATTCCAGTCTACTGTTCATTGCCTCAAGCATGTGTCTAATCTAGTTTATTGCACTCTTCCTCTTTGATTATTTTTTAACTCTTTTATCTCTGGTAAGGGTCTCATTGATGTCTTCTATTATTTTCTCAAGCCCAGTGAGTATCCTTATGATTGTTCCTTTAAATTCTCCAAAAGCATGTTATTTATATCTCTTTTGCTTAGATCTCTGGCTGCGATCTTATCTTGTTCTTTCATTTGGAATAAATTCCTCTGTCTTTGCATTTTTTCCAAGTCCCTGTTTTATTCTATAAGTTAGAAAAGCCAGTTATGTCTCCTGCTTCCTCTTCAGTGTGACCTCTTCTTTCCCTTTACTTGTGGAGTGTGTTCTGTCAGTCTTCAAGTTGATTTCTAGTATACTTAGAATTATTTGGTAGTTATCTACTTGTATTTGTGGAATGAAGCAAACCTAGGGTCCTTCTACTCTGCTGCCATCTACCTGCTCCTCTGGATGCCTGAATATAGCAACTCACACTCCCCCATCCTTTGTCTTGTAAGGTTTCTTCCATTTGCTGGGTCACAAACAAGGGAAGTTGAGGAGGTTATGAAAAGACCTAATACTTGAATTAATATAAGAAAGTTTTCCTCCTTTTTTGGAAAGATTTTTCAACTTTATATGAATATCATTCTAGAATATGATGAATTTATTTTACAGTTACTCACAGCTTAACTCAGTAATTACATGACTTCATACTGTAGACCATTTGTGTGATTAGATATTCTTCCCAGGGCTCATTGACAAATTAGGGTCTCCAGGTACCCTTTAATACTTCCCTTTCTTGGGGAGATCCTACTAGTTTCTATAAATGCTTTCCTGAATCACTTCTTACTGTGGCTACTCCTACCTATTATCTTCCACAAATAACATCTATGAGATTCTCCTAAAGTATCTGTACTAAATAGTGTCCAATGCTTTTTAACAAATGCAACAAAAAATACTAAACTGAGAACACCAACCTTCTGCATTTAAAGATTATGATTTTCTAGATGTGGTATAATCTCCAAACTAAAAAGTATATTCTCACATATAATTACTGATTTCTGAAAAGCAAAAAAGGACTTGCACTAAACACAGATTTTCACTTGAACAAATTATAAGTTCAGATTTGGCAGAAAAACCAATAGGCTAATAGCTAATATCAGTAAGGAAATTTACAGTTTCATAAATAGAAATTAAATGACAATAATTTTCAGGGAAACTATTCAGTAAGCAAATTCTAGGTTTCACAAATGCAATGACACATTAAATATAATTAACAACAATGACATAATATAAACAGAAGCCACTCAGAGACATGGCACCAAATTCTCCTGATTCAAGATTACATACCTGATTGAGTTTTTTACTTTTTGCTTTAGTTCAAAAAATTCACATTTTCTACCTTAGGGAAAAAATGTATCTGTTCAAATTTGGGAGTAAATAATTTGGTGCATGACAATATTTTTTGTGTTGCATAGGATAAAGTTTACTAAAGTTTATGAATTAGATCTATAAAATTTAAATGACACATACAATTAATATTTATTTTATCTGTACATGGTGTTAAATAATCAGAAGAATTTCATAAGTGCTATTTGATTTGATACTGAGCTTTTTCTAGACCAAAGTTACAGCATCCTCTTAATTTAAACTTAAAATTTTATTATATTCCTTTGTCTTTCACATGACTTTTATAAACTATGCTGAAATATAAAGTCTAAACACCTACAATTATTTTTATGTAGGTTAGAGAGGTTTGTAGTATTTGTTCTTCATTAACTTGTCAAAGATAATTTTGCTCTTTCTAAATTAAGCTGTATGTTATAGAAAGCAAAATATTTAAGGGATATTATTTAGTTAGAACTTTGTTAAAATGTTCTTGAAAATATGCATTCTTTCTATTTAGCACCAATCAATCTCAAATAACTTCACACAAAAACTTGATCAAACAATGGATATATCTACATCTAGAGTTATGAAACACTTTGATGTGGTTAGGTAGTAATAAAGATCAAATAAAATAGTGAATACTGTTTATTACCAATTAATATACCAAATATCTGTTATGTCTATATCTTTATCTATGTATATCTATATGTTTTAATGTATTAGAGAACCATTAGAGATTAATAGATTAGAGAATTTGTTATGCCCAGAATTCATGATCCCTAAAGACTACCAGGGAGCCGAGTCCGATGCAAAAGCAAAAGAGCCTTTATTCGAGCTAGCTCGAGCTCAATCCCCTACTTGCACCAACTCAGCGATGAGATACCAGGGAGAGAGAGCCAGTTTCAAAAGGACAAAGGTTTTATTGGGGCCTAGGGGCAGTTGGTGAGGTAATGGCTATGGCCTCAGCCAATTGGCTGGGGAAGGGTCCGAGTCCTGTTAGGCAGGTGAGGGGGGGTGGTTACTCAAGGGGAGGAGGTGTGGTCAAGGTGAAGGACACAGAACAAGATGGAGTCGGCCGGCGTAGGCCCGCCCTTTCAAATTCATTTTACAAGAAAAATAAGAATGATGATATAATGACCCTGTGGTCAAAATCAGTGCTTTAATTTAAAAGATAAAAATATTTTATAATGTTGAAAATTGGTGTGTAAGTTTAAAATAGGACAAATTTAACTGTAAGATAATACTTGTGTAAAATATATGAAAAATTATGTTTGATTAAAATATCTCAAAGTTGCCTAGAGGTGTTTATCTTTGGATGAGAAGAGTATGAACAAATGTTCTAACATATTTCTTTTTTAAATTTTTTTATTTTTTTTTAATTTTTTTAATGTTTATTTATTTTTGAGACAGAGAGTTCCAATGAGGGAGGGGCAGAGAGAGAAGACTTGTAATCTGAAGCAGGCTCCAGGCTCTGAGCTGTCAGTCCAGAGCTCAACCACGGGGCTGAAACTTATGAACCATGACATCATGATCAGAGCCAAAGTCAGTAGCTTAACTGACTGAGCCACCCAGGGACCCCTCAACATATTTCTATGTATAAACTATTACAGAAGGCAGAATTCTAAGAATATATAAGAATATATTAATATTCTGCCTTCTCCCTACACTCCCTGCATATTCCTTGGGATTTTGAATATGATGAATTTTACTCCTATGATTTGATTATGTTCAATGGCATAATTGATCTCAAGAGATTATATCTGTGATTCTGATCTACATGCATGTGTTCTTTTTTTGTATTATTATTATTATTTTTTATTTTTTAGAGAGAGAAAGCACAAGCAGAGAGAGGGACAGAGAGAGAAGGAAAGAGAATTTAATCAGGATCCATGCTCAGTGTGGAGCCCAATGTGGGACTTGATCCCACAACCCTGGGATTGTAACCTGAGCTGAAATCAAGAGTCAGACACTTAATCAACTGAGCCACCCAGGTGCCCCCTACATGTGTTCTTTACAGAGTTTGATTTTGTTTTTGTTTTTGTTTTTTTCTGGTTGGTTACAGATTCAAAGCACTACAGGGTTTGACACACCTCAGTCAACTTGAAGATGAAGGGTGCCCCATGTGGAAAAGAATGCAGATGATATTTAGGAGTCTAGAGCAATCCAGTGCTTGTAGCCAGCAAAGAAATGAGAACTCCATTCATACAAACATAAGGAAGAGAATTCTCTAAAATAGAATGGATCTGGAATAGTATTTTTTTTTAGACCCAGACAAAAAAGTTAGCCCAATGAACACCTTGACTTCAGCCTCATGTTATTCTGAGCAGATAACCAAACCATACCATGTTGGACTCCTGACACACAAATATTGTCAGATGATCAGTGTGGTCAAATAGCTAAAATTGTGGTAATTTGTTCATCAGTACCAAAAAACCCCACAAAAACTGACATAACTATATTTTGAAAATATACAGGTAGTTTTCTTCTAAAAAATAAGATAATGGTTGCTGACATAAACATTAATATCTAATAAATTAAATTATATTTTCCAAAAATAAAATGATTTATTTTCTAATAAACTAAAAGACTGCTTGGAATTTCCTGGTTTCACTGCAAACAGAAAAACACATTTATTTATCACTTTCATCCTCAGAGAATAAGCAAGAAAATTTTTCCTGAGCTCTAATATAACATGACACTTTATACATGGTATAATAAGCAATATAAATAGGTATAAACTAAGGAACTTTCCAAGGAAAAGGAAACAAATAATTCAAGAAAATTTTCTTATAAGAGTTGAAAAGATGATCACCAAGGTAACATCCAGGTATTAAAATTTTATTATTTTCTAGCAGGAATACAAAGACAAAAAAAAAAAAATCACAGTGGTTTGCTAAATGGTGACTACAACTTATTATAGCTTTAAATAAGGATATTATCATGCATCGATCAGAAATGAACAAAAAGATAGAAGAAATTACAATTACAAGTGTCTGTACAAAAAAAGCTATCAAAATAGAGAGGCTTTGAAAATCCAAGAAACAATTGCTCATAGCAAATCTGAAAGAGAAACATTTCAAACGAGGGAGAATTGGTTCTGAGCAACTGTTGTTCAATATAGTATACAAATTCTCATCATCCCTTCCTTCAAAAAACTTATTCCATATTATCTTTATAACCATAAAATGTCTCCTAAGAAAGTATAACCCTGAGTAAAGATTGAAACACTCATCTAAATTAAAATATCCAAAAACTGTGCATAAGGAGAGACATAAATTCAGTAATTACAAAAAGATCATTAACATGCATGTAATAACTCTTAAATTAGTTGAGGTTATAGAGTAAACATCAAGTATTAAAGATATTATTTCATGCTTAATATCACGTAATAAACTTTGTAATATGACTTTCTAGTATTAAAACCAAACAGTTGTCCAAAACTATGATCTCCATGTAACTCATGTATTTTTAAGAGAATGATCCTTTGAATAAGATTCAAGCTTATGAAAGAGACGGTACACTCATATGCATAAAATAAATACACATGTAGATTAAACCTGTAGTTGTTCTTTATTGTATAATGCATAACATATAAACTACTGTTAGTCTAGATACAGATGGTAAAGGATAATTCATTTTCCACAGTACATAATTCAAAAACCTTTTAAATTAAAATTTTTATATAGCGCTAAAATTGCAGTACTCTTTAGAAATATAATAATTTACCCATAATAACTCAGAATTGTAATTTTCAGGAAATTTACTTTTGTTAATTCTGGAAGAAATTTTTGGTGGATATTTTCTTCTTTTTACTTAAGTATATTTAATATAAATTGTTATATTAGTTTCAGGTGTATAGCAGGTACTTTCTAGGTTATTTCAGGCCATGATATAATATATTTAAGCTGGGTATTTAATCTCTATGTGCCATAAAATTTAATTATTTATTTAGAAATAATAAAAAAAGAAAAAGAAAAAAAAAACACGTGTGTGTGTGTGTGCACATGCACACATGTGCATGCAGACTCATGTGGTTATTATTGAAACATCTAAACCTGGCATTAGTAAAAATTGGTCCCTGTGGTTGCAAATTTCAGGATCACTATGCTGTAAGACGGTTTTCCATATATCTCTCACATTTCTGCCTATCTTTGGAACAGATGTAATAACTGCCCTTACATTCCATACTGCATTTTCAAGGGTATGTGCATAGCAAACAACCTTGGAAGACAGAGATCATTTCTTTTGCTACAGCAAAGAGCAGTATAATAAATATAATGTCTCTTTATAGGAAAAGATTGGTCAAGTTTGTTTGTAGTCCAATTTGAAAGATTCAGATTTCTTTAATTGAGAATTTCTTTCCTGTAACAAAACCCATTGCATGTAAAAGCATCTGCTGGCCCTTGAAGCACTGTCCTGTGGGAATTGAGTTTTGGAAAACCGACACAAAAATAAGATGATATTCTGCTTAATTCTTGTTGCTGTGAATAGCAAATCCCCCTTTGTATCTGACCCAGGAGTCTTGTGTCTTCTACCAACATCCATGAAATGGAAATCTTTTAGGTTCTAGACCAATTCCACTGTGAGTAGGGGATTTCTCACACCAACAAGCAATTCTCTGGACACTAACTGGTATCCTACAATTTAACTCAATTATGACACCATCTACTTGGAAATGGTATTAGATACCACAGGTTAAAGGGTTAGTCCTACAGGATTGCCCCCCATATCTACTTCAGATGCTTGTCACAAGCTCAGGTTCTTACCTGTGCTTCTGACCAACAGGTTATAAATCAGAGTTTCCCACAAACCCTCACTTTCACTCAATTAATTTGCTAGAGTGCCTCATAGAACTCAGAGAAACATTTTGCATACTATGTTACTGGTTTATTATAAAATAATATAATTTAGGAATAACTAGATGGTAGAGATGCATAAAGCAAGATATGGAGAAAAAGCACACAGCTTCCATGCCCTCACTGAGAGCATCATCCTCCCAACACCTGCATTTGTTCACCAACCAATAAGCTCTTTTTGAGTTTTTATGGAGGATTCATTACATAATGTGATTGATGACATCATTGGCCATTGATTCCATCTCTGGTCCCTCTCTATTCCGTGGAGGTCTAGGGGGAGAACTGAAAATTCCAACCCTTTGATTGCATGGTTGGTTCTCTTAACAACCATCTCTCAGGCTTAGGTGCTTTCCAAAAGTCATCTCTTTAACATAACAAAAGAAACCTTAATTGTTCTCATCATTTAGGAAATTCCAAGGGTTTTAGGAGCCCTGTGCCAGAAATGGGGATGAAGATCACCTATGTATTCCTTATTATAAATCACAATATCACAGAGAGGAGGCTAGCTTGCTAGCATAAAAATAGGAGAAAGTCATAGGGCCTTCAGAGTTATGGAAGTTTTGGCAAAGAGGATGGGTTGTTAACAAAGACATGCATTTCTTAAAGAAAATGGATGAGGGTTTTGTGGGCCTTTTAGGAGCTGTGAAAAGATGTCTTGGCATCTTTTAGTAAATGTCTCAGCCAAGTTGTGGATGAGGGAGAGACGAAAGGGTTTGCCACTGCACAATTGCCTTCCTTGTTAATGACTGTTCAGAGCCTGTTCTGTTGAGGTAGGATTGGAACAAGCTGCTTACACGATGCCACGATACTTTGGTGTTTCCTCCTTTTCCTCTGTGCAAGAAGAGGAAAGAATGTCATCATGGCAACAGGGCAGCAAATCTTATAACTCCAGCCAAGAGGCAACGTGGCTGTGGCTGAGTCATGAGCTCCTGGAGCTAAAATTAACAATGTCAGTGATAATGATAGTGAGATTCGGCTGGATAGAAAACTTTACAGATTTGTTCAGGTAAACCACAAGAAGCCACTAATTTCTTCAAACCAGAAAGTAAATGAGGTAGAGCCATTCTCTCCTGTAATGTCCCCAAGTTCCTTCGTCTCCCTCTATCATAACCTTAGTGCTGCATGGAGAGAAATATAAAAATGGAATTCTTTTCCCTACAGGGAATCAAAAGTCAGCACCTGACTAACCTGGGGAATCTTGCATAGGAGAGAGATTCAAATGTGCATGGTTTTGCTGGATACAGGAGCACAAGTCACAGTCTAACTTGGTTCTACGGCCGAATTTTGCCATACTAAATTTAACTAATGAGATTTGGGTAAGGTTTTCACTGGAGAAGAGAAGCTACTGTGACTTCGTTGGTGCCGTCGTCTGGGCCAACTTCATGTACTTTTTTTTCTTTTTTAATTTCTAAGATTTAAGTAAAAGTAAAGTTAAAAGGTATGTTGTATATTTGTACTACCCTCTCCCACAATTTTAAGAAATGTATTCCACATGGAAGAGCCAAATGTGGAGAATGTTACTGAGACATGCCTCCCTCCCGTTTGTTGTCAGTGTTTTGTTTTGGTTTGGTTTGGTTGAAGATTTAGCAAGAATGCCTTTACCCTGTAATGTCCAAATCTTTCCCTATAATACGTTGAGTTTATTGGCAGTTGGAAGCCTCCACTTCCATGCCCCCTGGCTGTGATATTATTACACTTCCTCCAGTAGACATGGCTAGAAAGCCTCAACAACATGTAGAGACTCCTCATGAAGCAAAATTTTTTGGAACTTCTTGAGTGATTTCACAACAAATAATCTCTCTGAGTGTCAAGGAAAAGTGTTCTTTTTCCTCCAAAACCAAAAAGGAGGGCTAACGCCTTACGGACTCTTTGGCATTGACACACAAGGGTGTGCCAGGTGTTAGGGACCATGTGTACCTCAACTGGACAATATAACATTCCAAGTAGCATCCTTAGATCAAGACCCAAATCAATAGGCTATGTTGGCATTTAACCAACAACAACAACAAAAAGACTTCAAATCAATATGCTCTGTTATCTTTATCTTTAGAGTAGGCAGTTAGTTAGGTTTTAACTGGATGCCTGGAGGCCAGCAAAGGGGGGAGTCACGGCCTCTGTCAGCAAAGTTAGAAACCTGGCAGCTCTCCCAAAACAAAGCCACAGGAAGAGGGATCAAACTGGGCAGGCTCAAGACACAGATCCTGACCAAGTAAGGGAAAAAAGGGTGAAACATGACTCCCGAGAGGTCTCTTCCCCAAGTAATAAATATTCCATCCGTTGTTAAACCACTGTCAATAAAAGATAGAAACTCAAACCCCAGGGTGTGCAGCTGTCTCTTGAGCTCACCTGCTCTAGCATCTCCAGAGGGTACTGTCACTTTAATAAACTTCCCTGCTTCCACTGCTCAGCCTGGGTCTGGTCTCTCCTTGAATTCTTTCTTGGGAGGAGACAAAAGAGCTTCCAGCAACATCCTGGGGATGAGCTGAGTGAATCCCCAGTCCACAAGGCCACATTATTAAGAACTATTCTTATTTTCACTTAGATTTTGATAGTTGTAAAATACATTTATATCTTTCAATAAATATTTGCTATAATTTACTATGAATCAGGCAATGTTTTATGTAAGACACAGAATTATTGTTTTGATTTAATCCTTTTATTTATTTAGGAAAAACATGGGAATATAAATCAGAAGATGGGTTCAAATTGTCGATATTTCACTGTGAGTTTTGGGGCAAGCTATGGAATCTCTCTGGGTCTGTTTCCACACTCATTTAAGTGTATATACAACTGCTATACAAATTGAAAAGCACCACAGAGATGTTAGCTCAACTATTATTTCAAAAGCATCAAGCGTTTTGTATTTATACACACATTTCCATTTGTATTACTGGACAATCCATTCAAATATGAGATAAAGCTTGATCATTTCCCAGGATATTAAACCCTATTTTTAAAGATCATCATTCTTTCTCTCTAGTGTCATATGGTCAACACTATTGTGCATATAGTTTCACTTTTCCAGTTTATGGGCGGGAGAATGATGTAGTTAAGTTACTTCATCTAACAGACTGTGTTCGGTGGATCCTGTGCCAGTTTCCTTTCCTGGAATATTTGGCCTGAGAAAGGATATAGAAAATTGAAGTTCAGTCACTTTGGTGAAGTGGATCTTGCAGGTTAGACTTTTAAACCATGTCTTAGCAGAGTAATTTATGTCACAATAAATTTGCTTTCCTGCTTTACAAGATAAATCAACATATAGTCCATGGTGTTTTATTTTATACTAAAGATAAAATACTATAAAATGGAATTCAAATGGTTTTGTTTTATCTTTGTTGTTGCTGTTGTTTTAACTTCAAGGTGTTCAGAATGTCATGCTATTGCTTGTAGCAAATGGATTGCAGACTCTGGTTTTGCTATTCTAAAGTAGGTGGGGTTGTTTTCACACCACGGATACTCCAGGGACCAAGTACAGTCTTGTAATTGTATTTACTTCATGAAAACACTGAAGTTTATTAATTTGCATAAATGCAGAGGCAAAAAGTGTAATAGAAAATGACAACATGATTCTATCTGTCCGTGTTTTTGTCTCAAGAGTAACCATGAAGAATAAGAATAAAGTTCTTTGAAGATATTACAATGGTCAATTTCAATGCCTTGCAGACATGAGCATGTAGTTTATGTAAAAACAATACATGTTATAAAATTTTAAGTGCTTTGCAATTTTTACCCCAAGTATGCACTTTGCAAAAGGGAATCCTACTTTTTTATTGTGCTTATTCCAGATTTTTTCACTATCTCTCTCTCTCTCTATTTCAAATTGTTTTCCTTATAAATTCATTAGAAAGAAAAAATACCAATGGGATGGCCTATATAGAACCTTAAACAGATATGTGGGCAAATTTTATTTATTTTTTTTAAAATGGATTGTTCACACTCTTACAATGATGGGTGCATGATGAAACACAGAGTGAAGTTGGTCTTGAGATATGTCTTGTAGATGCTATGATTTATACCAAGTAAGAAGCTGTACTTAATATTAAGCTATTCCAATGGAATAATGTATTTTTATGGTTCCATAGAAAAATATTACTACTATTCAGAAAAGAGTATCACTATAATAGCATATGGTTTTACGAAATTAGCAAGTTAGTACTGAGATAAATTAATTTTATGATAAACCCAATTAAATGTAATTAAAGATCTCCCATAGACATTGTAAACTATGATTTTATCATATTAATGAACACTTCAAAACTATTGGTGACTGTTGTTTTAGACTGATTATTTTAGTCCTTTCACATGTGATTTTTAAAATGTGAACGTCTGATTTGAACTCAAAATGTGTAAAAAAAGTTCCTTTAAAGGAACAAAGTTCAAATAATGGGAAGCAATGCATCATATATAAACTAGTAACATTAAAAAAAATTTAAAATTGTTGGTGGGAAATAGAAGTTTTCCCCATTTATATAAAGAAAGGGTCGCCTACTCTTAATACCGATTCTAAACGCAGAAGAGACTGTGGTTTGGGATGCAACAAAACAAAACAATTATAAAACTACAAAGTATGTGCTGCCAACACACCATCACTCAGATTCAGTAGAAAATCAATTCAGGAAGAAGCACGATACAATTTCATATTCCAAAAAGCCTTGTAACGAATTGGGTGTGCAAGAAATTATGGTCAAAGGACAGAGTGTCCACCTAGAAAATAACTTTTGAAGACAGATATTTGTATTTTATTAAAAGCATAACCTGAAAATAATCAGTGGGTGCTATAGTATTAGATAATTTCTTCTCTCCATTCACATTTTTAAAATCAAAATTACTAGACAGTTATATGATACAATAGTCTGAGTACTTTTTGTCTTTGGCTTTATACATGTGACTACTAACTCAGAGATGGTCAGGGCTTTACTATATACTGGAATAAACCATACTTTTCAAGAACTTAAATACTTATATAGAGGAAGACTGGGTAGAGTTTTGAAACTATACCTCACACGTTTTTCTACACTTGTATAATAGTGTTCAAATTTACTGTCTTTTTATTTCTAGAAAAAGGTTGTGACAGCAAATCACTTAGAAGAGTCATAGGTGTTTCCTTACTAACCTTATTAAAATGTAAATCACAGGAGGAGATTTTACACAATAAGATAAAGGATTAGCGGATGTGCAAAATTTTCCCTTTTAAGTTTCTCATGCTCTAGAAGTAAAAATAATAATTAGAAATTCTTTAAATAATAATTATAATCTTTGTAAAACAGTTTCTGCTTCAGTAATTATTTTTCTTTCTTCTTTTGAAAAAGTATGTTACATATTTTATAAAAATTAAGCAATTGGTAAAATTAGCATATTAGAAAATTTTAGTTACCATTTAATAAAATACAATCTACAATAATCTAGTATTTTAAAATATTGAGAGAAAACTGCTTTAATGTTTACATGGTAATTCAAGTGAAATTGGTTTGAGCCTTAAATTACTATTTCTCATTTGACTATACAACCAAAGCTACTATAAGACTTGACATTAACCATCACATATTTGTATCTTTTGAACAGAGAAAAATATATTTCAGAAAGTGTCCTATATCTTCCATTTATAACAAGCATGTCATACTTGCATATGAATGCCACTGGAGAACAAAGATTGCTTTTTCAATATTTTAATAGATGTAAGAGATCAAATATGTATCTAGCGTTTATTGTTAATAACAAAATGTTTGCTAAAACACATGGTTAATAATAATGGTAATAGTAAGAAAAATAATGAGGACTGAAATAGAATTTATTATTTGCTGGACATTGTCATTTTTTTTGTCATAATACTTATTTTTATTTTTATTTCATTTTAAGTAAGCAAAACTTCTATTTTTTACTCTACTGGTATATTTATTTTTTTTTAAATTTTTTAATGTTTATTTTTGAGAGACAGAGTGTGAGCGGGGGAGGGGCAGAGAGAGAGAGAGAGAAAGACACAGAGTCTGAAGAGACTCCAAGCTCTGAGCCATCAGCACAGAGCCTGATGCAGGGCGGGGCTTGAACCCACAAGCCTTGAGATCATGATCTGAGCCGAAGTTTGATGCTCAACTGACTGAGCCACCCAGGCGACCCACTCTACTGGTATATTTAAAAAGAATTGGTCATGGGTTGACTATAACTTCTGCTTTATTTTCTGAGAGATGGATTTTTTTTTTCTAGTAGAAAATAACGTTACATTAAATATGTCTCTTCAAAGATACCATATTTAACTAGGAAGTTTTTCAATATCTATTTATTCTTTTTTCTTCCTTTACCTCCAATCTTAGAAGGTCACATGTAATCCCAGTAATCATATAATTTTCCACTGAGGACAGAAATACACCTCACTCCTAAATTTTACCTTTCCTCCCCTTCAAGAAACAAAGCAAATTAAATATTTTGAGAACTGTGTACTTTAATTCCTTGAGAATTTGCTAGGATTAATGTGCTTACAAAGTGGATCAAAGTCAAATAATTTGAAGTAAATTTGAACTAGCTGCTTATCAGGGTTGTTGCCACACCCATACATCAGGCTTTTTACAAGACACTGGCATGCAGTAATCTGAAAGAGAAAAAAAAAAAAAAAAAAGAGAGAGAATTTCAGGCACCCTAGCAGAATTTTTTAAAAAGTATTGAGTATTCCATGTCAGGGTTTTCTTGGAGAAGTGTTATCCTTGAAAACAAACACGAAGTAAATAGCTTAAACCACTTAACTCTGCTTCCTTAGATAAAAACACAAACAAAAACATAGAAATCTTTTAAGTCCTCCTATAATGTATGAAACATAGATAAGTAAAATTCCGAAGTAAATAAATACACAAAGCAGAAATAAAACTTCCATACTCAGTTTTCTGGAAAAGGATTGTTGGATGAGGGGATAGAGAGAGAAAAAAATGTTTATAAAGGCTAATTATGTATTTGGTGAGTCACGCGCATTTTGCTAAACAATACGTAATTCAGATAAACATCTATTTTATATGTAAAGACAGGTGAGTTGAGAATATTTTGTAAATTTCAAAGTTTCTCTAGGAAAGAACTAGGGATGATACGCATATCTTTATGACAACAAAACTAATATTTAAAAGTTAGGCTGTAATAACTGGGATTGAAGACTCTAAGCATGTAAAAAAATTTTTTTTTATTTATTTTTGGGACAGAGAGAGACAGAGCATGAATGGGGGAGGGTCAGGGAGAGAAGGAGACACAGAATCTGAAACAGGCTCCAGGCTCCAAGCTGTCAGCACAGAGCCCAACAGTGGGGCTCGAACTCACATACTGCGAGATCATGACCTGAGCCGAAGTCGGCCGCTCAACCAACTGAGCCACCCAGGCACCCCAAGACTCTAAGCATCTAATGAGAGAATGGCTGGAGATAACATTAAGGGGAAAAGCATGTGAAGGCTGCTAACCTGTTTTGCATAAACATGATGTAAATTAAAATATTATTTGTATGCTATTTAATAAAACATGTTCATGCTATTTAATTATACACACTCACACACTTAAACACATAGACAAACACACACACATATACACACATCACATAAACACATATATGGGCAGAAACTAAGTTTGTTGAATTCATATTAGACCCTCCTCTAAGACTTAGTTTTCCACACTTGGCAGCAGAAAGTGATGAGGGAGCGTGGGGCAAGTTGAGGGCAACCCCCTCCCACCCCCCCCCTCCCCGCCACGAGGAAATATGTGTGATATTCCTCAGACACTCCTGACTACCCTAGAACAAAGGAGAGAGATTTCAATGCTTTCCATGATGATATGGGAAACTAAGGCAAATGAAAAATTAAATTCCCTTACTGCCTACAGCCCATTGACAAGTCCTTGAAACCAGCAGAGTGACCTCCCTCTAGGAGCTCAGCTGCCTCCATAATGACACTTTGTTAGGGGAAAAAGGGAATCTTCACTTAACATTATCCCAACCTTGAGGATCCTGTAAGGGTACTCCCTTTATCTCAAGTGCCCCAAGATATATGCAGCAATCATACTAAGCTTATGGCACCCTGATATACATCTGAAGGGTCTCATGACTGAAGATTTACTAAACGGTAATAAATGGCATTTCCCTAACAGCTAGCCCGTCAAGGTCCTGGAAACCTTGCTTCCAATATTCCTTAGAGACTTACTCTATCCCTGACCCCCTCCCCACCTGAGGGTATATAATGAGTTACCCATCATGACCACAGTGCAGCTCTTCCCTCCCATGGGTCCTGTCCCCGTGGTTTAATAAAATCACCATTTTTGCACCAAAGATGTCTTCAAGAATTCTTTCTTGGCCATTGGCTCTGGACACCCCCACTGTCACCCCAAAACTTCATCAGAAAGGACAAAACAGGGATAGGAAGCTAAAAGCCTATTCATCCAAAGCAAGATACCTATTTTATTATGCTTCTAAAGCACATGTAAAATTCATGCAACAACTGTCTTTAGGTGGATTTTTTTTGGGGGGTGGCAGGGAACAAACTGTTACAAATAATTTAATGTTCCAGATGATCTAAATACTTTCAGTACTCCTCCCCCTCTATTTAACTACTTTTTTTTTTTTTTTTTTTAAGTCTACCAGTTTTTGTTGTGTTCTGGTAATCTGCTGTCTGGCAATGCCCTTTGAGACCACAACATTTTGTTTAGTTATTCTTTTTCTAAATAGTTACAAAGGTCTCATTTTTTTGCTCTTAATTTTGCCTTTTACAGTTTCCGTGACTCCTCATTTACCCTGAGCCAGAAAATGAGATATTTTAAGCAACTTTTTCATTTTTATTCTCACAATTTTACTGTATATGCGTTGGTAAGGACATAAACATATATATATATATATATATATATATATATATATGGAGAAAGAGGGAGAGAAAGAAACTGTGTTTTGTACCAAAAGCTGATCATGGTTCCTACTGTCATTTAGATGACTTTTCAATGTAAGATACAGATGTTAGACAGTAAATACAATTATTAGCATTATTAGCATATTAGTTATTAGCATAACTGACAATTATTAGTTATTATTCTTCTATAATAATAAACTGCTTTTCAGTAAACCATAAAAATAAATTTAGGTTCCTGACAGAAGTTGGGAAAAATCTTTTTTTTCTCTAAGTTCTTTTTTTTAAATTTTTTTTAATGTTTATTTATTTTTGAGAGAGAGGGAGACAGAGACAGAGCGTGAGTGGGGGAGGAGCAGAGAGAGAGGGAGACACAGAATCTGCAACAGGCTCCAGGCCCTGGAGTTGTCAGCACAGCTGAGATCATGACCTGAGCCGAAATAGGCTGCTTAACAGACTGAGCCACCCAAGCGCCCCTCCTCTGAGTTCTATATTACCACCAAGACCAAGCGCAATACATTTTTAGTCTGTAAAACTGAAAACAGTCTTCATTTTACTTGATATTTCCTCAGACTCTAACATTAAGCATTCAACATGCTACATTGCATATAGCATGATAAACAATGAAGACAAAACAAAGAGCCCTTGCACCTAAATAATCTAAATTAATCTTATATGATGAAAATGCAAGTTTAATTCTTTCCTATTGTAATCAGGAATGCCGTGTCAGAAGTTTTAGCCTGTAGTTTGGTTTCAGGAGATATTATTTTGGCTTTTTCATACGTAATAAAATACAGAAGCTATGTCATAGATATCTATGCAGAGTCTGCATAATGAGAAATATCTATTACTGGTCCCTATTTAATTTCAATTTCCAAGCTAACCAGATAATTTTTGACTTAAATGTAATTGTAGAACAGACAAACAAACAAACCTGAGATTGCATTACAAATGTCTCAAATTTGGGGTTATTTTCAAACTCCTATATGTGGATTAGTGGTCTTTGTTTTCTAGGGATTAAGTAGATGCAGGGGTCAGAAATTTAGCAGTTCCTTAAAACTAATATGCAGTATAGGTATTCACTCCCTGCGTTGTACAGCAATAAAATTTTCATAAGCATTATCATGCTCCCCCTTTTATACATTAGTTAAGATTGTTTCACAGAGTTATGCCATAAATTAGCTTTTGGTGGAGTATTTCTCAGCATTTATAGAAAAGAAAAAAAATAGGATGTGTATTTATCAACCAGCAAGGAATCTAGATAAGGAAGTATTACATTTTGGTGATTTCAGGACCATCTGATGATTAATGTGGTTAGGACATCGATAAGAAAGTCCACAGAGGGGCGTCTGGATGGCTCAGTCAGTTAAGCGTCCAACTTTGGCTCAGGCCATGGTCATGATCTCATGGTTTGTGGGTTTGAGCCCTGCATGGGGCTCTGTGATGACAGCTCAGAGCATGGAGCCTGCTTTGGATTCTGTGTCTCCCTCCTTCTTTCCCCTTCCTCCACTCACGCTCTGTGTCTTTCTCTTTCTCAAAAATAAATATAAAATAAATTTTAAAAAAAAGAAAGAAAAGAAAATCCACAGTCTTTGGAGCCTACTTCTGCTGTAATGAGGCAGTTATGATCCAGAAATAAGGACTCAACTTCCCAAATTTTAATATATTTAGAGAAATGAATTCAAAGATGGAGAATAGCATTTGCCAGGTGACTAAAGTTATTCAATAACACACATTTAATACAAGGAAAATTAACACATAAAATAAACAGTTTCCTTTAACTCTTATCATCAAGTGAACACATTGTTTGCTCTTTCAATTATATTCTTCAAGTATGTATTGACTTCTGCATCTCCTATGTATAAAATTCAAGTTAATCTCAAGAATTAAATAATAAATAACAACAAGACTATAGCTATGTAAAATAGAGTAAGCAGGGTCTGAAATGTTACCATAAAAGTAACAAGGTAAAGACATCAATTCTAGTTCTGCCTTCAGCTGTGTTTTATGCACTGCTCTTGATTAAAAACACAAAATTACATCGGGTGTGTGTATGTGCCCGTGTGTGTGTGTTCATGTGTGAGCACGCATATGTTTGTGTGCTTGCATTTGCTGAGCGGGAGAAGACAGCAAGGAAACCAGTTTAAATGAAGCGTAATCAAAGGAAACCGAATAAAAACCAAAAGAGGTTGTAAAATTCTGACTGATTGTTCTTAGAGAAATCACTTGAAGCTCAATGCATTTGAAGTTTAAAAGGATGAAGTTTAAAGTTATCAGGCCTTCAAGTACTTCCAGGAGATATCCACAACCTAAATTATAAAATATATCTCCCATTTTTGTCATAGACTATGCTTCCAGGAAGAAAAGCAAATGAAGAAGTCCATGAGAGTAGAGACAGGCAGCACCTATTTTCAGGACAATGAAGTTTTCATTGTGTTTTCCTTCTCTCTCCCCCATCCAATTCTCCTTATTCCGGTGCTTGTCCTCCCTAAGCCTGCACTCCACCAAGAGTTATTCTCCAGTCATCAGCCCACTTGCCTGTCCCATTCTACACGTTTTGTAGCGTTCTTTGTCTATCAATACCACGTGTCTTGGCTTGTATTTGTGTGTGTGTGTGTGTGTGTGTGACACACTATTTCTCCCTAGGTAAGATCCTGCAGCATATTCAGGTCCTATTCAGCATATACCAGGGAACTATGCTCATAATAGATGCTCAGTCAATATTTGTTATGTAAAGGAAGAGCTTACTTCAGCCTAGGAAGTTAATTAATTTCATTTCTTTGCAGGGATAATACCAGATATTTCTCTGCTAAATAATCTCTAGCTTAATTTAAGATTTGATATGCTGAAAATGGTTTATTACATTTTTGGCCAGTCAAAAGCTGTTTACCTTATTGTGCATGTCTTTGCCTCAAATTTAAGATCCATTTGGGCTGAACATTTGTAAAGAAAACAGATCTTATAAATCACTTCCCACCGGACCTTACTTACCAATCCTTGGTTCTTGAATATGTTATCTATATTCATTAAACAACCAAGAAAGGTAGTCGTTATTTTTCAACTTTAGAAAGTTGAATCTCAGACACATGATGGTAGAAATAGGTTTTGAGCTCAGGTTATAAACATACGCTATTTTCATTAAAAATCTTTTGGACCTTTGCCTTGGCTTCTCTACTAACTTTCAACCTTAAGTTTGTCATGTTTTCCCTCATATTTTCCACTGATCTTAAATCTCAATGTGATAAGACAGGGATATAGAGAAATTAAGTCCCAGGAGGATCTGTCATCAGATAGCAATGTGATGTGTTCACATCTTAGGTTTATTGTTTACTTGTCAAATTTTAGTGAAGAAGAAGGTTGTTAAATCTCGGGCTCTGTATCTTTAAAAAACACAAAGTAATAATATCTAATCTATGCATTTATTGTGAGGAATAACGGCAAATACGTATAAGTTCTCTAAGGGGTCTGGGACATGATGAGTGATAAGTAAATGTTCATTATTATTTTAATCGTTATTTAATTTATTGATAGAGTGACTGCAAAAGGGAGTTCATTTTACTTTCCAATAAAAACTAATTATTTTTAGCCATGGTAACTATTTAGTCTAGTTCTTGCCCTTCAAATATGTTTCTAATATAATTTTTTTCTTTGTAAGTATGTAATAGCTGAAATCATGAGTAAAGCTTTTTGTAACTTTCTCAAATCTAAGAATTAGTTTGCTTTTGCTTGCTTTTTCAATCCCTAAATTAATGTCAAGTTAGGTAGACATAAAATAAATTTTCTAAGTATGGAATCAATAAGAATTCAAAGACTGACACAGCTTCATAGTTTTGAAGTCCTTTTTAATGGATTTATTCTTTCCCTGTCAGCCTTTGCAAAATATTTTTGTATAAAGGTTAAAAGCTTTCCTATAACAACCATATAGTAAATGACAAGACTGAGCTTTACAAACAAGTACTAAGTAACCATGTGGATCAACCACGACGTGGATTTAGCTTATTTTATATAATTCTCAGTATATGATGTTTAGTCTATTTAATTTAATATGAATAAATACAACTTTTATGATGATGAAATCACTCAAAGTTATTAACTGATTGTTTTTGCTTTCAGAATATTTATACTGGTTTGACAGTTTTACAAAACCAGATTAATTAAAAATATTTGAAAGGTAATTAAGGTATAAAATACTCCAATTTTAATCTTAATATTAGCTATTTAAAGAGTGGGAAGCCTCTCTGATTCACAGAGTAATGAAGTCTCCAAATAATAATGAAGACAGTTTCAACTTGTATACACCACGTCCATGGTTAGAATTCCACAGTTGCATCTGTAGAGACAACAGCTTATATACATGTACAAGGTGGTAAAGAATAAAATACGAAAAACAGTGAGTAAACCAGGGACCTCCTCATCTTTTGTTTATACGTTACCTTATCAAAGGCAATGTATTATCTAAGTAAATTTGCTCATCAGTCAAGATTTATTGTCAGAAGGATAGGGAAAATAGGAAGTTGGTAAAGAGATATATACTTTTTATGAGATGAGTAAAGTTTGTTGGTCTAATTACAACATGGTGACTATAGTTGATAACACTGAATTGTATAACTGAAATTTGCTAAGAGCAGATATCTTACAATTTAATTTGTCAATTATACCTTAATAAAACTAGAAAAATATTGTTAATATGTAAGTTCTCATCTATGTAGCTATAGCATTAATCCAGAACATTACTGTCTCATTTCAAAATTACTGTAACAGCGTAGTCGTGTCTTTATGATATAACTTTCAATAATCAATCTATCCTAAATACAACAGAAAGAATAGCCTCCTGCAGATCTCTCTTCCCTTTGTTCCTGCTATGCTAAGAAAACTACAACATTTCCTTAAAACTCATCAGCTCAAGTCCAGATGGCTTAGTCCACTGGGTTTTTATGGCTGTCCCTAAACTGTCAGCCCTGTACTTGACCCAGTTTTTTGTTTGTTTGTTTGTTTTTTTGTTTTAAATTACTCGTTACTTCTCAACACAAACCACTCTGATTCATTCATAGTAAACTTGCTAAGTTACAATTGTACTATACATTTTTTATACTATTATTTGAGAGATAACAGGGAAAGTTTTCTTAATTTTAAAGACTCAGATAAACCATCATATACTGAACACCTCACTTTTTCATGTAGTAGTTTCAAAACAAAACAACAACAAAATAAAATGTTGACTGTGTATTAAAGTATTAACTTTGCCAAAGGAGAGGTCTGGCCTTTGCACTTGCTTCCCAGGAGGTGCTCTTTAAGCCCCTGAAATATCCTGCCTGATATGACTTTGTGTTCCCAGGGACTTTGGACAAAGCTATTTAATCTAGCAATGTGATTTAAGGTGGGGACTCTGGTGTAAACTCAACCTCTGGAAGGGCTAGAGACTAAGGTCTGCCACTTGGGCAGTCAACAGTATTGACATGACCCACCCCGAGTACAAACCCTGAAAACCAAGGCCTAAGTCAACTGTCCTAGCTAGAGATGTACTGTGCATATTGTCACTCTGAGCTGCGTCTCCATGATTCCCTTGGGAGAGGACAACAGGAAGCTCTACCCTTAGTGACTCTTGGACCCTGTCTTATGTGACTCTTCCCTCCCATCTTTTGCTGTATTAAACTAGAGTCATGAACATAACAGCTATACTGAGTTCTGTGACTATTCTAGAAAACTATGGAATCTGAGGGTGGTCTTAAGGGCTCATAAATGGTGACAGAACTAAGGGGTCTTGGGGACTTGTGTACTTTGCATGAACAAATTGAAAACCCCAGTAGAAAAAAGCAACAAAAAATGGATTTGTAGCACCTTCTTCTCCAATCTTCATTTCTATGCTCATGTCTCTTCTCCATCTGTCCTTTGTTTATACAGACTGAATCTTTCTCGACATGTATATAGAGCACATAGGCTCAAATATACAATTACATATAATCGCACAGAGTGGACAACACCTTCTCCAATAACCATTCTTTATATGATATGCAGATTTTAAACTAAGTATTTACATGCTAAATTCTCTTTAAGTCCCCATTGTTTCTTATGTCTGATGTTTTCCTTCTTGAGGGCTACCTACAATTTTTTGGCTAATTGCATCATTCTAGGCGTTCAGTATTACTTCTGATGTATCTTCATGGCAAAGCTCATACAGAAGTCTCAGGACTCTGAGTCCCCTTAATATCATTTTGTATATGTAGGTCACTTACCTGTGTTTTTTTTTTTTTCATTTTCTTCCTGTGTATTTATGTTCTTCTTCAATATAATCTGTACCAAATTATTCCCCAGACACATTCCTTAATTTTTCAGTTAAATTATTAAAAAAAAAAAAACCTGGATCTTCTACTATGATTCTCAAAATGAGGCAAAACATTTAAGATGTAATTGCTGGCCTCAAGAAAGCACAAATAAAGTGGGAGATAAATGCAGCATCCCTAGAGAGTCAAAAATAAAGTGTTACATGCTAAGATTGAGAGACTGTTCCAAAAGCAAAGCGAAGCTTTTTTCGTCTGTTGGTTTATTTATTTCAGGCTGGGATGGAGCACAGAGAAATGTGGGTAAAGTATTTTCTTTCCCCTCAATGGAGCTGTTTAATCCTCCTCGACCTGACTCTACCTTTCTCTAGTTCCCACCACGAAATTCTGATATTTGATTGTAAGTATTCAAATAATTAGAACCACAGTGTTCTGGAACTTGAAATGAATGCACAAAAGTAAGCTTATATAATTATAAGTCAGCTTATAGCATTATGTCTAATTTTTTTAACATTTATTTATTATCAAGAGACAGAGAGACAGAGTGTGAGCATGGGCGGGGCAGAGAGAGGAGGAGACAGAATCTGAAGCAGGATCCAGGCTCTGAGCTATCAGCACCGAGCCCAACGTGGGGCTCAAACTCATGAACTGCGAGATCATGGCCTAAGCCGAAGTCGGATGCTTAACCGACTAAGGCACCCAGGCGCCCCTAGAATTATGTCTAAAGGAAAAGTAAAAAGAGTCTTTTGTATGTAATATAAATAGAGAAACTTTAGGAGAATAAGAAACATGTATGTTTTGATCACTTCTTTCTAGCACATAGGCATGAAATGGGCACTCAATAAATGTTTTTTGGTTGAATAGATGAACTTTGCCCAGAGTTGTTCATGATTTTGGTTGCCAGAAATATTTTCCTTACTTCTGTGATTCAAACTATGTTCCATATTTCTGAAAAAAAATGATCCATATAATTATGGCAAAGGCAAAACAAGGTAACTTTTACTGATCAGGCACAATTTGTCAAGGTCTGTTCTAGCTTTTTATATGGATTTTCTAATTTAGCTTTTACAGTACATGCTATTCAAATTTAAACCAAAGAAAGCAAGATTTTGTAATTTTTTATTTTAAATGCTGTATTAGACAACTTATAATAAAAACTTTTCTTAATAACACAGGGTCTCACCCCTGCGAGCACACAGCCCAGTCTTCCCCAGAATTAGTACAATTTCGTGAGTGAATTGATTGCACTCGTACGATAGCTTGGGAACTTTTGCTTCACGTTTTTCTTGCTGTTTTACATTTGAATTTGTGATATTAATGTCCGTGAGAAAAAAAAAATCATCGGAAAAGTATTTTTGCAAACACCAGGCCCTCAAAAGACGGAGGAATCTGCATCTCTGCTGTGATGATTTTAATCTTCCAAGGAAAGTATTTACTTTCTATTCTTTAACTATTATTAAGGCTGATATTTTTCTTTGAAAATTTTGCATTAGACACATGGCTGCACAGTTTTGGCCAAGCTCAGAAACAGTGAAGCTGTGGGAGGAAACAAAAATTAATAGTGGAGCAGGAATACCATGACAACCTCGTGCCATCATTACGAAAATCACACATGCGCTTCTGCGTTTATAGTTTCTTATACATTAAGTAGCATAAACACACTGCATGGTTCATTTCGTCCCTAATTTTTCACTTGGATAAATTATCTGGATGTTCCAATTCACATGCATTAATCCCGGGGAGAAACAGCACAGTTTATTTTAGAGAAAGAATTCATTTCCAGATCCCGTATCAAATCTATTTATTATTCTCCAGTGCCTCAAAATATCCCAATTATCAATAGAGTCGAAAGCCAAACCAGAGGCAAATTAAGAGTATTAAGAAGTCAGGAAAAACTCCAACAAACCAGATGTGAAAAATGTCACACCACTTTTTTTTAATTAACCATAAAGTCGTCTTTTCTTTTTGCTCAACTCCTTCCTGCCAACCTGCCCCAGCTTCTCCTTTCCCTTCTTCCCATCCCTGCTGTTCAAGCACAACATTATAACTGTGAACACTTAACTGTTTTTGCAAGATTTAGTTAAACTTATTTCTTTTAACCTCCTGGCTACATTGGCTTTTATTTTTCTTGCTTGTACTCTTGGAGACTACTAGAACATTTTATAGATTCCTCCAATAAACAATGCATAGCTAAAATTTATTCATATGTTATTTTACTATACTCAAGTACAAAACATATTTTATGTATTCTGACAGTAGAGGATATTAAGTAAATGATCTATAAATGTAAGTATAGAATACTTTGGATGAAATTTATCGAACAAGTATATTTAATAAGTCAAAGAAGCTGATGCAAAGTATGTGTAACAAAATGTATCTTTTTATTATCTAGATATGCATAAAGGTGTTTTCAAATTACATAGGTTGTATCATTGTTGGCAGAGATGTTAGTCACATGTCATTAGGTGGTAAAGAATTATAATGTAAATCTCTCCCTGGATTGATTTCTATAGATACACATAGATATTAGTATACATGCACACATATATTCATGTGTGTTTACAAAGACATATATTGTATTTAGTGGGGAGATAGTGGACTATTTCATACCAATTTCTCTTAATCTGGTCTATGACTCTGAGCCATACACTTCTCTGGAGCAAAGAGAATTCTGATGCAGTTCCTGGTCCCTGAAATTCATGATCTACAGATGTATAAAGTAATTATGCATAGGAGCAGAGATCATTGCGTCTTCCATATGTCTTGATAGAGCTGGGCCCCAAGGTAACCCAGCAGCAGGGCACCAATAGCACATAAGATAACTCCTAATACATACATGGTAGAACAGACAGCGGAGAAAGAGACAGCACAAACAACATAATTAGAAGAGGCTCCAAACACTAAAGATTTGCTGAAATCCTGATGTACATGCCTTAGCTGACTAAAATATTCACCAAAAGACATAACAAATTAATGGGTAAAGACCTTGAGATTTTGCATGATAAAGAAGAGAGGAAAGAGTTGTGAGCAATGTATACTGTGCAGAATATATCTAACGATAGACAATCTGTGATTGTGGAGTATAAATTCTAAATAAAGCTGCTGAAACAGAAGGGGCATACTTTAAGTGAAATATGTCTGACAATGTGGAGATAAAAGTCATGTATTAGTCTGGATCTAATGAGAAGAGGGAAACTACACAGATATTTGGGGAGGTTAATGAATAAGATAAAATAAACATAATAGGGTATTGGAATAATGGGATTGGTTAATAAGAAGCAAAAAAAAGTCCCAAAACAAAACAGGAAAAGCAGGTATAAGGAGCAGCCAGGTCTCCTAAGAGAGATATCCAAAGCCAGATCCAAAAAGATCCAGACCATGTTGGAAGGATCTCAGCTATGGCTCATTAAGTGCAGGGAAATCACTATGGCGCTGTGCTGAAGAACTTGGAAATTTGCTCCCTGGATCCTGTGGGAAATCCTAACTCTAAGGTATTTAGGAAAGCTGTTCATGGGGTGGTTTCTCTTCTGAGGCACTTCACTAGAAACCTGCAGAAGAGGAGGTGTCAAAGAAGACGACTGCCTGATGTGTGCTGCTGACCACCACATGCTGCAAGAACTGGTTCTGTTGAAACTGTGAGCAACGAAGGGGAGCCTGGGTGGCTCAGTTGGTTAAGTAGCCAACTTCAGTTCCGGTCATGATCTCATGGTTTGTGGTTTTGAGCCCCACATCGGGCTCTGCACTGTCACTGCAGAGCCTGCTTGGGATTCTCTCTCTCTGTGCCCCTCCCCACTCCGAATAAATAAATAAGCTTGAAAGAGAGAGAGGGAGAGAGAGAAAGTGAGCATTGCAGGAAGCAGAGGCAGTAGGCTACAAAAATCACCCAAGGTGAGTGGGATGCTATTTGCAAGCACCACCTCCTTGTGTTTTTGGCTTTCCTTCACTACAGTTGCTGAGCACGGAAGAAACTGAGGAACCTGGTCCTGGAGAGGGCTATCCATACTGCAGGGGCCTGTCCGGTGAGCACCCAAGAACCAGGGAGCAGAAAACAATTTTTTCCTACCCAACTCTCCAGCACTCTCTACTGACAAAGCTTCAGTGCCAGCTGTTAAAGAAGGAAGATGTTTTATGGTCCAAGGTGCATTTTCACAAAGCAGTCAAAAAGCTGAATTGTGGGCAAAGAGCCATGAAATCAACAACTGAGCCAATCCACCCCTTTGACTATTTAGCTTCCATATACACCCTTTTCCAAGCATTTTGACTTTTCAAAATACAACAAAATAAGTCTGTATTTCTGCTTTAAAAGACACAGCTATCATTCTAACAAGTGAAAAAATTCTTCCCACTTTCCCCAAAATGAGGAGACATGCAATCATGAGTCATTGTATCCATCACTGGATATATTAAATACCCCTCAAATACAGCTGCCATCCCACTGGATTTCTATTATCTAAAGACTATAAAGTTAACTCCTAATAACTTGTAAAATGAAAATAGAAAGAGATATAAAGAATAGCATTTCAAACACATACACACACATAGCATGCAAATAGAAATGCGCAAAGATTAGTTTTTATAACTAGTTATCAGACTACAAGTAATACCTATGTCTTCCCTCTTTTGCTATCCATTCTATATTTCCCCTGACCTCAACAAGAAACTAGATCCAGCATTCTTATTTGTCACAGACACGTCAAATGTCTTTGGATTTTTTGGATCACAAGGCCCAGTGATAGAGCAACTTGTATTATATAGTGAAATTAACTTCTGTAATTTCCCCAGGAATTTAGTATTGTTTCTGATTTATTATCATGGAAGGGAACGGAAGTCTTAGGGGCTTCCAGTTAGCACTCTTACTGTAATGTCCCCTATGGATCAGTGTGCGACGTGTGGACTTCATCAACTTGTTAAACAAACTTCTCTTGTTCTAGTCCCATAAAAACTGACCTCCTTGGCACCTGGGTGGCCCCATTAGTTAAGCATCTGACTTCAGCTCAGGTCATGATCTCACAGTTTGTGAGTTCAAACCCTGCACTGGGATCTCTGCTGTCAACACAGAGCCAGCTTTGGATCCTCTGTCCGCCCCCCCCCCCAAATCCCTCTGCTCCTCCCCTGCTTGCTTGCTTTCTGTCTCCCTTAAAAATAAATAAACATTAAAAAAAACTGATCTCCTTAGAGGTGATTCTGTAGTATATGTTAACAAGCATTCTGCCTCTTTGTTTTTGTGATAGTAAGGTACAGCCACTTGTCTTTCACCTTGAGGTGATATCTCAATCTACTCCAGACAAGTGAATCCCTAGATACTTCACTAGGGTGATTTGTGAGGTTATGAGGTTGATCTTACAACCCTCTCACTTGCGTATCTCTTACCAAGACCTCTCAAGTATCTGTTACTTCAGATCTAATCAATATAGTGTCATCAATGTTGTGGACCAGTGTGATGTTTTGTGAATACCAAGAGTGTTAAAATCTTGGAGGACTACAATAAGTATCTTCATACCTGCTTCTTTCAAGTGTTTTATGGTGGAATTAATTTCTATAATTTCCCCAGTAATTTGGTATTGGTTCTGATTTATTACCTTGAAAAGGAATGGAAGGTCCAAGAGCTTCTAGTTAGTGCTAACTATAATGTCCCCCTATGGGTCTATGTGTCAGTATGTGAGTCTATCGATTGCTAGGTATGTCTAGGTCCACTGGAAGCCATATGTGCTACAAGAGGTAGTCACCAGAGAAGCTGCAGGAAGTAAGCACGAGAGAAGCCCTTTGCAGTGCATCAGGAGCCTGCTGAGTAAGCACACTCCCAAACTAGGAAGCTAATGGTCTTTCCTCTTGCGATGTCTTCTTTGTGCCTTTTACTGACAAAACTTGAGTGACATCTGACAAAGAAAAATATTTTAAAGGCCCAGTCCATTTTCACAGAGCGGAAAAAGTATGTATTTCAAGTTAAGAGGCAAGAAATCAATAATGGGCACATATCTTAGATTTTTCAAATATACATATACATAAGCAAACACACACACACACACACACACACACACACACACACACACACACAAACACAGTATATGAGGGAAAAAGTTAAAAGTATTCCACTTATATCACTTGGGTTATAGTTCAAAAATTTTTTTAAATATTATATCTGGGGTGCCTGGGTGGCTCAGTCGGTTAAGCATCCGACTTGGGCTCAGGTCATGATCTCGCAGTTCGTGAGTTTGAGCTCCGTGTCGGGCTCACTGCTGACAGCTCAGAGCCTAGAGCCTGCTTCGGATTCTGTATCTCCTCTCTCTGCCTCTTCCCTGCTCATACTCTGTCCCTCTCCCTCTCTCAAAAATAAATAAACATTTAAAAAAATTTAAATATGGGGTGCCTGGGTGGCTCAGTCAGTTGAGCAACCGACTTTGGCTCAGGTCATGATCTCACAGCTTGTGACTTCAAGCCCCGTGTCGGGCTCTGTGCTGACAGCTCAGAGCCTGGAGCCTGTTTCTGATTCTGTGTTCCTCTTGTGCTCTGCCCCTCCCCCGCTCGTGCTCTGTCTCTCTAAGAATAAATAAAACATTAAAAAAATTTTTTTAAATATCATATCTTACTAGGAGAGTAAGCCAGCAGTGGAAAAATTGAACAAAACAATAAGAAAAAGCTTTGAAAATGATGTTTTTGGATATTATTTCTTGAAGAGCAAAGGCAAACATTGCATATATGTGCGTGTATGTGTGTATAGGTATAATTTTCATGTATAAGCATTATATATATATGTAAACATGTACATTCACTCTTTTGTTATTTTCACAAGTTATGAGAGATGATCAATTCAATACCTTTTCCAGCATTGAAGTTATATACTAGATTTTTGTTTATCCCCCATTTAAAAAATATATTCAGATGGTATTTCTAAAGTTGGATTTTGGACGGGCAAGACTTGACACCAATGACACTGGTGGTTGTGTAGCTGGGCTGTTATGAAGACCCTAAATTAGGTGGGGTAGGCAAGAAGATCGAGTTTCTCGGAAACTCACTGTTAAGTGAGTTAAGTGTTAACTCAAATTTATATTCTTGCGTTTAAACTTGTCTGTTTAAAATGCATCGTTCAGGGGTGCTGGGTGGCTCAATTGATTAAGCATCCAACTCCTGACTTCAGTTCATGTCATGATCTCATGGTTCATCCGTTTGAACACACGTCACTGTCAGTGCAGAGCCTACTTGGGATTCTCTCTCTCCCTCTCCTTCTGCCCCTCCCCACGCATGTACTCTGTGTGTCTGTCTCTCTCTCAAAATAAATAAATAAGCTTTAAAAAATAAACATTTCAGTCTTGGGCATACAAATCAGACACAGCCAAGATAAATAGTCCTAACTAATAAAACACTAAATCAAGCTTTTAAAATATTTGGACCGCAACTGAGTTACTCAATGATATGTCAAATATCAATATTGGGAACAGGCAAACTATTTAGCTCTGTGACATCAATTAAGGCACTCAACCACTCCTGCTCCAGTGTGTTATCTACACAGTGGTGGAAATTGTAAAAAAATATTAGGCATTCAACTTTTTATGACACTAATATTTGTGTCATACACATAAAGAGATGAGACCAAATTATAATGCTGCCAATTTATTCCCGATTAAAAATCAAAATAGTTAACAAATTATTCGATAGGGTCAAGGACCAACTGAAATGAGTAAGTAACCCATCAGATAGATGTCTTCTACAACATTTAGTCAGTCTACACTGATATATACATATTAATCATCAACCCCAATTGTCTCTTATTTATTTAAATAACTGTTTTCTTTATTGTTAAAATGATAGAGGTATAATAGATTAAATGACAGCTATGCCTTGGTGCCAAAAGATGAGTTTTTGAGCCAGTTATCTCTAAAATATCAACCAAATTTAATAACTTGCATTTGTCTTACTTAAAGTTCCTGTAAATCTATATATTACTTTTTTATTCATATACAGTTTCTTCCTTTACTTAAGACATGATAAGTTTGTCTGGAATTTTCATAAGAAGGGCAAAAGCAGATAAATATATTGCCAAAATATTAATAAAAGCACATTGGTTTCTATACATGTAATATTTGCATAGTAGTAGTAATGTAGTAGTAGAATTACAGTGCTTTTATTTTTTTAAGTGCACAAAAATTAAATAATTAAATGATTCGAGTTCTGAACAGGAGAAAAGAGGATCATCTTTGACTCTCCAGAGAGCAGAACACAAGGAGTATAAAGAAATTAAAATAATGCCATCATGAGCTCTGTTAGTATACTCAGAGAAACTGCCAATGAGGCTAACTTGAGACAAAAACTAAGATAAAAATAAGTGAAAATGTGATGATTATTCACATGGCTTAAGCAGATTAAAAATATTCTAAATCTTAATGATTCAACCTTCAAAAATTGAATTAATACTTAATAGTTCACACCAGTAAAACTAAAAAGTACCCCCCTGAAAACATGACAAGTTCATTGCAAGTTTCTATAATGTCGAAATGATGGCATTTGTTATTCTACCCCTACTAAGTCCCAGCTGAACTTAGTTGATCTATGAAGGGAGGCTCCCTTGGCTATGAGCTTAAAGACAAGATGGTTTGTAGAGTCACAGTCCTTCCGACAGTGCCCTTTACTACAGGCGCACTGAGATTTGCTTATAGACAAGTTCCGTCTTGCTTTGTGTACATGCTGCAGCGGAGGCTGGGTCGCACAGTCAGATGAGTCACTCTCGCATTTAAATGAATATTTTTATCTCATCCTACTTTATTTTACAGTTAAAACATTTTGCTGTCATAATTCTTGTGAACAGCTATTTCTATTGATGTCTACCATGAAATATTTGACTTCTATATACTACCCCTAAAGCATTATTTCTAAAAGAAATCTGTGATATATGCTTTTTCATAAAGTAAATTTTACTCCCTATAGAGCTTAAGGAAATTAGGATTCTGTTTACAATATAGAAGGATAGAAAAGTCCTGATGTTATGGTAAGTCCTGATGTTCTCACTATTTAGGAAAGATCACTATCTTTTGGTTTTAAGAATGAATCAAATTCTGCCTCAAAGATCAGAAAACCTAAAATATATTCTCTGCATGAACAAATTAAGTGCTTTCTCTAGGCTCACACCTGTCCTCAAACAGTGAAATATTTTAAAAATGACCTGAAAGTAGTAATATGGTACAATCTAAACTGTGTAATTTGCTTAGCTTAACCTTTATATACTTCATGGTTTTTAAATCGCACAAAAAATACAAGTACTCTAAGTTAAAACATAATCTTATTAATGTTATGTGTAACAAAGACATTTGTTTATGTGGTTTTCCAGAGGTAAAAAATATAAAAGTCTTTATGTTTTTAAAATATTTTGGTCTTACTCTGACGTTTCTTTTTGTTAAATCTGATTTTCTACTTTTTTCAATTTCTTGAAAATTTAACAATAATAAATGTTTCCTATGTTTTAATATTTATATGATACAATTTGTAATATATAATCTAAAATCACTACTTCTTTCTGCCATTGTAAGAAAAAAGCAGCCGCAGATAATATGTAACTCCTATGGTTGCTGCTGTGTTCAATAAAGTTTTATTTACAGGTATGAGTGGCAGGCAAGATTTGGCCTACAGACCAATGGATTTAGAGTGTATCTCTTGCACAGAAATAACTAAATGATTCTAGTTTGGGCATGTTTATGAGGAAATCAGCCCTAAAACATTGCAAAAAAGTACACTTCTAAATAGATTCTTTTCCTGGTTCATCTATGTCTCAAAAAGTGAGTGTTATTGACATTTTACTTGTGTTTTATCATTGGAAATAGCAAATATTGGGAGGTCAGCCTATGTTCAGAAACGTGATGTTAATCACATAGCTAATGAAAAGTGCTTACTATAGATGATGTGATTTTAATATGCACAGGTATTATTTACGAGTTATCTAACCACTGTCTTAAATATATATGATTCTCTTTTATTTACTTTTGCAGTAGTCTCTTTTGTTCAGATTGTCATGTATTTCCTTTGTAATGACTCATATGAGTTTCCAGTACATCTTGTCAAAATTAAGTTTTATTCTACTATATCTTTTTGCTCTTATCACTTCATCTATTCAAATGCAAGCACCTAACTTTTTTGCTGAGTATCTTTAAGGACAATCACATTTATCACATTGTACTGCTCATAAATCACTTAGAAAGTGTCTCTAAGTGATAAGGATTTAAAATAGTTGTATCAGTATTACATAAAAAAAACAGCAAAAGCTAAAACAAAAAATTCAGTATTTTCTAATATCCTGTATGTTTCAATTTGTCCTGATTTTCTTAAACATCTATTTTGTTTTGGTTCATTTAATTCAGTATACCAACAGAATCTGCACATTTTATGCTTTTTAGTTTTAAGCAGATTTAACTTCCTGTCTTCTAAAATTGCTACCACTGCCCCATTTGGACTCTGCTGTGCTAAATATTTTTTTTTTTTAATGTGGGGAAGGGGCAGAGAGAGAGGGGGACTTAGAATGGGAAGCAGGCTCCAGGCTCTGAGTTGTCAGCACAGAGCCCAACGTGGTGCTAGAACTCATGAATGGGGAGATCATGACCGAGCGAAAGTCAGATACTCATCCAGCTGAGCCACCCAGGCGTCCCATATGTGCTGAATACCTTCTGAACTGAGAGAATGAGCCAAGAATGTGGTAGGATGACCTTACTTCCCCCATTAGGGATTACCACTCAGTCACAGGCAATAGGAATAAAGAACACATGCACTTGACACAAAGCAAAGCAGGCACTGTGAGTGTTCAATAAGATGATGGTAAGAAAAATGCCTCCATTTTCATTCCATTGAAACAAGTCCAAGCTTCTTTATCTGATAAATTTCTCTTATAAAAACAGGGCATGTAAACTTTCTGCATAAAGAGCAACAGTGAATCAACAAGGTCCTTCAGCATTTTTGGCAATACATGAGATATGGAAGCAAGTGAAAGTTTCAGGGAACAAGATAAACTTTTATAACCCTTCTGAGAGTTGAAAAAGATACACTGCAGGAGCTTGTGAGAGTTTACGTGGGTGTATAGGAATTTCTTTGGTAAATATTTCTTTTCATAAACCAACAATGAAGAAGTCGATGACCAATTATATTTTATTTTTTAAACTAAAAGCTGAAGATTTCAAGAAAGCAATAAATGACATGATAAATGAAATGGAAAACCGACTAGTTTCACTAGTTTGCAGTAGCAGAACTTTGTTTTAACCATGTTGGGAAAAATTGTTTAAAATTAGTGATGCTACTTTTGCTTCTGGCTGAGATGGAGGAACACAAACCAGATTTACTCTCCTGTCAGAAACAACCAAAATAAAAGGCAAAATATGCAAAACAGCAATTTTGAGATTCTAGAGGGCAGGGAATGATACAATGTGGTCTCTGAGAGATGGAAAATAAATACGATGAGCCCGACATTTGTACAGGCTTACTGCCTTCAGAGAAACGCCAGGACTCCTCGCCAAAGTAGGGGAACTAAGCAAAGCCCAAGAGACCTTCTGAGTTGAGGAGATTAAGCTGAAGGTGCTGGAAAACCAATGATGTTTCTAGGGCTTGCAGGATGGACAGGATCCTGGGAGAGAAGTGCACACAGAAAGAACTCCAGAGATTAGCAGAGGACCCCCTCCAGCATTCATTCAGCTGACTACCCACCACTGCATATTATGAAGTTTGGCATGGGATGTCTTTTTTCCTTTACCATAATAATGTATGAATAATGGTAGCTGATAACTCGCCATGCTTTGTTTTTCCTCTGGATTTTAAGGAGATGGAATAATGTGTGTGTGCCTAGCCACTCGTATATGTTGCAATTTTCTCCACTGGTTTTCTTTGTCACTCATTTTTTTGTATCTTTTGATAAGCAGGTATTTGTAATTTTTAAAATAACAGTATTTTTAAAATAAATGACTACATTATTCTGCATTTTCCAACCATGAAGCTTGTTTTTGTTTTTCTCTGTATTTTCTTCTAGAACATTTATTATTTTGCCTAAATTTAAGCCTACAATTCATCTGAAATTTACTTTTCCATGTGGTATGAGGTTGGGTCAGTTTTAATTTTCCCATACACATATCCAGTTTTGCACACACATTTGCCTAAAGTTAATTATTTTCTCATCTTTTCAGTGACATTTGTATGATAACCCTAGTGCCCATGTAGGTGTAGGTCTGTTTCTGGAATTTATAGTGCTGTTGGCCTAGCACTCCAGTCACTTCAACCCAATTTCACGGATTAATTCAAAGTTGAGCTTCAGTCTCTTCTAGGGACTGTCCACTTCCAGTTTACCTTTTTCTTTTAGGTTACAACTCTTCAGATCTTTAGGCTCTCAAAGAAAATTGAGCACAGTTCATCAGAATTTAATATTTAAAGATAGATTGTTACTGTGGGGGACTCATCACGCAATGATTTAATATACATAAAGACGTCATTACTCTACTGGTAATACAATCAGTCACAAACTCTTGATAAACTATTTTTGCTGATAACTATGTGGATCAGAATATGTCAAACATTTTTTTTCCTTTGACTAAAAATAAATAAGAGTGCAATTGGGGCAATGGAAAACTATACACTCATATACCTAAAATGGAAAAATAAACAAATCTCTCACTAAGGTATCCCATCAACATATGGTTCTTACCAGCTTCAAAAGCAGTTCACACTCAGATAAAAATTTTAATTTATAACAACAAATAGAAGTCATTTTCTTAATGATCCTAATACATTCCTGAATGAGTCTGACATTCAGTTCAGAAAACACAAAGTGTTTCTGCTTATGCTTCAAGCAATTTTACTTTAGCTTACCTGTGTCTAAAAAGCAGAGGTTACCAGTACAAAATGAAAGTAAAGTTTCAGATACATTTCAAAACTTCTCTCATCTCTGATTTCTACATTGCAAAGGATATTTAATCTGATTTCTTAAGTTTGTGAGAAACAGTTGTTATCATTTTTAAAAAATACTGGCTATGTGTAGATGTTGACGTTATATTGCTACAAGATAAAACATAATCAAATGTGAAGAAATTATACTTCTTTGGGACTAATTATGAAAAATAGGCATACAGGAATAATAAATTCTCAAATTTGGATTCTGTATGACATTGATTTTTGCATTGATGTGTCATAACTATAATAAGATTTTTATGGTACATTTCAAAAAATATATAGTCTCTAAGTTTACTCATAATATCTAGTTCTGATCATTATATGAAGAAATATGGGCATTGTCACATATTGTTTAATTGACAAACTTTCAAAGGCCAATTTAGCAATTCATTCAGACATTTAGATATGGCATACCATTTAGTCTGGCAATTTCATATCCAGGTATTTATCATGAAAAATACCTCAAATTATTTACTAAAAATAAAATAATTAGGACAATAATTGCATCATTATTTTTGACAAAAAAATGGAGACATCTAAATTTCCATTTTTGACTGCACATTGGGATCATTTGAAGAACTTTAAAAATAGAATTATTCCTGAATTTGCCTTTCCCCTACTAGAAACAATAATTTAACTGATCTTTACTGGAGATTGGGTATTGTAATTTTAAAAAGTTCCCTGAGTGATCTTATTATGTAGCCAAGGTTGAGAATGCCCGATGTAAATATCCGCCATTGAATCAAGAAACAATTGTACTACACGTGGACTATCATGTGATTTCTAAGTTCATTACGATGTATATCCGTATGTAATTTATTGCTAAATTATATTATATAAGCAATATAATTTAGAAGGCATTCAGAAGGAACTTACTTTTCTCTTAGAACACTGTGTGTATATATATGAATATGTGTATGCACACCAACATCTCTACATGTGCCAGGGAAGTTCCAGACTGTGAGTCGGCAGTGCAGAAGTCAGAGAAGATAAGGACGTGGCCAGAACGAAGGAAGGATTGGAACTTCTGCCAAATATTTGTAAGACTTAAACCTCCCTATCTCTTTGGCCACTTAGGTGCAGCCTAAAGTTTCCATTCTAGCTAAGTTCATTGGGGAGCTTCCTAACTGAAAAGCAAAAATCAAAACAAAAGATGATGTTTATATAATGACATTGCATATATGGCTTTGCGAGAACAAGGAACGCCAGCTTAGCCATTTGTACTCCAGAGGCTTCCTCATTTCAGAATTACGGTACTCTCACCTAATAGCCATGCCTTCATCTGCTTGCTGAAAGGAATCCTCAGTCGACAAGCCCCAACCCTGTGTGTCAGAGCTGCCAACAACCTCCGAATTTAAGAGAGAGACAACGTGGAAAACAATTCAACATATTCAGCAGCAGAGGATATCACATCAGGTACTTCATCCTTATATACGGGCAGATGATCAAAATATTTTAAGACAAAGAATATGAACATACTGAATATTTCAACTTATGTGAAATGGAACAAAGAAATATTCATAATATCCAAATGAACATATGCAGCAATGTCCTGATTGAATGGTTTCTATAGAAAATAGCCAATTTTTATCAATGGAACGTTGATTAACTGCGATTGTCCAATTGATGGAATGTTTTTCAGTTGCTAATCAGTAAGATTTATGATTATGAAAGATAAATAAAAACATGAATGTGAAATCCTAAGTGAAATGTTATAATTATATTATTATAACAGTGTTAAGCTGTGAAGTGATCGTAGTCATTTTATTGAAATATCACTTGGGAAAACATTTCCCTCTTTACAACTTTAAGAAGCTTTTCCTAAGATAAAATAATTAAACATTAATTTGTTAAAATACTGATTTTTTTTCCAAAAGAGGTTTATTTCTCAACCAGCCTGCTTCTGTGGAATATATTCTTTTTCTTTCTCTTTTTAAAATAACATATTGAAGTCTAATTTATCATAAAAATCATCAATAACTATGAAATTCCCCTGTATTAAGCATACAATTCAACAATTTTTAATGAGTTCATTGAGTTATGGAACCATCTCCATACTAAAGTTTTATGACATTTTCATCACGCTAAAATAATTGCTCATTCCCATGTGCTATTAATTCACCTTCCCAGCTCCAGCCTGAGATAACTACTAATTTACTTTCCATCTCCAAAGAATTGCCATTTTGGGGCATGTTATACAAATGGAATCATATGGTACGGAGTCTTTTATTTCTACTATATTTGAAATGTTATCTTGTCTGAAACACACACAAACACACACATGCACATTTGAAGTCTCAAAATAAAATATTTCACTTAAATCTCAAAAGCTTTTATTTATTCACAAAGGCATAAAATGGTGCTGAGTCATAGTGAATGTTTATGTGAGTTTGAGAAGATAAATTTCAATTCCTATCTTGGACAGTTCAAATTAAATTTATGGTACTGTTATTTTTTTAAAGAAATGAAAAGACAACTCTGTTTTGCCAACTTGCAATTCTTCATATTTCAATGGCATGTGCATGCTTGTATGTATATGTGTGTGTTTTGCGTGTTGTGGCCATGAATTCTACAGTATATTTTTCAGGTCTCCTGAAAATGTAATACATAGAAAAAACAAAACCCAATTTTTTTAAATATGAAACTTATTGTCAAATTGGTTTCCATACAACACCCAGTGCTCATCCCAAAAGGTGCCCTCCTCAATGCCCATCACCCACTTTCCCTCCCTCCCACCCCCCCATCAACCCTCAGTTTATTCTCAGTTTTTAAGAGTCTTTTATGGTTCGCCTTCTTCCCTCTCTGTAACTTTTTTTTCCCCTTCCCCTCCCACATGGTTTTCTGTTAAGTTTCTCAGGATCCACATAAGAGTGAAAACATATGGTATCTGTCTTTCTCTGTTTGACTTATTTCACTTAGCATCACACTCTCCAGTTCCATCCACGTTGCTACAAAAGGCCATATTTCATTCTTTCTCATTGCCACGTAGTATTCCAGTGTGTATATGAACCACAATTTCTTTATCCATTCATCAGTTGATGGACATTTAGGCTCTTTCCACAATTTGGCTATTGTTGAGAGTGCTGCTATAAACATTGGGGTACAAGTGCCCCTATGCATCAGTACTCCTGTATCCCTTGGGTAAATTCCTAGCAGTGCTATTGCTGGGTCATAGGGTAGGTCTATTTTTAATTTTTTGAAGAACCTCCACACTGTTTTCCAGAGTGGCTGCACCAGTTTGCATTCCCACCAACAGTGCAAGAGGGTTCCCGTTTCTCCACATCCTCGCCAGCATCTTGTTCAGAACAAGTCTCCTGACTTGTTCATTCTAGCCACTCTGACTGGTGTGAAGTGATATTTCAGTGTGATTTTGATTTGTATTTCCCTGATGAGGAGTGACATTGAGCATCTTTTCATGTGCCTGTTGGCCATCTGGATGTCTTCTTTAGAGAAGTGTCTATTCATGTTTTCTGCCCATTTCTTCACTGGATTATTTGTTTTTCAGGTGTGGAGTTTGGTGAGTTCTGAATAGATTTTGGATACTAGCTCTTTGTCCGATATGTCATTTGAAATATCTTTTCCCGTTCCATCGGTTGCCTTTTAGTTTTGTTGATTGTTTCCTTTGCAGTGCAGAAGCTTTTTATCTTCATGAGGTCCCAATAGTTCATTTTTGCTTTTAATTCCCTTGCCTTTGGAGATGTGTCAAGTAAGAAATTGCTGCAGCTGAGGTCAGAGAGGTTTTTTTCCTACTTTCTCTTCTAGGGTTTTGATGGCAAAACCCAATTTTTAATAGGTAATTTTGATACTATATTTATATAAAATAATTGTCACCGTCAATAGTGTAGTGTAGCGTAGCATATTGCAGCGTAGCATAACGTAGCGTAACATAGGTGTATCCTCCAACTAAAGCAATGTGTTACACGATGTACTCTTCAGTTGAGGCTTTAGGCTGTTCCTCCAGCATTTAGTATTTATTCAGGACAAATAGAAGACTCAATACAAGTCTCTACCGTAGTCCAGCCTACTCCAATCATGTGGATGGGCCAAATTCAGTCACTGAACATGGACTCTGGAAAGACCTTCTCCCTGGCAAAGCTAACCCTGCTTACCTGGATATACTTGGCTCACAACGGAGGGAGTGCAGTGCAAATGTGCCACAGGCACACTCAATTGAAATGACAGTTTTATAATGATATTCTGCATCCTAGTATGAGCTTCAGAATTAATACTCCCAAGTTATTTAAAGGAAATCCAATATTCAATAAAAAGTTGTGTGATTTAATCTCAGTTTATAATCAGTAGGTTAGTAAGCTTTTTGCAAAATTTCGTATCATGACAAAAAATAAAACTCTTTACTTAAGGCAGTTCATATTTCTTTTTCAAGTCTTAGGTCAAGTGTAAGTCCACTGTGATTTCTGCTTTGCATCCCCTAGGAAGAATTAAATGTTAGCTTCTTAATCAATAATTACATTTTCTTTCAAATGTGTTCGCCAGCTTTGCCATTAACTGTCAATATCTTCAAAATGAAGGCATATCCTTTTCATCTTTATAGTTCAAAATGCCTAACGCAACACTTGACATTTAGAAGGTACTCAAAAATGTGTAGTTGATGCTTAGGTGATAATCCGTGATGCCTCAGCTTATCAATGGTAGTAAAAGCATAATCCTCTCTGATCAAAGTGCAGTTATTTCTGGTGCCAGTTAGAGCAATGGTTACATGATCCCTCAAGGTGGGACAATTTTAATCAATATTATTTTGAATATGCCAGTAATAACGCTCTAAGAGATCTTTCTGAAAAATTTTAGACAGCTTTTTGATTGTCTCTTATGCTGGACTGCTCTTCTTTCAAAATACATTATTTGTTCCAGCTGATAATATTCTGCTCTTATTTCCACATCCCTACCTTCTCCTTTTAACAAAGACAGGATACAATATATTTTTCCCCAAAATCAACTTTTACAGTTTGAAGTGTTGTTTAACACTGACGAATTTACACTTTCCTAGATTTTTCTTCTCTTATTCTCCTTCCTGTTATCTTTTCCCCCATTAATTCATAGTACATTTACATCATTCTATTTGATTTGAATACAAACACATTTAATAGATCATATGTGCTCATTATCTAACTTCTAATTGATTCAAGTGTCATGATATCTTACCAGACAATTCCCATCATATTTCACTATATTGATTGTTCACCTGAATATACACGTTCAGTGATATATATATATATATATATATATATATATATACTCTCATGTTCTTCCTATTAGCTTCTTTTTGAGTTTGCCACTACCTTTTATTACTGTATCGCTGAGTTTGGTTTCTGTACCCTCATTTTCTCTTTGTGTGTCTAAGGTTACTGACTCTGAATAGTTGTAAGTTAGATCCCTTTCTGTCAAGGAAACTTTCTTGTATAGTTAGGCTTTCTTACCTATTTTTTCTACCTTGGTCTCCTTTTAACTGTCCCCGTCCCTGTCCCCAGCCTCCTTTCCTTCTGTCACTGATAGTTGTGTTACTGATGCACTTTTTCCTGTTCGTTTAACTTTTCTTTAACAAACATCAGAATAGAATTAAAACATTTTGTCTGTCAGAAATCTATAATATATGGATATAATACTCTCCCTTGCAGCTCCCTATGGACCAGGTTTTTTGTTTTGTGTTTTTTTTATTTGTTGGTTTGTTTTATTTTTAATAATACATAAAATAAACCATTTCTTGTACAACATTAAATATGTGTTTGCTATAACATCCTACTGAAAAAAAATAATATTGAATATTTGGATTCATTTAAGAAAAGACACAGAAACTGCAGAATCTTAGAAGTTAGACGAGGGTAGAATTAAAGAGTAGCAAGTCAAAAGGAAATCTATCATAGACTGTGAAATGAAATCTTTTTGTAAGTGATAATCATCTTAATGGGATCATCTCTTTCAACATCAAATGGGAATGATTTGGTGCACAGTATTGAATGTTGTGTTGTTGTTTTTTTTATTGCTCTTCTTTGAGAAAAGAAGGGAAAAACACTTTTCTTAAAAATCTTTGCAGCAGCTTCTAAGAAAATAGGGATTGTTTTAACCCTTGAGGGAACCTCAGAAATCATCAAATTCTTACTATTTAAAGCTGATTCACCAAAATAGTAACACTGTCTTTCTTAATTTGAAAATAAGACTGTAAGAATGACTAAACTGACCAGATATCCAATATTTGTTTTCAACAATGACTTCAAGAGACATTTTATGAAATTGTGTTTGTCTTCTTTTATATTAACCGCAAACCATGTATATTCAGAATTTCTTTCATACTAGTGTAATAATGCCATATACATTTTATATATAATCAAGTCTATACATTTAAGCCTTTGATGTAAGATCAACTATTTCATAAAGCAAATATTTATTGAATCTCTACTGTTGGACAGTAACTGGAAAAAATTAATATAATATATGCTCATAATTTTTAAATTTAAATCCCAAGGCCTTATATTATGAAATAAAGAAAACAAATTCTTTCATTTTATTCAAATCTGCTTTGGGTTTATGTGACTGGGATGCAATTAAATTATATTGCATGTGGTATGTTAAATAAGTGGAATAGGTGTTTTCATATTACCTTTTACTTAATCCTCCCAATAATCTTATGAAGTGATGTTATCACACCCATTTAGAATAGGAAACAGAAGTTCTGAGAGTTTAAGTAAGTTACCAGTATATAGTTATTTATGCAACTATAGTTACATAAATTAGTTCATATAACTAAGAAGTGGATGATCTGAGTCAAAGCCAATAGTGTCTTTCTCCAAAGCTATATTCTTTCCTTACTTATTATTAATAATTTTTCCTTTCTTCATAAAGAAGTTATGTTTGAAGAGCTTAGGTGGTTCAGTCAGTTAAGCCTTTGGCTCTTGATTTCGGCTCAGGTCAAGATCTCACAGTTCATGAGACTGAACCCCACATAGGGCTCTGCACTGACAGCACAGGGCCTGCTTGGGATTCTGTCTCTCTGTCTCTGTCTCTGTCTCTCTCTCTCTCTCTCTCTGTCCCTCCCCTGCACTCACTCTCTGTCTCAAAATAAATAAACATTTTTAAAAGTTATGCTTTAAAAATGTTTGTTATATATTTCTGCACTATTTGAGCAAACAACCAATTAACCAAGACTGTACTAGCATTTTCCAGAGTGTTTACCTTCTGCTTCTATCCTCTCCTTAAAATCAACTCTCCTGATATGAATTTCCTCATATTTACGTGAAAATAACAATATCACCTCAGCTAATTAGCTGTACTGTTTTCAGGATAGGATAAATTAATATATGTTGGAGTTGGAATAACATTTAATTTTACCTCTCTCCTCCCTAGCCTCTGATCAAATTCAGAAAATGGACAGAAAAGTTGAGCACCTTAGTGCTCATAAATATATGTTTTATAACTGGATTGAAGATCAAATCTTGGAATTTAAGTCAACAAAAATACCTGCTTCCAAATTTGACGTTTACACCAGCTAATGAACTCACTGTAGCTGGTAATGTGCTAAAATTTATGCACATAGAGCATTGCAGACTGCCACATGCTCTGTCAGATACAAAAACACAAAAGTTGGAAGAGATGTGTTCTATGGCCAGACGCCAAAAGGTATGGCATGAGATCTGACCCAGTTTCCCCATCATTTACAGAGCAGAGCAGAAAAAAAAATAATGTGACCCTTTCCACACCAAATCAGATGCAATCAGAAATTCACGCCAGGCATTTTGGTAGGAATAGCTAATTCTTGCTCAAAATCAACCCTTCTTATACAATTAAAAAAAATAAAGCTGAGAAAATGACTACTTCAGTAAAGTCTCTCTTCTAGTAATGTGGTAACTATTTTTTTACATATATTTTTATTACATTTCTTTATTTTTGAGAGGCAGAGAGAGACAGAGCATGAGTGGGGGAGGGGCAGAGAGAGAGAGGGAGACACAGAATCCAAAGCAGGTTCCAGGCTCTGAGCTGTCAGCCCAGAGCCTGACACGGGGCTCAAACCCACAAACCATGAGATCATGACCTGAGCCGAAGTCGGACACTCAACCGACTGAGCCACCCAGGTGCCCCAAAAATGTGGTAACTTTTTAAGTTTAAACAAATGGCAGAAAGGTGACAGTTATGACTGACTTTGGGTTTTGTTCTTATATTGAGAAGAGTGAGGGTGGGGCGTGGGCTAAATGGGTGATGGGCATTAAGGAAGGCACTTGTTGGGATGAGCACTGGGTGTTATATATAAGTGACGGATCACTAAATTCTACTACTGAAACCATTATTACACTATATATTAACCAACTTGGATTTAAATAATTTTTTTTATTTTAAAAAGAATAAAAGAGCCCTTCTCTTCCACCTCCCTTTGTTACACTCTCTATATCTACTGAAATGTAGAATGAAGACATCTTTGATAATATATTATGGCAAAGTCTAAGGATGGAAAGGAAGGAATCTGGAAACCACATGCTTTGGATAGGAGCACTGGATCGTCTGCCCTATCCCATGTTTAGGGTTGGAGAATGTCTGTCATGTCAAAAAGCATTATATTTTGGAGTTTCTTATTATAGCAACCTAGCATATAGCTTTACTAACATATGTAAGGGCAATGAACATTGCTCCAGTATTTCAATCAGGTAAGATACTTACTCTATCATGAGCAGGACCCACTAAGGTGGTTCCTTCCACAAAGGAAAAATGTTCTATTACTTAGGATGGTAATTTTAAGTAATAGAATATTTGACAGCTTGAGATTAAGATGACTAAGAAATAACACTAATATTCCCTGCACAAGTTCTGAAACAATGGATAGAAATAAGGAGCCAGGCATATTGTAAACAGAATATTATCAGAGGACAAAGTCTTCCTGTTTCTGAATGTCAGAATTAGATAGATTGGTCCAGCTACAGGTGGCATTGGAAAACAACAGGTCTCCTTACAGTAAAATCCTGTTTCCTGTTGACAACTGTTTCCCAAGAAAATTATGACAGAGTGGTTGAACATATGTCCAAATCTTTTTTCCAAATATACCAATCATGTAAGTAATTCCTCCTTCCCTAGAAATGAGTGAGTTAAGGAATTGAAGGTTGGGGATATTACATGAGCAGATATCCCTCCATATAGCTGGAAACCTCAGGTGACAAGAATGATTTTCTTTTCTCCCAATATTCTAGAACTCATTTTCTGTTGACCCATCTCCATGAAATATTAAGCCTACAATCAAATAGAAATGTTGTATACTGGAAAAGTTGAGGACTCTTTTTCATAGTTTTATGAGGTTTTTACATTCATACAAACTACTATTTAGTATACTTCCTGAGGACAAGATGGATTGTCTCTAAAAGGCAGAAAAATGCATCATTACAGTTTGTTTACTATATTGATTCCATGAACACTTTATTCAAGTCTGAAAAATGTACTTCCAATTCTTATTTCTCCTATAAAATTATATCCACTCTCTTTTCAGACATGTCGCACTCATGGTTCAACTATGAGTTTCAAAGTCAGCATGAAAACACTGATTTTAAACAATAACTATGGTGGCTTTGGGCTGTGTCAATTTGGCTAAGACAGAATTTTGTTTCCCAGATTTCCTTTTCTTCCATTATTCCAAGTCAGAATTGGCCAAAAGAGAAATACATATATATATATATATATATATATATATATATATGATCAGAGGACATATATATATATGATATATATGTGGATATATATATATTATATATATGATATATATGTATATCATATATATACATATATATAATATATATATTATATATATTATATATATATATGATATATATATATGATATATATATATGAAAGCAGAAGTGAGACATCATCCATATTCACCCTGGTGATTAGGAGCAGATATAGCCAGTGGGTTAGTGCAGGCTTTCAATCTCCCCCATGGTTAGAGGAAGATATAGCAATGCTGTCAGGTTCATGTTAGTTTTCTTCCCCATGCTTTTCATGTAACTCCTCTTTCTGGTGATGAACAGTCCCTGTCCTATCAACAGACACAGAAACAGCACCTTTCCATAGACTCCTCCACCACTTACCTTTCTTCTTTGATTCTACTCTAGCAGGTGCATATTTCTAGTTTCTCAGCTTCTCTGCAAGTTCCTACTTGTCTCCATGCTCCAGGGTAACTAAGGGCTGGTTAGTGACTTTTCTCTGATAAGTCAGCTCTCTGTTCCAGACCATAATTCCTCTCTTCTTCCCTTAATTGTGTAGATTCTAACTACTACAATAAATCAATTATTTTGTAGTGCTCAGAGTGTTTCTGCTTCTCTGATCAAACACTCAGTGATTCAAAAGCTATATAGACAAGTCCCAAATTTGGATATAAATCCCCTACCTTTATTGAATTCTTAGAGAGAAATTCAGTTGAGAGACTAAATCTCTTTGAAAGTAAATTTCAAAGACATAAACATCAAAACGAGTTAATGTCTTAAATCAAATGCTATTGCCCTTGTAAGTCAAGGTCAAGAACACTAAAACCCTACAATTCACACTTTCCAACTACTTTTTCTCATTCTCAACTAGAAAACTTCTTGAATAACTAGGTAGAATCAGGTTTCTGCAGCAAATGCAGTGTGGACTCTCTTCCCAGAAAAGTTGTGGTATTTCTGGAGCCTTATATATTTTATAGGTTAATGCCAAGCTTCTCATAAGTCTTACTGAAAAGAATGGCAAATAATAAAGAACACAGATCATGTTGAAGTAAGTGAGTGTCAATGTCAGTAAGAGCATAAGTATCTCTTTGAAAAAAACTTTGCATTTTGAAATAATTATATATTCATAGGATATTGCAAAATTATCAAAGAAAATAAAAAAAATTTAGCTCAGAAATGTCCCATGAACACTTCACTCAGTAGGTACATCTTACCTAATTATAGCAAACTATCAAAAATGGGAATTTGAAATTGGCACTTTGTACATATTTATATATACAGAACTGTGTAATCATCTCCACAATCAAGATATAAAATACTCCATTTCCTCAAGTATCTCCCTAGTTCAATCCCTTTATAGTTTTACCCACCCCTGAACCCCTTACAGTGCTTAAATCCTGGCAAACACTAATCATTTTTCCCATCTCTGCAATTTTCCATTCCAAGAATGTTCTATAAATTGAATCAGATAGTGTGTGATCTTTAAAAATTGTTCCTTTTCTTAATTCATTATAAGATCCTTGAGGTACATTTAAGTTGTTGAGCATGATCACTAGTTTGCTCCTTTTTATCACTGAGAACTATTTCCTTGTATGCATGTACCACTAAGTTGTGGTAATATTTACCTATTGAGGGACATTTTGTTTTTTCCCAGTTCTTAGCTGTTAAAATAGTTGCTAATTATTGTGTACAGGTTTTTTGGAAATAAGTTTTAATTTCTGTGGAATAAATACACAGAAGGGGATGCAATTGTCTTATGGTAGTATATGCTTGGTTTTCTAGAAACCATTTTCCAGAATAGCTGTAATTTTTATGTCCCCACTAGCAATGTATAAAAGATACATTTACTTTGTGTCATCACCAGCCTTAGGTATTGACATTACTTTTAATTTTAACTGTTTACATCATGGTCTAATTTTCATTTCTTCAATGGCTAGTGATGTTGAACACCTACCCAGTTGTTTTTTTGAAATGTCTTTTCATGTCTCTACCTCTTTCTTGTCTTTATGCCCAATCCAACAATGCAATTAGATAGTTTTTTTTTTTTTTGTAATGGGTTGAATTTTAAGAATTCTTTATGTGTCCTATATCTGATTTTTTTTTGTCAGGCGTATAGTTTATAAATATTTTGTCCCAATCCATAGGTTGTCTTTTCATACTTTAACAGGATCTTTTGCAGAGCAAAATATTTTAATTTTGATGAAACTCAATTTAGGATTTTTTTTTTTTTGTATTTTATGGACCATGCTTTTAGTGCCAGTCATGTTTGATTAATTTAAGTTACAGGTTTACATTTTATATATAAGTCTATAATTCATTTAGAGTTAATTTTTGTATAAGGTGTGAGGTATAGGTTAAGATTTGCTGGCGTGTGTGTGTCTGTGTGTGTGTGTCTGTGTGTGTCTGTGTGTGTATTCTCTTGTTCCATCTTTATTTATTGAAATGATTATGGTCTCCATTGGGTTGGTTTTACCCCCTTGTCAGAAAAGAGTTAACCTTACTTAAATAGGCATATTTCTGCATTCTCTAGTTCATTCCATTAATCTATGTGTCTATCTGTCCTCCAAAATATTGAAAATGTCAAGCTTGAAAGCAAAGTTTCCGGTTTTAACTATATTGTTCTTTCCATTATGGCATTATATCATGATGATTAGCTTTAGAAAGAAAAACAAAAATAACTTGATAATTAAAGTATATAGTAAATATTGTTTGCCTTTGTTGATGTTCTTTAAAAAGTTAAGGAAATATCCCTCTGTTACTCTTTTTCTCATGTGTATTCATTTTTAAAAATCACAAATGGGTGTTTCTGATCAATGGGTGAATTTGATCAAATTTTTTTTGCATCAGTTGTCATAAGCATTTGGTTTTTTTTTTCTTGTTTAGCCTGTTAATATGGCAGATTCTACTGATTGATATTTCAGCTACTGAAACAGCCTGGAATAAACCACACTTGGCTATGGTGTATAATTCTTTTTTTCTTATGTATTACTGAATTCTATTTCCTAATATTTTGTTAAGAATCTTGGCATCCAAAATGGTGAGACATATAGGTTTGTAGTTACCTTTTGTCTTGTGTTTGTATGATTTTGGTATTAGGTTAACACTAGTTTTATAGAATGAGTTGGGGAGTACTCCCTTCTCCATTCTCTGGAAGAGATTGTACAGAATTGGTGTTAATTCTTTTTTTTAATCATTTTTCAGACTTTTTCAGGGAAACCATCTACAGCTGGAGACATCTTTTTCAGTAAGTATGTAATTATAAATTAAATTCCCTTCTTTGTTAGACAGTTATTTGCATTATTTATTGATATTGAGCAAGTCATAGCAGTTTCTACTTTTAAAAGAATTAGTTCCTTTTACCTCATTAGTCAAATTATATATGTGTAGAGCTGTTTGTAAAATCCCTTATTATCTTTTTGTTATCAGTAAGGTTTGCAGTGATATTGTTTCATTTTTGATACTAGTAATTTACATTTTATTTTTTTCCTTTGCCAATCTTGCTAGAGGGTTGACAATTTTATTAACCTTTACAAAGAATCAGTTTTTGTTTATTAAATTTCTCTATTATTTTTCTGTTTCAATACCACTGATGTCTGCTCTTATCTTTATTATTTCATTTTGTCTGTTTGATTTGAATATATTTGATTATCCTATGATAGTTGGAGATGGGAACTTAGGTTACTGATTTGAAACTTTTCCTACTAGAAGCGTTCAAGGTTATAAATTTCCCTTTAAGCACTGTTTTAGCTGAATCCCACAAATAGTGATATATAGTTTTTCATTTACATTCAGTTCCATGTTTTTTTGTATTTTTTGTTTTTTTGTTTTGTTTTGTTTTGTTTTGTTTTGTTTTGTTTTGTTTTGTATTGCCCTTGAGATTTCCTTCTTGGTCCATGGATATTTAGAAGTATGTTTTCGGTTCCAAATGTTTAGAGATTATCCTTTATATCTGTTATTTAATTTTAATTTAAGTTTGTAGTCAGAGAATGCACTTTGATTTTATTTATTTTAGGTTTTTTAGTTTTGGCACAGTATTTGATCTTTCTTAATATGTATTGCATAGCCAATCGAAGAAATGTGTATTCTGAAGTTGTTGGGAGGAATATTCAATAAATGTTGACTTTATCATGTTGGTTGATAGTGTTTTTGGTTTTTGCTATATCCTTAATGATATTCTGTCCAATGTTTCTATCATTTGTTGAGATAGAATGGTAAAGTCCACAATTATATTTGTGGATATTAATTTCTTCTTTCATAAGTTTTTCAGCTCAGTTTTTTGATGCATATGCATCTAATATTGCTATATATTTGAGGGATTAAACTTTTTATCATTATATAATGTCTTCTCTATTCCCAGTAATTTTATTTGCTCTGAGTTTACTTAATCTGATATCAATAGAGCCAATACTGCTTTCTTTCAAATAATGTTTGTATAGTACATCTTTTTCTATCCTTTTAATTTCAACTTCTGATATCATTATATTGTATATGAATTACTTACAGATAGTATTTGGTTGGGTTATGTTGTTTATCTTTGTATCCACTTTTTAAATTCGCTTATATAATCCATTTGTATTTAATGTAATTATTAAATGAAAGCTGAAGTCTGACATTTTCTTTTTTGTTTTCTGTTTGTTGATTTTTTTTTTCCATTTCTTGCCATCATATGATTTACTTGAACATTTTTTAAGTCATTTTGATTTACCTATACTCTTTATGAATATATTATTTTAAAGCTTTTATTTAATGTTTGCTTTGGGTTTTATATTATATATACATATAACATATAACTTACGAAAGTCTACTGGTATTGACATTTTACCAGTCTAAGGGTAAAAATCATATACTTCTATATCTCTGGACTTTCTCCAATGTATAGTGTAACTGTCAGAAACATTTGCTCTCTATATATTAAGACTCACATTAGATATTAGGGTATAAATATTTTACCATATTAAATTTGCTACAATTTCAGAAAAGTATATCCTACCCATAGAATGCATTCCAGACTAGTTTGTACTAAGTGCAAAGTATACATTTTTCTCATTGAGTGTAGAATTACTATAGATGCTGGTGTATATTTCAAAATTTTGCATATTTACAGAATGTTCTGGAAATTTTTCCATTTTATAAACGAAATGATAGGCCCATAGAAGTTTTATAGATAATTAATAAGATACTTAAGATAAAAATCAAGATATTTTATATCACACATATGATGAGTTAATTTTTCCTCACTCTGTAACATACTTTTCAATGTTGGTAATCTGTAAAAATAATATTTAATTCCATAAGGCTAATAAAAAGAATTTTATCATAGAATTAAAATTTACTATAACTATTCAAAGGACTCTTAGTGGGCTTTTTTTTACCTCTTAAGCATATATTTAAGTGTTTAGAAGTTAAAACACTAACACACAGAAGTGAGACACATCAATAATTTATAAGTATGTAAATGATCTATTGAGAATCAGTACAATTGCAAATTATCCTCTTTCCAGGCTTAACTAAAGAACAATGTATATAAATGTATGAAGTCTATGTAGCATCAAATTATCACAAAGTAAAAATGTAATTTTTCATTATTTATATCTTCTTAATGTAGAAGAATCCTATTTTGAAAAATATGTAAATGTTTAGGGCACGCTAAATGACTATGTTTACATGAAAGCCTTAATAAGGTAATAGTAAATAAATATTATTATTTAGGATAAAATTATTTCTCCATAATAATATTTGCTAAGTATTTTTCTCATAATTTTATAAATAATAATACTGTAGGCAAAGAAGGTTTGAGCTCTGACATGTAAAGTTCTTGGAAGTCATCAGTCCCATCCTCACAAGAAATATCTGAACAAATTGAAAATCAATAACGTTTTTAGATCCATCAGAGAATTGAGGTCACAGGCTAAACTACAGAAAGCCAAAGACAGAAAGAAAGTCTTGAGAAAATACAGAGAAAAATGGCTTTCCCCATAGAGAAACACCAAAAAAAAATAATTACATAGAATTCCTCATCAGAACGCATGCAAACAAGAATAGATTAGAGAGAAGTATTTGAAATGTTGAAAGAAAAACACCAAGATAGAATCCTGTATTAAGTAAAAATATTCTTCAAAAGTCAAGGAGAAATAAAACTTGTTTTCAGATAAAAAAGTAACCAAAATATTTTATTTTTCTTATTCTTAATGACCTAACAGATAAAAGTTTGCTCAAAATAATAGTAGAAACAATGTATTGGGTAATTATAGTATATAGATAAATGAAATGAATGACAATAATGTTACACAGATAGGAGGGAGAAGTTGGGAATATTCTATTTTAAGGTACTTGCAGTATAACAACTTTGAAAAACAAATTTAAAAGAAATAACAACATACAAAGAAATGGGAGACAACAGAGTCATAAAGTGCTCAATTAAAACTAGAGAGGTATAACTAACATATAATATTCTGTTCATTTCATGTTTACATTATAGTGATTCCATAATTTTATATATTATGAAATAATCCCCATGATAATTCTAATCCCTCACCAAGCAAAGGTGTTACCATATTATTGACTATATTCCCTATGCTACATATTATTTCTTCTTGATTTAGTCATTTTATTATTAGAAATGTGTACTTCTTATCCCCTTCACCTATTTCACTTATGCCCCTAACCCCTCCCCGCTCTGGTAGCTGACAGTTTGTCTCCTGTATCTAAGAGTCAGTTTCTGTTTTATTTTGTTGATTCATTTGTTTTATTTTTTTAGTTTTTTAGATTCTACATATAAGTGAAATTGTACGGTATTTGTCTTTGTCTGACTTATTTCATTCAGCATTATTCTCTCTATGTCCATCCATGTTGTTGCAAATGGCAAAGTCTCATTCTTCTTTATAACTAATAGTTCTGTGTGTGTGTGTGTGTGTGTGTGTGTGTGTATCACACATTTTTAATCCATTCACTCAATAAGAAGACACTTAAGTTGCTTCTACATCTTGGCTCTTATAAATAATGCTGCAATGAAGATAGTGGTACGTGTATCTCTTGTAATTGGTATTTTCATTTTCTTTGGATAAATATCCAGAAGTGGAATTGCTGGATTCTATAGTACTTGTATTTTTAATTTAGGGAGGGTCTTCTGTACTGTTTCCATAGTGATTGCAGGAATTTGCATTCCTACACAGTGCACAAGTTTTCCCTTTCCTCCATATCCTCACTAACACTTGCTATTTTCTGTCTTTTTGATAATTGCCAATCTGGTAGGTGTGAGGTGATATCTCAGAGAAGTCAGACACAACATCGCATGTTATATGACTCCACTAACAGAAAGACAGAAAGTAAATTATTGGCTGCCTGGAGCTGGGGATGGGAACAGGGTATGATTTTAAATGGGTAGGAAGGATCTTTTTGACTTGTCATGAAAAAGTTCTAAAATTGGATTGCGGTGATGGCTTCTCACTCTGAAAATTTATTAGAAATCATTGAATTTTAAAAAATAGAATAAATAACCCAGAAATACCAACAACAGCAATAACAACAAAACAGCAGAGAAAGCAGAGAAGAAGATAATGTGAATGTCTCGATGTCTCTTTTTGGGAAAGACACAACTATGAGACATAAACTCAGCCTCAAAAAATAGTCTATCTTGGGATTTTGGTTGTTAAACAAATGATTTTAATTAGGTCAACAATTGCATTATCATATAAAGCAAAATATGCTAAAAATCAGGAAGCAGAGAGAAACTTGATGCTAAATAATTGTCATGGACAATAGGTTCTGTGTTTCAAAATAACTTGTACTGATATAGAATGTTTTAAATGTCATGATTTGTGATGAAAATATACAAATGGACTTGGATAGAATTTTTTAAACAGAATATAAAAATGCTTTGAAAAAGTGAAAAAGATACAAAAAAGCTGTAGAAATTTACAGAGATGTTCATTGCAAAGTGAAGGAGAAACCATTTTGCTAAGGTTATACCAAATTGTGATGAGTCTTTAAATTTGCACTTAGCTATGCTAAGGAATTTCACCTTCTTTGGTTTGTAAATTATAAAATATTGATTTCACAAGAGAGAACATGTTAACAGCATTTTAGAGTATATGTAAAAATCAATATTTTATAATAATGACAGTAATGGTCACATATACCAGAAAGAGGAGGAAAAATGTAGGCTGTGGGAAATTTTTGTTTGAAGACCAAGAGGTAATAATAAATGAAAGTCTTCCAATGATGTGAAGACGAAAACAGGTCACACAGAGATGAATCTGAGTGAGTGTAGAAAGAAGCAGTGTCTTTTTCTTTCTAAGACCATGAAGTGGAGCTTATGTGTGTGGATATGTGGGTTGAGTGTCAGTTTGAGGGAGGCAAAGTCAGGGAAAATAGAAGATAAAAACAGAAACAAATATTAAGAATCAGTTGATGGCATAATGACCAAAAATTGACAATAGTTTTAGTAGAATAAAAGAGAGAAAGAAAATTTGGGAGTATTTCAAGAAGTAAATCAGAGCTAATGTTAGCAGGGAGAATTAGGATTCTAACTTTAGAGTGACTTCATACCATCAGGAAAGGGTATTTGCTTTAAGGCTTTACTACTGTTCACAATTCAATGATCATAATTGTTCATAAAATGATAAGGTACCACCAAAATAGTACTTAAATTAGTATGCTTACTTGTTCATAGAAACCAATGTATTTCATTGCAGTTGCCATTATGGTGTTGTGCTTTGTCATGATCAGCCCTCTTTATTTGGGTATGGAGTATATTTGCCTGTTGAGAAAAAGTAAATTACATGAGCATTAAGGTATTGTAAGAATGTCATTCCGGGTTATCAAGTCAACATGAATAATGAATACAAATACTTACTAAGAAATGACTATGATGGAGTCCATTTGCACAGTAATATCATATGTTCAGCAAGAAAGAAATATGCATGTTAGATACTCAATTTTATAATTTCAAATAATTATGGGTTGAATATTTTTATAGAATACGAAAATAATTCTATGGAATAACACAGAGTTAAAAATTTACCAGTATTTTGGCATATTCATTGTTCAATTAACATGTGTTGCATAAATTTTACAATTTAATATTCCACTGTCTAAAAGATTGGTTTAAATGGGATTGTTTACTATATTGAATTGAGCCAGATAACTTAATGATCTTTTTATAGTCCTCAAAATCGATGAGATTCCTAAGACATAATAGAGATAAATGCAATTAAACAAAAATGCTTTAAGGCTGTTATTCTTAAATTTATTACTTCTATAGCTATAAAAACTCTCTTCATTTAAAAGGCTTTCAAATAAAAGTTATTTAGAATATAACACATTTTCCCCCAAATTCTATACAAGCAATAAAGTAAAAGTACTAAATATGGAAATTATAAGACTAATGACATTTATTAGATGAAATGTATAATGTTCCAGAAAGTAATGTGACTTGTTCAAAATAATAAAAACGGGAAGCTTAAAAAGCAGAGTTTCTGACGTTACAGTATTCTTTCCATTGTGACATTCTGTCGTGATGATTAGAAAGAAAGACCAAAATATTTCATTGTGACATAAAAAAGAAAGAGAAGAATATTGGTGAAGATATAGACAAATTCTGGCTTCGGGATCAGCAATTCAAGTTAACTTAGTTTTGTAGACTTAAATTATTTCTGTAAAACAGGGGCTAAGATTACCTGAAGACAGGGCTTATAGAAAGTGAAATGCTTTATGTAGTGTAATGTAACTGCTATAATTTTAATAGGGAAAGAATTTTTTGTAACTAAGCTTACACAACTCAGATTGAAACAGAAAACAAATGGCCATTCTAAATTCTAGTTTTTATCTACAAATATGATTACATGTGCACGGAAGAGATTCTAGGGTTACACAGGATGATCAAGCAGAGCCACAAAGAACCCAGTGAACTAAGGGGAGGTTGAGGCTGTGTGACTTGATCTCTCCATCCAAATGTAATACAGTTGCTATAAAAATGAGAAAAGATATGAGAAAAGAAAAATGTTGGTGGCCAGAATTAGAAATTAGGAAGGGCTACTGTTCAGCTATGAGAAAGAAGGACATTCTGCCCCTTGTGACAACACAGGTGGACCTTGAGTATATTATACTAAGATAAGTCAGACGGAGAAAGACAAGTATGACATCACTTATATGTGAATCTTAAAAAGCCAAACTTGGGGCATCTAGGTGCCATAGTCGGTTAAGTGCCTAACTCTTGGTTTTGGCTCAGGCCACGATCTCATGGTTCGTGGGATTGAGGCCCAGTTTGGACTCTAGGCTGGGAATGGAGTCTGCATGGGATTCTCTTTCTCCCTCTCTCTCTTTCTCTCTGCCCCTCCCCCACCTCTGTCTCTCTAAAAAAATAATAAAATTAAAAAAAGAGTCAATACCATATTACAGTTTTCATGATCAGGCCCTATGTGGAGTATTGAGTTCAGTTCCAGGCAGCATATTTAATCCATTTTATATGTCTTGCTTGATGAAGTATCTGAAAATCTTGATATTAAAACAAGAAAGAGAAAAAGAAGAAGACAGAGATTTGAAAGGCCTGAAGACAATTACCCTAGGGAGGAGAAAAAAGAACTTTAGAGGAAAATATTGGCTTCCTTCAATACCTGGGAGACAGTGAAGTTTTTGTGATGTGTGTGGGGGGGGTGGGGTGGGGGAGATTCCATTGGAATGATGGGATAGATTGAAAATATAGTTGGAACGATAAGGGGATGTTTTACATAAATGTGTGTAAATATTTTCAAAACAATAAGGTATGAAAATAGAGTACCTAAAACTAAATAAAAATAATGTGTCCCAAGCATGGAGAAAACAGAAATATTAAGATATACAGTGATATTTTAGAACTTAAGTCACTGATAATCTCTATTCTTAACTTTTAAAAAGTTTATTCAATATTTGTGTAAATGGTGACAGTTTCGTATTACCTTTTTCTTTTCTTTTCTTTCTTTCTTTTTTTTTTTTTTTTACTTTTGCTCACCCACAGAATTGGACCTGGGTGTCCACTTTTCATTGAAATAGAAGAGTGTTGAAGTGTTTATACATAGCCAATTACATTGTGAGTATAGGAAAAAATTAACTCAAAAGATTCTAAAATACAGTCAATTTTCTCCCTATAAATCTAAAGTTAAAAGTGTTTACTTACCTAAAATTGGTTGAAATAGGGAATTACTACATATACTTGTCATTTTTAAGTAGAAATGTGTTTATTTTCCAACATATTAAAATAATGTGGCCAAATATATGACTTTCTAGTTCCTTGAAAATTCAAGGCTTTTTTGTTGTTGTTGTTGTTGTTGTTGTTATTTGTTTGTTTGTTTGTTTGTTTGTTTTTGGTCATTCATTTCCAACCAAGTGAATGGATTATTTCTCAAAGAAACGTAAACATCCAACTAATCTTTGCATTTCAAACACATATACCTATTTCTGCAGCCCCTGGCTACATTCTGTGGTTTATTTTGTCACCATCCTTTATTTATTAAATTAACTATGTTCAGTGACTTGTGTTTTCTGCTTTAGTACTGTGAGTAGCTAAGCACCTCAAAGCCTCCCCAGCCAGCACTGAAGGGTTTATTTTTCCCATGACTCATAAAGAAGTAGCTAATAGTAGTGCCACACAGAGGTCATAGCATCCAGTGAAGACAAAATGCTCCTTCAAAATGAATCAGCTTCATGATGGCAATAATATCTAATTTGAACTTGCCTACTTTGTCTACTTTGCACTGTTTGGTATAAAGGTATAAGTTAGCAAGTATAGTGCCGCTGTGAGTTCATAATTGAATTGATCATTCTCATAATGGGTAATGTCTCTCTCTTCCTTCCATAATGTCTATTCCTTGGCTATAATGTTCTGTAATTGATATCAAGCTATTTCACTTCGTGTTGAGAGGCACATACATATGTGAGGACAAAGGGGGAATGATAATGTTTCATACAGAAAGCCAGGTATTTTTTACTTAAATCTCTGAAAATGACTTTTATCATTGGCAATCAAGTTTTTCACACACAAGTATCCTCTGCCTTCGTTATGTCCACCTAAATTGGATGTCAAATTTTGCAAAGTATGTGATCAGATATTTAACATCTTTTCCTATTATTGCCAATTCACAAAATGATAAAATGCTTATCTGAAACTTCCACCTATGAACACTTTATTATCAAAACCCAGGTCATAAAAATATGTCTTCTGGGAAATATTATTTACTTTAGATGGCTTTTTATCTCTCATTTAGCTTCTATAATTTATTGTTAATTTATACATTGTGATATTATTCTTATATTTTGCATATATTTCATATAATACTAAATTTTAAGCTATTTGAAGGAAGTGACTCCTAAATACTCATTTTCCATTTTTCTTTTCATTTTGTTATATGGAATTATGTAAGCATTAATTATTTGAACTTAAGTGCTGAGATACTTTTATTTTTGACTCATTTGAACTTTTTTGGATGAACTAGTACTTATTTAGAAAACAATTTCATACTTTCAAATAAAACTGGTACTGTCTCTATTGGCAGAAGAATGATTTAGATAAACATACGTTTAAGAACACATACATACATAAGGCAAAGTCACATGCTACCACACCTACAAAGTAAAATTTGCACTTGTTCATGTATATAAACAGTATATATATGACATTATATATATATATATATATATATATATATATATATATATATATATATATATTATAAGTAGGCTCCATCCCCAATATGGGCTTGAACTCATGATCCCGAGATCAAGAGTCACATACTCTATTGACTGAGCAAGTCAGGCATCCCTTGACCATATATCTAAAGGAGCCATGCTCCTAACCCTTTTATAAAATAAGTTAAAAAAGAAAAGCCAAAGAAGGCTAAAGATAATGAAAAGACTATTCTAAATAAAAGATATAAAGAGGAATAAAGTATGTGAATGTAAAAAGAGGAAGTACCAGGAGACTTTAGAATTTTTTGTTGCTAAACTTTCATGGTATAGAGGGATAGAAACATGAAAATGAACTATGCCAGTAAAACCATAATTTCCTAATATCTCTTATTATCAGTTTCTTCACATATAAAATGTGATAGTAGCATTACCTCTTAGGATCACTTTAGGGTATATGCATGAGTCCACACACACATATTTATTAACATATAGTGTTATATACTGATAAAAATTTGTCAAATAATACTAGCTTACAAAAGGACATAAAATAACTCATTTTAAATTCTAAGGACAAACATTTTCTGTTTGGGAATGAAGGTTACAATTTTTTGATCCTCTTATCCTTCCCAATAACACTTTCTTCTTGCCATGAAAAATACTGATTTTAAAGGGACTGTAAAATATCACTTGTGCTTTTTAGAACATTCCTTCAGTGTCCTCATTGTACAGCAAGACACCCAAACATCAACAAAAGTTGCTGAGGTTCTCTGAAGCAGGTAGGCCTTTGTCTTCTGTTATTACCTTAGTAATCTAGTTAATTCTTGCGAAACAAAGTGTGCTCCTGAATATTACAACAGTAAAACCATATTTGAGTATCATGGTTATATGACATAACACTGTAATTCTAGGCTCTTTCTGAATGTTTTTTTCCTTTTATTGTCCACAGTTTTGTTTTTTTTGAATGTTTATTTTTGAGACAGAGAGAGACAGAGCATGAATGGGGGAGGGTCAGAGAGAGGGAGACACAGAATCTGAAACAGGCTCCAGGCTCTGAGCTGTCAGCACAGAGCCTGACGCGGGGCTTGAACTCACAGACCGTGAGATCATGACCTGAGCCGAAGTCCACCGCCCAACCGACTGAGACACCCAGGCGCCCTTATTGTCCACAGTTTTAAATGACAATGACAAAGGGGTACTTGGCTGTCTCAGTCAGTTGAGCACCGGATTTCAGCTCAGATCACGATCTTGTACTTTGTGGGCTTGGGCCCCAAGTCAGACTCTCTGCTGTCAGCTCAGAGCCCACTTCAGATCCTCTCTCCCCTTTCCCTGCTTCTCCCTTGCTCATGCTCATGCACTCTGCTCTCTGTCTCTCAAAAATAAATAAATATTTAAAAGAAAAAAAAATAAATGACACTAACAATGACAATTATCCCCTGGCTATTTGTAATGATGTCAAATCAGATCATAATTATAAGTGTTTAACTTAAATACTTACACACTTGAAATGATATTCTCCTTCTTTACAAAAATAATGTTTAATACTTAGTGGTTAGATATGCTATTTAGAAAAATAATGCATATATGTTATTTCCTAACACTTACCTGACCATGCATTCAATATGGCATTACATAAAATCTGATTTACACAGATACTCAAATTGATTTCCTAAACCTAATTAAGAATGATTTTTATGATGATCTTCTAAGAGGTCATTGCACTGAAAAATATTCCTTAGGGTATTACCAGACAGATATTTAATGTTCAAGTGGTTGGAAAAAATGTCATCAACAGCTTCAAGACATTAAGCTAGCCTATTTACTTTACAATAACATCAGTGGGAGTAAAATCTGGTCATCATCTCTACCACTTTTCAAGTCTTGCATTTTCCCTTTAGCTCAGCTTGTTAAATGATACTCCTCTTATTGTAAAATATTTCAATAGGGAGCTTTAAGGAATTAGTTTCCAACACTTAAATGACCTAAGTTGCACTGAGGCAAAGAATTTTATTATGATTGGGAAAGAATAATTTCACTTCCCACACATCCATTTATTCCATTGTTCACAGCAAGATCATTGTGAAACTAAGTACTTGATTACAGTGAAACACCAATAAAATACATGTATATTCTTATATAATGCAAGATATTGAAAAGCATGTTTTGTTATATTCATCATTTTCCTTTTTAAAATATTTTTGTACTTTGCTGTATACAAAAGAGGTACTTATGGGTTGATGGGAAAGAAATAGTTAAATGGCTAAACATGCTACATCTGGGATGATGGATGAGGAGATAAAGATCCGCTAAAATGTTCCCCCAAAATTCTAAGATGAAAAACAAAATATTGTGGCTGAGATATGTATCTAGGTCCTCTTTTCTCCCTCTTAATATCTATAGAAGATGATGATGGTTAGATAGATAGATGATAGATAGATAGATAGATAGATAGATAGATAGATAGATGATAGATATCCCAGTGATATACTGGGTCTGTATGTGTCTACCTATCTATCTATCTATTTATAAAATATACATATAGCTACCTATATGTATATCTATCTATATCAGTTTCTATATAGGAGCACACTGGATATCTCTATAGATAGATCTAGCTCTCTATATATATGTATCTATCTATAGTGATATCTCTCTATATATCCACATATATAGGTATCTCTACAAGATATCTGTATATCTATCTATTTATCTATCTATCTATCTTCCAGTGATATCACGCACACATACACACACACACACACACATAATCCACTGATTTTAGCAATGCGGTTCATATTAATTTGCATCAGAGTTATGGTCCTTAAATAGAATAGTTTTAGAAAGCCAGACCTCATCATTAGTCTCAAAGTTAGAGATAATCTTATATTGGCTCACCACCCTTTAAAGTAATCAATCAGTTGGATGTAAACCATATATGCTTATAAAATAGAGCTGGTGGACAGGAAAAAGTGACAGCATAAAAAAACTATAAAAGCCTAAAAGAGATGCACATAAAGTATCTAAGTGATATTATGAAATGTGAATCTTGAAATATATTTATAAGCATACATATGTTTCTACCCTAGATCTAAAACATAATTGAATCAAAGAGAATAATCATAAATGGGAATGTGTATCTTAAATTTTAAATAAGGATATTTTTAATAAAAGCCATTTGCACAGAGTCTAAAATCTGGAATTAAATATACTATCTTTTCTCAGCAAAACCTAAGAATTATACTGGCTGAGAGAGGAGTTTGAGGATTGAAAGCAAAGTAAAAAAAATAAAAATATCCCACAAATGTCTTTTTATTGGAGTGAGAAAATAGTAGAGTAGTTCTTAAATTATCTATCCAGATGTGGGAAATGTGTATCACTTATTCATCTAATTGTAGAGAAATATGTGTTTAAATGTGAGCCTGAGGAAACATAAAGTTATAAGCAAGGACCTGGGAGACAACAATAGAATTAACAGATTCACAAGAGGAATGGAGGAATGAGTAGCATCATAATCAAACTAATATGTAAGAAAAATAAAAATAAATAAGCACATAAAAGGAAAACCATTAAGAAAAATAAATAGTAAATAGAAAGTCTTATCATGGAAACATATTCACTTGTTCCATAAAAATAAACAGAATGATAACTTCTATCAATAACAGCAATTTCTAGTTACAACAAAAACATTAAATACTTGATCTTAGCCAAAAGGCCAGGAAGCAATAACTTAACAAAGATATTAAATATGGTAAATAAGATTGGGTATAGAAATTTACTTTTAAAGAGTAAAAATTGAGAGATAGAGAGATAAAAAGGGGGAAGGGTACAAAAAGTGATATCAGGAAAATACAAACAAAAAGATAGTAGTACCCATATTAATATCAGAAGATATAAGAAACAAAAAAAACCATAGGCATAAAGATATATAAAATTACATAAAACAAACATTACTAATGTTTAAACAGCTTAGAAATGCAAAAGAAACTTGAAGAAATTGTAGTCTAAACTTTAATACACCTTTCCCATTCGAAGGATTACTATCTGGTGGCCAAGAGCTAGAACCAAATATAAAAACAATATAATATTTCATTAAAATGACCCGAATGTGAACTTGTCAAACATTGTATAAAATGAAGTAAAAAAAAAAAAACAAACAAGCAGTGCAGCAACTGGGAGCAACATACCTGTGAAATGTAGGGATTCAAGCACCAAATTAAGGGGAAAAATTGAGTGAATTCCACTGGAAAATTGCTGTGTGGGACAAAAATTCACTACATACTCAGAGCTGTTTGGTCCTCCATACTTGCCTGATAAGTGACAATATTGTCAGTCTGAAAATTCAAGTCACTGACTTCAGCCTTGACATAAATGGTAGGTCTGTCTCCTTTATTGGGTAAGTAAATTTTTATAAATACAGAAATGGTGAAGAAAAAACCCTTAATTTTGATAAATTTGTGCTAAATTAAAGGTACTATCTTGTATACATTATATAAAATGCAATAGTTAAAAGAAACTCATTTATTGATTATATGGTCTTAAGTGGAAAGATAAGAGATAATTTGACTAAATGTATTAAATATTTTCATGTTAAAGACAGCTTACTTAATTATGAATATGAGACATGCATTTCAATTACATCTTGGTTAAGCATTCAGAAAGCTTCAGAGTTTTTGGCTTTGAAAAGTTGTAGATATTAAAGTGTTTAAATATATTATGTTGATGATGTCCATTTAAACTACACACATGCAAATAGAATATCTGTTTAAATTATGCAAGTATACATTCATGCACTTAGTATATAATGTTTATATTTTTATTTAAAATATATACATATATATATCATGTAAGAAATACATATATAATGCATGTCCTCAACATATTCATATTTATCATAAGTATCATATGTAACATATGATTTTTGAAGATGATCTTCCACATGGTATATATTCATATACAATATTACAGAAATGCATTTTATTCACCCATAATTAATACGTGCCTTATATCTATAAATATATTTTGTTACACTATAAACAAATCTAATAATTAAGTTGTAAATTGAACAGAAATTTAAATAAATTTGTTTTACTGAATTATTAAAATATTAACCAAGTAAATAGACAAATTAGTTTTTTTAAAGGTATAACTTCATATATATGTGCAGAAAACATTTCTTTTTAAAAAAATTTTTTAATGTTTACTTATTTTTGAGAGATAGAGTGTGAGTGGGGGAGGGGCAGAGAAAGAGAGAGAGACACAGAATCCGAAGCAGGCTCCAGGTCCCAAGCTGACAGTACAGATCCCGATGTGGGTCTCGAACCCATAGACTGGGGGATCATGACCTGAGCCAACATCAGAAGCTTAACCAACTGAGCCACTTAGGCACCCCCAGAAAACATTTCTAAGTTTAACTGTTAAAATTTACATGTCAGTAACTTTTTATTTATAATATTAAAAGATGAATCAGAACTTTAAATCCCCCAAACTGCATATTCCTTTTCCCTGGCTGCCTATTCAAAATTATAAAAGCAACATATGTTGACATACTTATTTCATAAATAGTAATATCTAGCATAAAAAAACATGGCAACACAGAAAAATAAAGGTAATATTTTTTGCGTGTGTGTGTGTGTGTGTGTGTGTGTATAGAATGTATGAGTTTGGAATAAGCACCTTATATACCCATGATTGGAAAAAAAATGATATTTTGAACAAAATGAAATAATACAAACCTTGATCTTGTACAAGGTAAAAAAGTAATCCTTTAGAGTCTTCCCTATCTTCATTATTATATAAAATGTACTCAATATGAAAGTGTTTACTATATGTTAAGAGCTAGGAAAAGAATAGCATATATTATTATAGTGTAGATAAGGAAATTAATAAACATAAAGGCCAAAATTAAAAAAAGAAACATGAAGAATAGAAGGATGGGTAGATAAATAGAAAGGCAGGTTATTTTGAAATCCACAGAGGCTAATTCCTTATGAAAATTTTAAAGCAATAACAAATTTAAAATGAAGAAAATTAAGGATGCAAAAGACACACAGCCATAGACAAAAGATGAAAAGAATTAGATGATGATTCTACATATAATAAATTTGAAATATTAGGGGAAATGTGTGATTTCCCATAAAATTATAATTTAAAAATGTGACTAGATGATAGATTATATTTGAATGAAACAATTTCCTTAGAAAATATTGAAAACATTTTAAAAAGTTACCAGAATTGATGACTCCGCAGCCTAATTCTGTGTAACATCTGAAGACATAAAGCTATTCTAGATACAATAAGCATGAAAGCTCCACAACGAAGTTGAGATACTACCTTAATTACATAAAATTGATAAAGATAATTTTTTAAAATGACTGTAGACCAATCTCAGTCATAAGTGCATAAAATTATAAAGAAATGTAGCAAAAAGTACAGGAGACTCACAGGCCACTGATACAAGATGATTTCTAGAACATAACAGTCCACTGTTTTCCTGACATATTGTTCAATATTACCTGATCGTGTGTATGTGTGTGTGTGTGTGTGTGTGTGCGCGCGCGCGTGCACATACACTCTGGAATTTGTAGAAAATAAATGGACTTCAATAAAATGCTTGTCTGGGATTAGAACCTTACTCCTTCCATTCCCTCATTAACTTTATTCTTTCAATGTTGATCGGTTAAAATATAGGAGAATTGTATCTTCCAGAGGGTGTAACAAAAAATAATAAAATGGCTTAGGTGTAAAATGATCACTTTTCATTTGGCAAAGTTCCACCTTTCAAAGTTTGGAATTTCACTTTAAATAGTGCACTAGACTGCAAATGAACATATTAGTGTAGTGGAATTTCAAAGGACTGTAAGAGATTGTGGAATTACTGAAAAATAGTGTCCTACATCATGTGAGAGGTTGTTTTGGTGGCTTCTAAGGACCCTGTAGTAGATGCTATGATGTATCGCTCATATTCCCCACCAGGAATGAAGGACTGACTCCCCACCTTCTCCTTGTCAGAAAGGTTTCATCTGTCAACGATTCTCTGTTGAAGAGAGCTGGTTTTGCTCAAAATAATGCCCATTTCCAGTGATTAATCAATGTTGGGTTACAAGCACCCAGGCTTTCTGTCAACCTTGAGATAATTCTAAGGTGGACTGCCAACTTTGGAACTCCCCATAGAGACAGCTAAAGTCTCCATTCGCTTTGCATGCAGCTCAACTTCTGTCCAATGTGTTGCTTTGTTTTCCCCTTCCCTCCACAGGGGTTAACTCAAAACACTCACTAATAAGTTTTTTGCATGCTAATCTCAATCTCTGAGTTGGTTTTCCTAGAAATCAAATCTGCAGACAGTTCCAGGTGTGACTTAAAGAAACAGACTCTGGAATAAGACTTTGCAAGTAGAGTAAAGACCCTATGACCTATGACTGGCACTGGGTGGAACACAGACACCTTATGGTCCAAGGTTGTGCTGCAAGTTTTTAACCTTCAGAGTTGGTGAACTACAATGGTAGAAGGGAATGCATTCGCAGATGTGATATATCCCATATTTGAGAAAGAAGGGGGAAATGTTAATTACAAATTAAGTGGAACTGGGTTTCTGATAATGCAGTTTGATTAGACTCTGAAAAAGATAACTAAAAGCTAAGCTTGATAATTGAAAATAAAAGCTAAGTGTGAGAGCTAGAGGTCTTCCTGGAGGCATATATTTCTTACCTCAGCAGGCCAGAAAAACCTAAGACCCAGGGAACCACACGTAGGCTTGCATGGAGAGTATCCAAGCTTCCAGTTAAGGCCTGTTTTCTATTCCAAAACAGATTCTGGTAGGGAAAGAATGGTATTCTGTTATATTGAGTGAGGATATATAGATTGAGGTGCTCAAAGATTTTAAACTCTCAGAATTCAGTGGACCTCCCAAGCCTGAACAGATTGCTTATATCTTCATATTCATCGTTAGCTGAAGAGAATGCAGAGGACTCCCTTGCAAGATCTAGGCCAATAATTAATATTAGTAACTTAACCATTAACCAAGGTTAAGTCACAACATAACCCAATGTAGGCATATTAAACCTGAAAAGAGGGAATTGATTATAGGTCAAGGGATCTGTAGGACCTGACCAGCATGTAAAAGAAAATCTGGGAAAGTCTACAGGCGACCGAATTCTGAGTGGTCGAATTGGATGGTGAAGATTAAGGCTCAAATAGAGAGAATTTATTGATTTGAGGGTTTTCTTCCAACATATAGGATTAACACCGTGGGGAAGCTCTCAGGAGGTGATACAAGCGTGCTATATGGATGGCTAAAGATCAAGTTCCTAGGAGCATGGAAAAATTGATGGCTTGTATTATATGAGGGAGAAATGCCAGAACTTTAATTGTAGATAGAGGAATTAAAGAAGGAATTAAAATGTTCGAAGTTGAGAAATGTTGGAGGGAATAAGCTATGTAAGACCTGAAAAGTCAGCCATGGACTCCATTCCCTGGAAGGCCCCAGACGGGACATAATTTATAAAGTATAAGTAGTGGTGATAAGCACCACTGTATGCTTATACTGCAGCCCCACTATAGGGCAGGGTTGATGGAGGAGCTTTTGTTACAAACCTGGGCTTACTGACAAATGCCAGTGTTAGGATCCGAAACGATGGATGGCAAGAGGTGACACTTAAGCAGCAAAAGTCAGCTTGGCATACTCATTAGTATGTGTCTTAATGTTTCAGGGGCAGCAATGTGATTTCTGCAGAGTCATAAAAATGTTAACTAGAAAATTCTGTTCCAGTGACAACAAACAGATGGGCAGTTAACAGTGTCAATATCCTACCTGAAATTAAAAAGAAATCAGTGACGGTTGGTGAGAAAACTGAGTGCTATTCCCCACCCACCCACCACCATTCCCAGTTTATCCCCCTGCAAAGCCATGGTTCTTAACTTTGTACCGAACTTTTAGATCTGAAACTCATTGTGCAAAGAAGTGACTGACCCCAGAAGGAAAAAATCTCACAACACCACAGCAAGTATCCATGGTAATGATTTGTGCAGTCCTTCCTGAAAGGAAACTACTACCATTATTCGGGTAAATATACACTGAGGAAAAAGAAATACACAAATATTCCAAATACAGTTGGACAAAGAGTTCAATTTACTATTAGCACCAGGGAATCTGAAGTGTCATTACAGTCTCACTGTTAGAAGGGGAACATATAAAAGCCAGGATATTACTTTAATTTTAGCCCAAGTGCACTTCTCACTGGGTTAACTGAGTCTGCAGACCCACTGGGGGCTCATATACTTGATCCCAAGATGAAAACCTGGGATACACATAATTGGTCAATGCCACAACTCTGAAATGGGCTCTAGGAGATATTATGTTTGAGAAAGCTACATGGACACCTTTGAAACTTCTCACCTTCTTCAACCAAGATATCATAAATCAAACACAGTACAGTATCTAGTATCTGGACATTTCTTCTCGGTATGTAGAAAGTTGCCAAAAAATGCCAAGAAACGCCTTCAGAAACCATAATTCTATTTTGAGCCCCCTTCAAGTGGTAAAGCAAACTGAATAACTGCAAAGAGAAGTGACCCCCAGAAGAGATGGGACAATTTGTCCAACTTTTGGCAGAGCAGTAGGAGGAGCAGGCAGCCACCAGAGAGGTGAGTAAGAAGGACACAGTTTGGAGTTTTACGGTGGTTTTAAGGCTGAGAGTGGGTTGATGTGAAAATCTCTGGACAGCCACAGACACAAGAGAATCCATATCGCCTACCTTCTTTTTTCCCCCATGGACTTCCACTTATCAACCACAAGACTTGGGATGGAGGAAGAAAACCAAGAGAAACCCTTGGGTGATGCATGCATCCAGAGAGCCTGCCTGGGTTTGAAGTGGAGTAGTGAAACTAAAAGAAATCTGTCCCTGTTCTGATTACTAATTTAGAACAATTCAGCAATCTTCAGAATCTGGGGGCAGCACATCTTCTTGTTCCAGGATCCATCATTGAGTAAGAGATAGAGTTTTCTGCACTGGAGGAAGAGCTTACTATCCTGCACCTAGAGTTCACCCTAAACACAAGGCATGGGTGGTGTGGCCCATGGGACAGAGAGGAAACCCCACCCACACTGGCCCCAGTGCCTAATTTGAAGCACCACTGGGGGAGAAGCAGAGGGGCATTGAGTACAAGGCAAGTGTGGTTGCTGGGAAAGGACCAAGAGCTTGAGAGAGCCTCACATTGGAGTCTTGGCTACTCAGGGTCTGCCAGAGACAGAGGGTGAGCAGGAGGACGGAAGCTCCTCTCTCCCCCTACCCGCTGCCAGCACTTCAAACCATGCACCTTTGCTCTCTTGCGGGTATGGAGTACTAGCCAAGTGCAGTCTGCCCCTGGACGAGGGATGGAGGACTGAGAGAGGCACCTGGTAACAGGCATGAGGGCTGAAACCTGAGGACAGTACTCCTGGATAAACCCTCATGTTCCAGGCCACAAAGTAGCATGAAACCGAGCGGTCCACTGCTGTTTGATGAAGCTGTTAGGGCACTGGAGGTGACTGAGGCAGCAGCAAAGCCCACTCCCCACTTTACTTAGGGCCAGATTGACTCAGCACCCCTCCTTAATGTCCTGACCCAAGAAGTAGCATGCCCACATCTGGGCATAAATATAATTATCATTTTGGTGGTTGGACATGCATTTCTAACACACACTGGCTATATCATTATGAAAAGAATGATACTTATATTATGTACATGCATATATAAATATATGTGCATGCTTCTAAATGTGTATGTATATGTGTATATAATATATGTATGTATATATACACATATACACACACATGCTTCTCACATAACTATATGCTCTGTATTTAATATGCATGGAAACAATTTTTTAGAACAAAAACCACATAAAAGGAAATCTATTCAAATTTGTTTCCAGGGCAAGAAATTCTGAGTAATGTCCAAAATTACATATATTAAAATCACACTATAAATCAATATTATTAGAAATAAAGTGAAAGAGTTCCCTTTTCAGAACTGGTGGCCCTTTGGGGATTTGGAACTGCAATCAAGGACATATAGAATTCATTTTTCTTTGCAGCTTTATTGAAATAGAGTTGACATAAAATGAACTGCACATATTTAAAGGGCACAATTTAATAAGTTTTGATATATATATATATATATATATATATATATATACTCCTAAAGCTATGACCACAATCAGTCATTTCTCCCCTTATGAAATCATGATTCCTAATTCAGTTTCCAACTTTTGGATCTGAAACTCATCGTGTGAAGAAGTGACTGAGTCCTCAAAGGAAGACTCTCGCAACAACACAGCAAATACCCACGGTAATGATTTTCACAGTCCTTCCTGAAAGGGAACTAGTGCCATTTATTCACATCCTTGCCTTGGTTTTGATCATAGAAGGAAATCATTCGGTCTCTCATGATTAATTAGGTATAAACTGTAGGTATTTTATAGGCATATCATATTCTGTAGCTTGAAATATTTCTTCAACCTGAATTAGACTGAGGAAATTTCCTTCTAATATTAGTTTGTTGGCGAGTTTTTGAAAGGAATGGATATTGGACATTAGCAAATGTTTGTTTAGTATATACTCATTTTTTCCTAAAATTTGTGTGTTTATCAGAATGCTAGCCTCATAGAATGATATCAGAATAATGCTAGCCTCATAGAATGATAAAGTTTTTCCTTATTTTCAAATTTTGGAATAATTTATGTTGAAATATTATTTTCTTTCATTAAAGACTTGACACAATTCCCTGGTAAGGGCATGTGTATCTGGAGTTTTGTTGTGCATGTTAACTAAAAGTCTAATTTTTAAAACAGAGACATGTGCATGCTATCTATTTATAATTAGGTTTGTCAGTTTCTTTCTTTGAAAGAAATTAGAAAATTGTTAAATTTATTAATATAAAGTTGCATATTATTATCATCATTAGTAGTACCTGGAATATATGTAGTTATGTACTTCTCTCATTCTTGAGAAATAGAGAAATTGGCTTTTTCTCTATTTTTTGCTGATTAGATTGGGTAAATTTTATCAATTTTCTTGATAATTTCAAAAAATCAGCTACTGCTTTCAGAGATTTGAATGACAAGAAGAATTCAAGAGGCCATTGCTGTCTTTTAAGATGAATGGGGCTATATGCAAGGACCAGAGAGAAGCTACACAGAGCTGAGTTTTGGTCAACAGCCAACAAGGGGGTCTTACAGTTGAACTGAATTCTGCAAATAGCAGCATAAGTTGTTAGAGAAGCCCAAGCTGCAGAAAGGAATGCAATAGACTAACACCTTAACTTCAGCTTTGTGAGATCCTAAGCACTGAATTCAGAAAAACCAATCATACCATCTCTGATTTCTGAGGTAGAAGACTGGGAGATAATAAATGAGTGTTATTGTAAACCTCTAAATTGTAATTTGTTATGTAGCAGTAGAAAACTAATAGACAATATTAAGTTACTGTAAACAAGACTGTGTGATATCAGTGCAAAGATAGACATATAGTTCAATGGAACAGAGTCTAGCAATATACAGACATAAATATATATGCACAATATTCATACATATGTATACATATACATGTTTATATATGCATACACATACGTGTTTATATATGCATATATAAAAAAATCCAAAGTCAAATAATTGTCTAAACTGGTACCAGAGCAATTCATTGGTGCAGGAAAATCCCTTGAAGAAATTGTTCTGGAAAAATTTGGTATCTGCATGATGAATTGATCACCTGACCCTTATATCATTCCTTACTTAAAAATCAATTAGGGATAGGATAGACCTAAAGGTAAAACTAAAATAAGAAAGTTTCTGAAGAGAAGCCAGGAACATTTCTTTGTACCTGGAGATAGGCAAAAATTTCTTACAGAGGACACAGAAAAAGCAAACCATAAAAGAAAGTGATGATTTGGGCTTGTCAAAATTGAAACTGGGGTAAATCAAGGAGCCTGGGTGGCTCAGTCGATTAAGCGTCCAACTTCGGTTCAGGTCATGATCTCATGGTTTGCGAGTTCGAGCCCTGCATCGGGCTCTGTGCTGACAGCTCAGAGCCTGGAACCTGCTTCAGATTCTGTGTCTCCCTCTCTTTCTGTCCCTCCCCAACTCATGCTCTGTCTCTCTCTCTCAAAAAGAAGATAAACAAACATTAAAATTTTTTTTTAAAAAGCTTATGTAAATCAAATTAGGAAAATAAACAGGAAAACTCTGAGGGAACATTTTTACAGTATATGTTTCAGACACAGGGCTAACGTATAAAATCCACAATAAACTCGTACAGGTCAATGATAAAAACACAAACAACCCAGTTAAAAATGGGTAATAAGTTTGAACAGACATTTCACAAAAAAGGATGTACTCACTGTGAAAATGATAAACATAACTTGGCGAGGCTTGGAGCAACTGGGAATCTCATACATTATTGATAAGAGCTTAAAATGGTATAATCATTTTGGAATACTTTTGGCGTTTTTTAAATTGAACATATTTCTATCCCGTTACTCCAAAATTCCCCTTCTATCTAATGTAAATTATAGCATACACCCACAAGTAATCTTACACAAGAATTTTCCTACATTTCACTCATAATAGCCAAAATTAGTCATAGTCCTAATGTTTGTCAACAAGAGAAAATGTGGCAGTATATTTATTGAATGGAACATTGTTTATAAATAGAAAAGAACTCCTGCTGTTATCCACTGCTGGTAAATTCATATAGAATCACTTTGTAAATGAAAGAAGCTTGATATACAAAAATACAGGCTATGAAACTGTAGAATAAAGAAACTAACCTACAGTGATAGAAATCATTCTTGACAGACTGGAAAAATAAGAAGTGCTAGAATTGGAAGGCTTGGTATGAGACTTACAGTCCTGAGAGTGGAAAATGGACAAATTATTATGTCTTGCATATCCCATCACAAAAGTAAGCACAATGTCTGCTAAGTCTCTGTGTTCTGGAAGCAGCACATTCCTTATCTGGCTAATAATGCTTCAGCCAATATATTGAGTGGCACGAGTGACAAAAAACATTGACAGCTTTCAGTAGTATCCAAATCAGGAAAGGGCTCTGCAGCAGTTTTGGGCTAAAATATGAGGAGTTTTGCTTCTTGTACTGTTTTTGGAAGTATTTGTGCTGGAAAAAATGCCATGTGGAATTAATGGCAAGCCCCAGTAGGAGAAACAAAATGAATACTTTCAGTGTTCCTGAGTAAAGCCAGGCCATTTGCAGTAGGGGATTATATGACTTATGGAAAATTCATTTTGACACACTGCTATTGAGATGGAGCTTCTGACCATCAGACACAAAAGAGATCGTGAGGCCAAAACTTCCTGTAATGAGCTGAGTATCATTCACCAACGACACCATGAGAACAAGTCTAGCAGTAATGTGTTGAAAGTCAGAAGTGGTGCACCCAGGATCAAATAGGAGTAGGACCTGAGTATAAACAAGTTCTAGTTCCATGAACAGGTCACTCATACTGTCATGTCACCCATCACAATTTACCAACAAGGAGCAGTACCTGTGTCTACATGGGCATTCCTTACGACCAGCTGACACAGGGGAAAATAGCCCAAATTTGGTTCACAGTTGTGATGTGGCTTGGAATGTGGTTGTTAAAAGTTACTGTGACTGCATGAAAAACTCACTCCTGAAAGATAGTCATAAGAGAAAACTTCTGAAATGGCAGAACTTCACACCTGATCATCCACTTTGGATGGGAAGAACTATAGTCTGATGTTAGAATATACATGGATATGGACATGGTTAGAATATACATGCCTGGAAGGAGAAAGAAGCCTGGAAAGAGAAAGATGGGGAAGTCAGGAAGAAAGGAGTACAGGGTAGAGGGTTTTGAATGGACATGTAAGACTGAACATACCCTTTGTGTTCTTGTCACACTCAAAGCATTCAACATGGAAGAGACATTAAATGACTGGGTAAACATTGTAACTTGGCAAGTTGACATGAGCCATCTTGTGTCATTTGCCAATCTGTTGCTGGCTTATTGAACATGAGTATAGTAATCATGCTGCAGGATTGAAGACCATAGGTGGGCTCAACAGTGTGGGCTCCTAGTTAACAATGTTGATGTAACTAACACTGTAACTATTTGGGGACGTTTCAAACTGCACCCATATAAGATGGCAAACTTAATCAATAAATCCTTGTATTCCGACTACTCCACTGGCCATTCTTTGATCTCTCTCCATCTCTTCAGGCCTCTTATTCCCTGAGACACAACAGCATGTAAATTAGGCTAATCAATCACCTTGGAATAACCTCGAAGTGTTCAAGTAAAAGAAAGAGTTGCACATCTCTCCCTTTAAATCAAAGCTATAAATGATAGAGCTTCTTGAAGAAGGCATTACAAAAGCTGAGACAGGCCAAAAGCTAAGCCATACCTGTCCCAAGAGTTAGCCTCTTTGGTATAGAAAAGAAAAGTTCTTGAAGAAAATTATAAGTGCTACTTCAGTGAACACATGGGAAATAAGAAAGTGAAACAGCCTTATTGTTAATATGGAGAAAATTTTAGTGGTCTGCATAGAAGATCGATCCAGCCACAACCTTTTCTTAAGCCAAAGCCTAATCCAGAGAAGACTCTGTCTTCAATTCTATGAAGGCTAGGTGAGGTAAGGAAGTTGCAGAGGAAAATGTTGAAGCTAGCAGAGGTTGGCTTATGAGGTTTAAGGAGAGAAGCCATCTTCATCACATAAAACAACAAGGTGAAACAGCAAGTGCTGATGTAGAAGCTGCAGCAAGTTATCCAGAAGGTCTAGCTAAGACAGATAATGAACCATCACTAACCAAGAGATTTTCAATGTTTATAAAATCATTTTTTTTATAAAATCATTTTCTATTGGAAGAAGATTTCATCTAGAACTTCCACAGTTAGAGAAGAAACGTCAATGCTTGGCTTCAAAGCTTCAAAGGAAAAGCTGGCTCTCTGGTTAGGGGCTAATACAGCTGGTGACCTTAAGGTGAAGCCAGTTCTTTTGCCATTCTGAAAATCCTAGGGTCTTTAAAAATTATGCTGAATCTACTCTCTCTGTGCCCTATAAATGGAACAACAAAGTCCGGATGACAGTATATCTGTTTACAACATGATTTACTGGATATTTTAAGCCCACTATTGAGACCTCCTGGAGAAAAGATTCTTTTCAAAATATAAATTTTCAATTACAATGCACTGGTCATCCAAGAGTGTTGATGGAGATGTACAAGGAGATTAATGTTGTTTTCACGCTTGCTAACACAACATCCATTCCGTAGCCCAGGAATAAAGACGCATCTCAACTTTTAAGGCTTATTATTTAAGAAATAAATTTTGTAAGGATGTAGCTGCCATAAGTAGTGATTCCTGTGATGTATCTGGATAGAGTAAATTGGAAGTCTTCTGGAAAGGATTTACCATTCTAGATGCTACTAAGAATATTTGTGATTCTTAGGATGAGAACAAATGATTGACATGAACAGGAATTTGGACAAAGTTAACTTTGAGGGGCTCAAGACTCTATTGGAGGAAGTAACTATAGATGTGGTAGAAATAGCAAGAAAACTAGAATTAGAAATGAAGCATGAAGATCTGACTGAATTGCTGCAATCTCATAACTTTAATAGAAGAGAAACTAATTTCTGTGGATGAGCACAGAAAGTGGTTTATTTTTTGTGATTGTTGTTTCAAGTTTTAAACTCTAGTTAGTTAACATATAGTGTAATACTGGTTCCAAGAGTAGAGTTTAATGATTCATCACTTAGATATAACATCCAGTGCTCATCAGAACAAGTGCTCTCCTTAATGCCCATTACCCATTTAACCCATTAACCACCTAACTTCCTCCATCAACCCTCAGTTTGTTCTCTATAGTTAATGGTCTCCTAAAGTTTGCCTCCCTCTCTTTATTTTCCTTTCCCTGTGTTCATCTGTTTTGTTTCTTAAATTCCACATATGAGTGAAGTTGTATGGTATTTGTCTTTCTTTGACTTATTTCACTTAGCATAATACAGTCTGGCTCCATCCACATCACTGCAAATGGCAAGACATCATTCTTTTGATGGCTGAGTAATATTCCATTGTATATTATTACCACATCTTCTTTATCCATTCATCCACTGATGGGACATTTGAGTTCTTTCTGTAATTTCATTATTGTTGATTATGCTGTTGTAAATATTGGGTTACATATGGCCCTTTGAATCAGCATTTCTGTATCCTTTGTTTAAATTTCTAGTAGTGCAATTACTGGGTTGTAGGGTAGTTCTATTTGTAACTTTTTGAGGAACCTCTGTACCATTGTCCATTGTGGCTGCACTGGTTTGTGTTCCCACCAACAGTGTCAGAGGGTTCCCCTTTCTCCATATCCTCACCAACGTTTATTGTTTCCAACGTCTAATTTTAGCCAAGGAAAGTGGTTTCTTGAGATGGAAACAACTTATGGTGAAAATGCTGTTAAGATTGTTGAAATGGCATCAAAGGATTTATCACATCAACTCAGTTTTTAAAGCAGTGGCAGGGTTTGAGAAGATTTACTTCAATTTTCAAAGTTCTACTGTGGATAAAATGCTATCAAATAGCATTGTATGCTACAGAAAAGTCATTCATGAAAAAAAAAGAGGCAACTAATGTGGCACACTTTATTGTTGTCTTATTTTAAGAAATTGCTACAGGAGCGTCTGGGTGACTCCGTTGGTTAAGCATCCGAGTTTGGCTCGGGTCATGATCTCACGGTTCGTGGGCTCAAGCCCCACATCTGGCTCTGTGCTGACAGATCAGACCCAGGAGCCTGCTTCAGATTCTGCATCTCCCTCTCTTTCTACCCCTCCCCGGATCGTGCTCTGTCTTTTCTCTGTCTCTCAAAAAATAAATAAATGTTAAAAAAATAAAAATAGAAATTGCCACGGCCACCCAAACCATCAGCAACCACTGCCCTCATCAGTCAGCAGCCATCGACATCAAGGTAAGACTCTCTATCAACAAAAAGATTATGATTTACTAAAAGCATGAAAAATATCATTTGTTAGCAGTAAATTATTTTTTAATTAAGTTATGGACATTGTTTTTCTTGACATTACGGAGTCATACACTTAATAGACTACAGTATAGTGTGAACGTAATTTTTATATGCACTAGGAGAATTAAATATTCATTTGACTGTCTTTGTTGTACTGTTTACTTGATTACAGTGGTCCGGAATTGAAGTACAATATTTCTGAGGTGTGCCTATACTTGGGTGTCCCTTTATATTACCTTACCTTCTTTTGACAGTAATTAGACAAGCACGGCACCGTGGCTTGAGAAAGTTGTGATGATCAGGAATTCAAAAACCTCAAGAATGAGGATATGGTTCATGCCACTGTGGAAAAAGAGATGCTAGCTGAACCAGGTGAACTGGAGGGTAGGTAACAGAGGAGAGGGATAATAAATAGCAGTTGTAGTTCCAAGACCAGTGGCACTGGGAGAGAGTATAGTTTGTTCTTCTAAACTTCCTTTTCTAAGGTCCCCACAGAAAGATATACTTCTTGTAATCTTGGAAGAACTTCACTCAGAATTTGTATAAAGGAATGGATCCAGGTGGCACAATGGATATATTATTGTGAATGCTGTTATCCCCAGTTGTCCCTCCAGAAATAACGTCCTCCCTTAGATGCTGGGAGTAACCCCTAAAGAAAATCCTCACCTATCAGTCCCCTACAAGCATTGCATCATCTGCCTTAGCCAGAGTTACACCTCCTTCACTAAGTGGCCCACATCCAATGACTGATTATTAGCCAGAAGTATGAAGACCTGGCTTCCTCACTTAAAGTAAGGACCATACACAGGACCATCACCACCTCAGAAATCCCCATCAAATCGGATACGCTTAATTATGATTGCATCTTACCAAAACCTCTTTTTCCACTCAACCATTATGTTTTCCTTTCCCTTCAGTAGGTTGTTATCACAAAAGCATGCCTGAATCTTAAATCTTATCTCAGGTAACCAAGCTAAGATGATGCCTTTCCACTGTAAAAATATGAATGGATTTTGAATGTAGTGAAGATAACATTTTATATCTCTCTTTTAGAGCCGAAAAATGTTCTGCTTCCTAACTGGTATTCACACAGACAGAAAGAAGGTTACGTAAAACAATTAATCTCAATAAAAACTCATTTTATGGATTACTTATATACATTCAGTGCAGAAATACAGATAGAGATTGAGGGTCAGGTAAGTATCATAAATTAACATAATATGTTCCAAATTACTGCACCTAGCCCATAAGTAACAGTTGTTTTTCTAACATATGTTTCTAGTTTATGGACTCTTTCCAATAATGAGAAATTTTGTTCATTTTTGCTAGTAGGGATACAACATACATATTAATGATAGAAACTAGGCTTTAAATATGGTTTTATCTTATGTAAAATATCTTATGTTTTATCTTATGTCTTGATAATGGATAACTTTGGATGACCATTCAGTGTGTAAAATATTCTCTAAACCAGACATCAACTGACTGAGTTGTAGTTCAGTATCTTTTCAATAATCAAAAGGAGCCACTTATGGTTTCTGGGTTCCCCAATCCACTTGGTTTCCTGACAGTTACTTTCGTATGTGTTGAAACGTCACACATTCTTAACCATTCTCTCTAAATATAAATTAGCTAATATGGTGTCAATTTCTTCTTTTATAAATATGATACATACTGTACTGTCTGTAAAGGAAAATAAAAACTAATGTGGGTGACAAGAGAATAAGTTACATTTCTTGAGAGATTACTTTACTTTTAGTATTTAGTATCCATAAATGTAATTCATACATTAAATTAGCGAACTTTACATTTTTATGCCTACTTTATAAAGGAAGAAACAGATCCAGAAAGGTGTCCAACAGCTTCACAGGGTTGTCTCAAAATCGTGCTGTTTTTTACTAAAACAAACATTGCCTGGTTTCACAAATCCTTTCAATTTTATCAAGTGCTGATAATCAAACTGACACTCCCACTCAACCAAGTATTCGTGACATTTTTCATCAAATGCAGCTTGTTGGTAGTTCACAGAAATTTTCTTTGTCTGAACTCAGACTTCTCACATATTTTCTTGTGAAAATTCCCCACATGAAACATGTAAGCAAAAATGTTCAATTAGGCCCTGAAAACAAACAAAACACTAGCACTGGATAGTCTTTATTTGTGTCAAAGTAAAATATGAAAATGTTTCAGCACCTGTTTCCCAACACCCTCCAGATACAGACGTGAGAGATTGCATCTCTCAGAGCATCAGGATCATGTTAAAATTTTCTCTCTACACAGCTTAATAAAATACTTGAATGGAATAGCATGAAAAATCACTATATATTAATGAGTCCAAGAAAGTCTGGAAACCAGCTCATAGTCTGTGTTGGCAGGCGTTTCTCCTACCCAATCATTTTTTTTTTTTCCCTCACTGCTTTAGAACACTCAGGAGCCTGGCCTCAGCTTCATTGTGCTTTAGTTAATAGCTAGCAAAGGTCAAAAGAATATTTTTTTTCTTTTCAAATACATAGTTGGGACGTGTTTTTACTAGATTCTGACTTTATTGAAGAAAGTATAACTTGGGAAGAAGAATATATGCTAGAATATATTAAAACCCTGCTCCTTCTTGCTCGGTGACCTTGGTGTAATAATTTCATCAGTAAAATAATGCAATGTTTTCAGGGATATTTTACAGATTAGAAAAACTATCTCCAAAGCATTTTAAGTCTTAGAGAAGAAACCATATGAATTGAGGCTATTATTTTTTCTTGTTACTGTTATGGAACTATTTTCAGTTTGAATGCATTTATCAATGCTCTTTTTGTAAGACAGAATGTATTAAATTGAAACAAGAAAAACATATAAAAGTAATGAGATGAAAAATATTTTGAGATGAACATTTTTAATAAAGCTGCTTTTAAGAATGTTGCAGCCTTTTGAATTATATTTAATTTCGGCAGAGGTCAGTCAATCTTTGCTCCTCCCAAGATTAATATGAAGTGCATCCTTGAGCATTTTTAATCATTGGAACCTAAGTGACCTTAGGACAAAAGCAAAGTTTAGCTAGAAATTTTGCTACACATCAGCATTTTCTTTGAACTTCAGAAATGCTGAGTATACAAATGCCATTCATGAACCAGGTTTACTCTTTAAGAAGAAAAAAAAAACTTTTAAGAAAACATTTATTTCATATAAATAGAGATAAAGTACATTTTTAAATATTTTCAAATAATCTGCCAATTCTTACATAAAATACATAATTTTAAAATATATACTACAGAAATATCGACTTATACTACAAATAAATAAATATTATTAAGACACCATGTTTGGGTCTACTCAAAAACTGTACCTGACACACCTTGAAAGAGACCCACAGGGGCACCTGGGTGTCTCAGTTGGTTAAATGTAAGACTTCGGCTCAGGTCATGATCCCATAGTTAGTGGGTTCGAGGCCTGAGTCGCCCTGGGCTGGCAGGATGGAGCCTGCTTCGGATTCTATGTCTCCCTCTCTTTCTGTTCCTTCCCCGTCCATGCTCTGTCTCTCTCTCTCTGTGTCAGAAATAAACATTAAAAAAAAATAATAAAAATAAAAATAAAACACTCACAGATCTCAGGCAACCAGAGGGTCCTTTGTGTCTAAATAAGAAAGTCTCAACCTAATAATAGATATATGCTTAAGGAACTCCAAAAATTAGTGAGTTCTAAGGTAGTATAATAACTCAGTTGTTTTGCAAAAGGTTGAGAAATGGTTTGCTTAGTGTGAATAAACATATAATGAATTTTTATTAATGTTTAGTGGACGCAAGCAAGGTGTTTGTGTTAAATAGTCTTCCAGGCTAAAATACAAGTCACCTGAACACTGTATCATGCTTGGGCAGGTTAGTATGGAATACCATAAGTCAAAGATGTATTCCTTCCTTTCTCTGGCATAAAATATATCATAGAAAAGACACTCTAAAATCATCTTTAAGTGAGGTTTACACTATTTCAGATCCTGAAATTAAAGGATGTAATGTCTAAAGTATAATCTTAATGAGTGTCTATGAGAAGCATTGAAGACGTGATTGCACAACTCTATTGTCTAGAAATAATTAATGTTTAGGAATGGAATGTGAGATGGATGAATATCCACAGTTTGGGCATGTTATTGAATAAGCAGCGTGGCCTTTAGTTTGGGGACAGGAATTAAGGGGAAAGAAACATATGTGCAAATAGAATAAAAATATCTGTACACATATGATCTCAAGTAATTCACAAGATTTAGCTTCATCAAGAAGAAAGGAACTGGATGTCACAGTCTGGCAACATTTTTCTAAACTGGCATATTATATGAATATTAAATTTGACACTTTCATAAGAGCTCGCAATTTTATTTATAACATGTCACTTTCTAATTGCTTTTTTAATACTTTGCCTCCATAATAATTTCTTTATCTTGACAGTTTTTACAGGCTAAGTATGAAAACACTTCAAAAGATTTTTTTTCCTGTAATAGGTGAAGTTTTATAGCTGGACAACCAAACTGCAAAGTCTTACACTTCAAAGAAATCTTCTCCACTGGAACATAGTTAAAAAAATGTGAGTAATCTTTTAAAGATTTAGTATATCAGATTGATCTCTACATGTGTAATTGATTCCAGATATTCTCATATTGCTTTCTCTCAATATGAAGATAAATAATTAGGAAATTGACAAATCATCTAGAGAAATACTCTATAATACCTCTCAGTATTTTTAGATATTTCATTCTACCTTTTCTCCTTGATTCATATGACATATTTTAACTTCAACATCAGTTGTGGTGAATATATATAGATATTTTTTTTTCAGCAACTATACTTACTAAAAGTTCTTATACAGGGTCTCTGTGATATTTTATTTAAATTCATTGGCCTTTGTGACATGCTTTAGAGAACTGCTGAAAAACACCATCCTTCCATGTTTATCCATCACAGTGTTTGAAGAGATCAACCATGCTTTTGTGTCTGCACGTGTGTGTTTGTGTGCTTGTGTGTTTTACAAGGCTGTCTAACAATAACAGCGCTACCTTTTTCTTGTGTATTATGATCCTATTCTTTCTCCTAAACCTTATTGCCCAAGTATACACAACTTCTTGCAGTTTCTACTACACAAGACAGTCCTATACCCATGTCCATTTAAAAATACTGCCTGGGGGCGCCTGGATGTTTCAGTCGGTTAAGCGTCCGACTTCGGCTCAGGCCATGATCTCACGGTCCGTGAGTTCGAGCCCCGAGTCGGGCTCTGTGCTGACAGCTCAGAGCCTGGAGCCTGTTTCGGATTCTGTGTCTCCCTCTCTCTGACCCTCCCCCATTCATGCTCTGTCTCTCTCTGTCTCAAAAATAAATAAACATTAAAAAAAAATTTAAAAATACTGCCTGAAGCAAGGTTGAGATTATTGCAAACCACAAAATTATATATTTGGGTATGAACACTTACTAGGTCTAGCTGTGAATCATGGTATTCCTTTCCTTGAGTTTTACATTTGTTTCTTCTGTTTCTTTATAACTCACATATTGACTTTGTACATTTCTCTCAGGTTTTCATGATCTTTTAAAAACCTAACCTACTCAGACCTTTAATGATCTGTGGTATTTAATGTCCTCCAGTGAATTATTGAGAGCAATATCAATATGAAAAGATCAGGTATTTAGGCTCTGAGAAGACAAGTTCTTTGAACAACGGCAAAAATTCAAGAAGCCTAGAAAATGACTTGGTCCATGTGAAAAAAGCATGAGCCATGTGAAGACAGACACTTCAGGAAGCTGAGGGAAAGGAAGGGACGAAAGGCAAGAAGAATAAAGCTGGGCTTGTGGAATTCAGAGTCCTCGGGTGGAATATGGTGCTTTTTCTTTTATTTTTTTTTTTAATGTTTATTTATTTTTGAAGGAGAGAGAGACAGAGTGTGAGTGGGGGAGGGTCAGAGAGAGAGGAAGATACAGAATCCGAAGCAGGGTCCAGGCTCTGAGCTGTCAGCACAGAGCCTGACGCGGGGCTACAACTCACAAACTGTGCGATCATGACCTAAGCCGAAGTAGGACGCTCAACCGACTGAGCCACCCAGGCGCCAATTTTTTTTTTAATTTTTTTTAATCAAAGCTCATTTTATATTACTATCATTTTACTTCCATTTTGCATCACATATTTTAGGTCTGCTGATGGCTACCCATTGCCTAATGGTCAATGTCTGATAGACACGATCCTCTCCCCCTATTTTCCTAGAGCACTGGCATTTCTATGGAAAGACGCTATACTTTATTATCAAGGAAACTTCGATTGAAATTCTAACTTCAATTGATATGTTGATATAAGTTGATTATAACTTATAATCGGTATGTTTTCTAAAAGTTTAGTTCCTTATTTGTAGAAGGATTCCATTTTGGGGCACCTGGGTGGCTCAGTTGGCTGAGCATCCGACTTCAGTTCAAGTCATGATCTCACGGTTGGTGGGTTTGAGCCCCACATCGGGCTGTGCTGACAGCTCAGAGCCTGGAGCCGGTTTCGGATCCTGTGTCTCCCTCTGTCTCTGCCCCTCCCCTGCTCATGCTTTGTCTCTCTCTATCTCTGTCTCTAAAAAAATAAAAAATAAATTAAAAAAAGGATTCCATTTTATTAATGAAATTAAAAATAAGAAAATGAGATTCGCATGCTATCATGGGAAAAATGTAGTTTGGGCTGTTGCATGATGGGGGTACTTGCCTGACTGTTACTTGTTAGCTATGTGATCTTTGACAAGGAACTTGTTCCCTTTAAGCCAAATAACAACATTTAACCATAGTAACTTCATATCTTGTCTGAGAGGATGAGATAATGCCTTTAAAATGCTTTGCACACAGTGAGAGCTCCATAAATGGTGGATATCACTGTTGTTGTTTTTGTTATTAGTACTTTAAATTACAAAAAAAAAAAAAAAAAACCACTTGATAACAAGAAGACTAGTATTTGCTAGCAATCTGTATTCTTGTTTTGTTTCCTTCTTTTCCTACTTCCAGATAGCTGTTTTATAAATCTCACATTTTTGCATGAGAATCTGGAATGTTAACAGGTAAGAAGGAGATTGAAAAATTCAGATATTATTATTACAATAACCACCTAAAATCTGTTGACTTATTAGTAAGAAAAAAAGTGAAGTAGGTAGTGGAGAAAAAGTCTTATTAAGAGCTTCACAAAGACATCAAACCAAAGTATGCAAATGATCCATCTAGTTCTTTAAAATCAATATTAATAAACAACCCCCACAAGCATATTTTGCATATTCTTGCTACTTCAACTAATTTCCAGCTATTTTCAACTAAAAAATTAATTCAAATTTGATGTCTACAGATAATACAGAGAACCATAGTTTCCTGATCTATATAGATATAAAATTTAAGAATACCTTTATGTGTAATGAACACATTTTCGGTTAAGATATACAAGCTAACATGTGATTTTAAACCAATGTGATTTTTTTTGCTTGGGTTGTCAAGTAAAGTAATAGGTATGTATTATAGAAATTTTGATATAGCACCATTATAATAAACTAGTCCATAAATAGTCAGTGCTTCAACAGTCTATAAGTCTGTAAGTGAGGATTAAATGGGGCAAATCTTTTCTTAGTTTCATCTTCTTACTTGTTCAGTTTACTTCACACAATTTTTCAAATGAGCTTTATAAAGGTTCCTAAGAGATACATCTTTGGTTCTTAAATCTTTATGTTAGTGTACCATTACATGACTACACAAAACTTAAATATTAAAAAGAAGAATTTTTCTACAAGATTACGGTTTTTATCCAAAGAGCAATTATCTACATGTCTTTTTCCACCATAGGAAACAATTTCTCTTACTAAAGTTATCTATTCAAAATAAAATAAAATGAATTACTATGGTAATTACACCACTTTTATACTTCAATCATTTAGTGATTTTATGTCATTGCCTTCTTCCTGAAATTTCACACATTCCATTTTTTCCTCTTTATAAATTTAAGAATTGGGGCTTACATTAAAAACATGAGCTATTAAAGTTTTCTAGAAACTATATGAATATTATAAATAAATGTAACTAGCATTTGCCAATATCTTTTTACAAATTTTATTCCAGTTTTATTTGGATATAACTCACATAACATTGTGTATCTTTAAGGTACACGATGTAATTTAATATATCCATATATTGCAAAATGATTGCCATGATATATGTAGTTAACACATCCATCATCATATTGTATATTTGAAAGTTGTTAAGGGAATAGATTTTTAAAATTCTCACTACAAAAAAAGAAAGAAAGAACAAAAAGAAAATTGTATGCTCTGTTTTAATTAACACATATTAGTGAGCCATGTCAGACTGTGACCATTTGGGCCCATTTCCTACATTTATCTTACATAATTTTTTCTGACATTTGTTTCCTGAGAAGGAAAGTGGGAGACAAATTTAAGGGATCTGAGGAAGTGCAGGGCAAGAGTCAGTACTATTACTCCTCATCACAGCCCCAAAAGAACAGAGAAGAAAATCTGTTCTACACTGTCTAATGGCTAAGACGTTGGCCTTCCTTCTACATGGGTGCTTCAGGCAACTCGTTACCTGTATGACTGAGCACAAACTACTAAACATCTCTATTTCTCAACTTTGCAGTTATAAAATAAGTATATTAATACTTAGCTGCCTCTTGAGATTGCCATGAAGACAAATTTAGTGGCTAGAGGCATGATTTCAAATTAAAGCAACCTTTAATTATTTTTCTTGTTTATAGTTCGAATATCTTATATAGAATAAATTTATGAATGTTAAGAAAGATACAAAGCATAGATGAATACACACATCCACACTCCTAGGATAATAGAAGGACATGATAAAATGCAAAAGAATAAAATAAACAAATACAGAATCCTGCACAAATGGTTTACATGGTTGAAGGATTCTGAGGAAATGGGATATCAAAGAGCTAACAGGCTGGAGTACAAAGCAGAGATTCTTAAATATCTATATAAGATATATATATTTATATTAAATTTCCATATTTTTTCCAAAAAATGATGGGTGTATGTTAACATGGAGGAGAACATGTGCTATTTACATATTCCCTGATGGGTGCATTTTTGTTCAGAGAAGTCTCCTTAATTTTTTTTCCTGAAAAAGTATTCAATAAGTGAATTATAGGGAAAAATTATTTGTTTGTATCCCCCCAAAAAGGTTAAAGAAAATTATAATTGGATGTCACCAGGGACTCACAAATTCTGCTTCAGGTAAAAGAATAAAAGGAGTCAAACTACCACTCCTTTTCTAGAAGAGATGCCCTATTGTCTACCCCTTTCCAAGGGAGATGCCCCTGTTCTGGAGTCCTGAGCATTTTGGACTCTAAAGATTTCCATTTTTTGGCAGCAGGCCAAACAAGTAGGGGTGGTTTCCAGATACTTCCTGGTATAATATTTGGAGAGAATAACATTTCACTGAGTTCTTTTATAGGGTATCTTAATTTTTCTATCAGATTCTGACACAAAGGATCAAATTATAGTCCAACTCAGAAAAGTATGGCATGTCCGGATTAGACAGGATGAACACAAACATTTGTATACTCACACACTATGCTTATGGTAAAGAAATGAGCATCAGATAAATATTTCTAGAGTCATTGTGTGTTCAAGAAGCTTTCTCAACCCAGAGCAAATAGAGCACCAGGAGACTTTCCCTCACTCCACAAATTGTGTTAACTGAATAATAGCACTAAGCCATCAAAATATCTTATTTTATGTGTGAAATCATATATCAGAATGCTATTTTTTCTTACTGCAGGGTCCAACAAGTGCTAAGATACCATATCCAACTATTTTCATCATAACAGCATTGAAGAGTATCATCAGTCTTCCTTTAAAAATCCAACAATAAACTACGTGTCTTGGCAAGTGAGTCCAGTCAATTTGCTTTTCTCTACAAATATGCATAATTACACAATCTCTTTAAAGAACATAGAATTTGAGGAGAGGGAAGATGGCGACGTAAGAGGACGCTGGGCTCACCACGCGTCCTGCTGATCACTTAGATTCCACCTACACCTGCCTGAAGAACCCAGAAAACCGCCAGAGGATTAGCAGAACGGAGTCTCCGGAGCCAAGCGCAGACGAGAGGCCCACGGAAGAGGGTAGGAAGGGCGGCGAGGCGGTGCGCGCTCCACGGACTGGCGGCAGGGAGCCAGGGCGGAGGGGCGGCTCGCCGGCCAAGCGGAGTCCCCGAGTCTGGCTGGCAAAAGCGGAGGGGCCGGACGGAGTGTGTTCCGAAGGCAAGCGCGACTTCGCGTCTGGGAGGTCATAAGTTAACAGCTCTGCTCAGAAAGCGGGAAGGCTGGAGGACAAAGGGAGGGAGAGCTGCTGAGCCCCCCGGACGGCAGAGCTCAGCTTGGCGGGGAACAAAGGCGCTCGCCAGCGCCATCTCCCCCGCCCATCCCCCAGCCAAAATCCCAAAGGGATCCAGCTTCTGCCAGGGAATTTGCTCGCTCCGCGCAAACACCCAACTCTGTGCTTCTGCAGAGCCAAACCTCCGGCAGCGGATCTGACTCCCTCCCGCTGCCACAGGGCCCCTCCTGAAGTGGATCACCTAAGGAGAAGCGAGCTAGGCCTGCCCCTCCTGCCCCCGTGCACCTTGCCTAACCACCCCAGCTAATATGCCAGATCCCCAGCACCACAAGCCTGGCAATGTGCAAGTAGCCCAGACGGGCCACGCCACCCCACAGTGAATCCCGCCCCTAGGAGAGGGGAAGAGAAGGCACACACCAGTCTGACTGTGGCCCCAGCGGTGGGCTGGGGGCAGACATCAGGTCGGACTGCGGCCCCGCCCACCAACTCCAGTTATACACCACAGCACAGGGGAAGTGCCCTGCAGGTCCTCACCACGCCAGGGACTATCCAAAATGGCCAAACGGAAGAATTCCCCTCAGAAGAATCTCCAGGAAATAACAACAGCTAATGAACTGATCAAAAGGATTTAAATAATATAACAGAAAGTGAATTTAGAATAATAGTCATAAAATTAATCGCTGGGCTTGAAAACAGTATAGAGGACAGCAGAGAAACTCTTGCCACAGAGATCAAGGGACTAAGGAACAGTCACGAGGAGCTGAAAAGCGCTTTAAACGACATGCAAAACAAAATGGAAACGACGACGGCTCGGCTTGAAGAGGCAGAGGAGAGAATAGGTGAACTAGAAGATAAAGTTATGGAAAAAGAGGAAGCTGAGAGAAAGAGAGATAAAAAATCCAGGAGTATGAGGGGAAAATTAGAGAACTAAGTGATACACTAAAAAGAAATAATATACGCAAAATTGGTATCCCAGAGGAGGAAGAGAGAGGGAAAGGTGCTGAAGGGGTACTTGAAGAAATTATAGCTGAGAACTTCCCTGAACTGGGGAAGGAAAAAGGCATTGAAATCCAAGAGGCACAGAGAACTCCCTTCAGACGTAACTTGAATCGATCTTCTGCACGACATATCATAGTGAAACTGGCAAAATACAAGGATAAAGAGAAAATTCTGAAAGCAGCAAGGGATAAACGTGCCCTCACATATAAAGGCAGACCTATAAGACTCGTGACTGATCTCTCTTTTGAAACTTGGCAGGCCAGAAAGGATTGGCACGAGATCTTCAGTGTGCTAAACAGAAAAAATATGCAGCCGAGAATCCTTTATCCAGCAAGTCTGTCATTTAGAATAGAAGGAGAGATAAAGGTCTTCCCAAACAAACAAAAACTGAAGGAATTTGTCACCACTAAACCAGCCCTACAAGAGATCCTAAGGGGGATCCTGTGAGACAAAGTACCAGAGACGTCACTACAAGCATAAAACATAGAGACATCACAATGACTCTAAACCGTATCTTTCTATAATAACACTGAATGTAAATGGACTAAATGCACCAACCAAAAAACATAGGGTATCAGAATGGATAAAAAAACAAGACCCATCTATTTGCTGTCTACAAGAGACTCATTTTAGATCTGAGGACACCTTTAGATTGAGAGTGAGGGGATGGAGAACTATTTATCATGCTCCTGGAAGCCAAAAGAAAGCTGGAGTAGCCATACTTATATCAGACAAACTAGACTTTAAATTAAAGGCTGTAACAAGAGATGAAGAAGAACATTATATAATAATTACAGGGTCTATCCATCAGGAAGAGCTAACAATTATAAATGTCTATGCGCCGAATACTGGAGCCCCCAGATATATAAAACAATTACTCATAAACATAAGCAACCTTATTGATAAGAATGTGGTCATTGCAGGGGACTTTAACACCCCACTTACAGAAATGGATAGATCATCTAGACACACGGTCAATAAAGAAACAAGGGCCCTGAATGATACATTGGATCAGATGGACTTGGCAGATATATTTAGAACTCTGCATCCCAAAGCAACAGAATATACTTTCTTCTCGAGTGCACATGGAACATTCTCCAAGATAGATCATATACTGGGTCACAAAACAGCCCTTCATAAGTTTCCAAGAATTGAAATTATACCATGAATACTTTCAGACCACAATGCTATGAAGCTTGAAATCAACCACAGGAAAAAGTCTGGAAAACCTCCAAAAGCATGGAGGTTAAAGAACACCCTACTAACGAATGAGTGGGTCAACCAGGCAATTAGAGAAGAAATTAAAAAATATATGGAAACAAACGAAAATGAAAATACAACAATCCAAACGATTTGGGACGCAGCGAAGGCAGTCCTGAGAGGAAAATACATTGCAATCCAGGCCTATCTCAAGAAACAAGAAAAATCCCAAATACAAAATCTAACAGCACACCTAAAGGAAATAGAAGCAGAACAGCAAAGGCAGGCTAAACCTAGCAGAAGAAGAGAAATAATAAAGATCAGAGCAGAAATAAACAATAGAGAATCTAAAAAAACTGTAGAGCAGATCAACGAAACCAAGAGTTGGTTTTTTGAAAAAATAAACAAAATTGACAAACCTCTAGCCAGGCTTCTCAAAAAGAAAAGGGAGATGACCCAAATAGATAAAATCATGAATGAAAATGGAATGATTACAACCAATCCCTCAGAGATACAAACAATTATCAGGGAATACTATGAAAAATTATATGCCAACAAATTGGACAACCTGGAAGAAATGGACAAATTCCTAAACACCCACACTCTTCCAAAACTCAATCAGGAGGAAATAGAAAGCTTGAACAGACCCATAACCAGCGAAGAAATTGAATCGGTTATCAAAAATCTCCCAACAAATAAGAGTCCAGGACCAGATGGCTTCCCAGGGGAGTTCTACCAGACGTTTAAAGCAGAGATAATACCTATCCTTCTCAAGCTATTCCAAGAAATAGAAAGGGAAGGAAAACTTCCAGACTCATTCTATGAAGCCAGTATTACTTTGATTCCTAAACCAGACAGAGACCCAGTAAAAAAAGAGAACTACAGGACAATATCCCTGATGAATATGGATGCAAAAATTCTCAATAAGATACTAGCAAATCGAATTCAACAGCATATAAAAAGAATTATTCACCATGATATAGTGGGATTCATTCCTGGGATGCAGGGCTGGTTCAACATTCGTAAATCAATCAACGTGATACATCACATTAACAAAAAAAAAAGAGAAGAACCATATGATCCTGTCAATCGATGCAGAAAAGGCCTTTGACAAAATCCAGCACCCTTTCTTAATAAAAACCCTTGAGAAAGTCAGGATAGAAGAAACATACTTAAAGATCATAAAAGCCATTTATGAAAGGCCCACAGCTAACATCATCCTCAACGGGGAAAAACTGAGAGCCTTTTCCCTGAGATCAGGAACACGACAGGGATGTCCACTCTCACCGCTGTTGTTTAACATAGTGCTGGAAGTTCTAGCATCAGCAATCAGACAACAAAAGGAAATCAAAGGCATCAAAATTGGCAAAGATGAAGTCAAGCTTTCGCTTTTTGCAGATGACATGATATTATACATGGAAAATCCGATAGACTCCACCAAAAGTCTGCTAGAACTGATACATGAATTCAGCAAAGTTGCAGGATACAAAATCAATGTACAGAAATCAGTTGCATTCTTATACACTAACAATGAAGCAACAGAAAGACAAATAAAGAAACTGATCCCATTCACAATTGCCCCAAGAAGCATAAAATACCTAGGAATAAATCTAACCAAAGATGTAAAAGATCTGTATGCTGAAAACTATAGAAAGCTTATGAAGGTAATTGAAGAAGATTTAAAGAAATGGAAAGACATTCCCTGCTCATGGATTGGAAGAATAAATATTGTCAAAATGTCAATACTACCCAAAGCTATCTACACATTCAATGCAATCCCAATCAAAATTGCACCAGCATTCTTCTCAAAACTAGAACAAGCCATCCTAAAATTCATATGGAACCACAAAAGGCCCCGAATAGCCAAAGTAATTTTGAAGAAGAAGACCAAAGCAGGAGGCATCACAATCCCGGACTTTAGCCTCTACTACAAAGCTGTCATCATCAAGACAGCATGGTATTGGCACAAAAATAGACACATAGACCAATGGAATAGAATAGAAACCCCAGAACTAGACCCACAAACGTATGGCCAACTCATCTTTGACAAAGCAGGAAAGAACAACAATGGAAAAAAGACAGTCTCTTTAACAAATGGTGCTGGGAGAACTGGACAGCAACATGCAGAAGGTTGAAACTAGACCACTTTCTCACACCATTCACAAAAATAAACTCAAAATGGATAAAGGACCTGAGTGTGAGACAGGAAACCATCAAAACCCTAGAGGAGAAAGCAGGAAAAGACCTCTCTGACCTCAGCCGTAGCAATCTCTTACTCGACACATCCCCAAAGGCAAGGGAATTAAAAGCAAAAGTGAATTACTCGGACCTTATGAAGATAAAAAGCTTCTGCACAGCAAAGGAAACAACCAACAAAACTAAAAGGCAACCAACGGAATGGGAAAAGATATTTGCAAATGACATATCGGACAAACGGCTAGTATCCAAAATCTATAAAGAGCTCACCAAACTCCACACCCGAAAAACAAATAACCCAGAAGAAATGGGCAGAAAACACAAATAGACACTTCTCTAAAGAAGACATCCGGATGGCCAACAGGCACATGAAAAGATGTTCAACGTCACTCCTTATCAGAGAAATACAAATCAAAACCACACTCAGATATCACCTCACGCCAGTCAGAGTGGCCAAAATGAACAAATCAGGAGACTATAGATGCTGGCGAGGATGTGGAGAAACAGGAACCCTCTTGCACTGTTGGTGGGAATGAAAATTGGTGCAGCCGCTCTGGAAAGCAGTGTGGAGGTTCCTCAGAAAATTAAAAATAGACCTACCCTATGACCCAGCAATAGCACTGCTAGGAATTTATCCAAGGGATACAGGAGTACTGATGCATAGGGGCACTTGTACCCCAATGTTTATAGCGGCACTCTCAACAATAGCCAAATTATGGAAAGAGCCTAAATGTCCATCAACTGATGAATGGATAAAGAAATTGTGGTTTATATACACACTGGAATACTACGTGGCAATGAGAAAGAATGAAATATGGCCTTTTGTAGCAACGTGGATGGAACTGGAGAGTGTGATGCTAAGTGAAATAAGCCATACAGAGAAAGACAGATACCATATGGTTTCACTCTTATGTGGATCCTGAGAAACTTAACAGAAACCCATGGGGGAGGGGAAGGAAAAAAAAAAGAGGTTAGAGTGGGAGAGAGCCAAAGCATAAGAGACTGTAAAAAAGTGAGAACAAACTGAGGGTTGATGAGGGGTGGGAGGGAGGGGAGGGTGGGTGATGGGTATTGAGGAGGGCACCTTTTGGGATGAGCACTGGGTGTTGTATGGAAACCAATTTGACAATAAATTTCATTTATTAAAAAAAATAAAATAAAATAAATAAAATAAAAAATAAAATAACGTAGAATTTTTACTAATAAGCCATGGATAATACATTACATAGTAAATAGCTGAATCTAAATTTTTGCCTATAAACTTACCATAACTTGCTTTTATATCAAAATATTATTTTAGAATATAAACTCAGGACATTGTTAAATGTACAGTATTGGATTTAGGATAATCCTCCCCAAGTGGGATAGGTGCACATAATGATTAGTATACCCTGTAAACATGTTATTGCCATGAAACATCGACATTTTTACTGAATTTCTCTTGTTCCTAGACTGCAATTTTTAACGTATCCTATTAATAGCCAGTGACTTGATATGGTTTCAGTTGAGCTAAAATCACTTTTTAAATTTAACTTCAATTTTTTTTTTGGAAAAAGTCTATTCATGTCTTCTGCTCATTTTTTTTTATTGGGTTGTTCATTTTATGGGTGTTGAGTTTATAAGTTCTTTATATGTGTTGGACACTAACCCTTTGTCAGATATGTCATTTGCAAATATCTTTTCTTATTCCATAGGTTTCCATTTAGTTTTGTTGATTGTTTCCTTCTCTGTGTAGAAGCTTTTTATTTGGACGAAGTCCCAATCATTTATTTTTGTTTTTGTTTCCCTTATCTCAGAGACATATGTAGAAAGAAGTTGCTATGGCTGATGTCAAAGAGGTTACTGCTTGTCTTCTCCTCTAGGATTTTGTAGGTTTGAGATTCCACATTCAGGTCTTTTATCCATTTTGAATTTATTTTTTGTGTATGGTGTAAGAATCGAGTTCAGTTCCATTCTTTTGCATGTTGCTATCTAGTTTTCCTAACACCATTTGTTGAAGAGACTGTTTTTTTTTTTTTTTCCATTGGATATCCCTACCTGTATTGTCAAATGCTTTTTCTACATCTAATGAGAGGATTATATGGTTCTTATCTTTTCTTTATTAATATGGTGTATCATGTTGATTGATTTGCTAATATTGAACCATCCTTGCAACCCAGAAATAAATCCCACTTGATTGTGATAAATGATTTATTTAATGTATTGTTGAATTTGGCTTGCTAGTATTTTATTGAGAATTTTTACATCCATGTTCATCATTGATATTGACCTGTAGTTCTTTTTTAGAAGAGTCTTTATTTGCTTTGGTATGAGGGTACTGCTGGCCTCATAAAATAAGTTTAAAAGTTTTTTTTTACTTTTCTAGTTTTTGAATATTAAAAAGCTATAGTGATCAAAACAGTATGGTACTGGCACAGAAATAGACACATAGATCAATGGAACAGAATAAAAAACCCAGAAATAAATCCAGAACTCAATCGTCAACTAATCTTTGACAATACAGGTAAGACTATCCAAAGGAAAAAATAAATAAATATAAAAGTCTCTCCAACAAATGGTGTTAGGAAAACTGACAGCAACATGCAAAAGAATGAAACTGGACCCATTTCTTACACCGTACACAAAAATAAATTCAAAATGGATGAAAGACCTGTATATGAGACCTGAAACCATCAAAATCCTGGAGGAGAACACAGGCAGTAACCTCTTTGACATCAGCCATAACAACTTCTTTCTACATATGTCTCTGAAGTAAGGGAAACAAAAACAAAAATAAATGATTGGGACTTCATCCAAATAAAAGCTTCTACACAGCGAAGGAAACAATCAACAAAACTAAATGGAAACCTATGGAATAAGAAAAGATATTTGCAAATGACATATCTGACAAAGGGTTAGTGTCCAACATATATAAAGAACTTATAAAACTCAACACCCAAAAATTGAATAACCCAATTAAAAAAATGAGCAGAAGACATGAATAGACATTTTTCCAAAGACACACAGATGGTCAACACACACATGAAAATGTGTTCAACATCACTCATCATCAGGGAAATAAAAAGCAAAATATAATGAGATATCACTCACACTTGTCAGAAGGGCTAAAATCAACAACATAAGAAACAACGGAAGTTGGCAAGGATGTGGACAAAGGGGAACCCTCTTCCACTGTTGGTGACAATGCAAACTACCACAGGATCCAGCAATTTCACTACTAGGTATTTACCAAGAAAAACAGAAATACTAATTCAAAGGAATACATGCACCCTGATGTTTAAAGCATTATTATTTATAACAGCCAAATTATAGAAACACCCCAGTGTTCATCTACTAATGAATGGATAAAGAAGATGTGATATATATACTGATGTGGGTTCTATACTGACAGCTGTGAGCCCCACGTGGGGTTTGAGCTCACAAACCGTGGGATCATGACCTGAGCCAAAGTCAAATGTTTAACCAACTGAGTCACCCAGGCACCCCTAACTAACTAGAGTTTAAAGAAAAATTTGAAAAGAAAAGAATAAAGCAAGCACCTATACTGAAAAAAAAGTTGAAAGAAAAAAATAAAATGAAATTCCAGAAATAAATAAATAAAAATTTGGAAGAGAGATAGATAAATACATACATACATGCATATATACATACATACTGGAAAAACAGAAAAAAATTTTAAATTAAAAAATATTTGGCTATGATGTCTTTAATCCTTAAAAACATTAAACCACCTATAAAGGAAGGAATATATGAGGTTAAACAGCATTCACATTTCTATATGCTTTGAAAATAAGAAGTCAAAAACATCAAAACAATGTATTAAGAAATAAACCTAACAAATATCAATCAACTAACTTGACAAAAATTTAGAAATTTCTCCTTGAAATAAGCTGTATACAGAAGTATATATAAACATATATTTATGGGTAAATATGAATATAAATGTTTTTATTTGTACCTGCCGTACTTGATGTGCTGTAGTAATTCAAAAGTGTAAAAGTTGTAGACATTATACATCTTTGTGGGCTTGAAAAGGATATAATAGAGATTATTTGTTTCTAAACAATAGCAACAAATGTTTGTCCTACATAAATTTTCTATTTCTCTGTAATATCAGAAAACTAATTAGACAGTTGAAGATGTTACCAAAAATAAGACAGAAAGACTGTTTTGTTATTATTAAGACATGCCTTCAGGATAATGAGAATTAAATTCACAAAAGGACATCTTGGCAAAATGCTCCCCATTGAATTTGATTCAGATAATACACATAAAAGAAAAGAATAAATTATTTTAATCTTGGAAGAAAACATTACAGTGTTTCACATACACCCTTCCATATTAATTCTAATTTCTATCATCTGGATTATGACATGAATATAACTTGGAATCTGTTATGAAACTTTGTACAACAATTGAAAGACATTTACCTATGTTCATATAAATAAAAATTATTACTCCTTTGACAGAGTTACATTTAGTTATGATAATCACTCTACCAACATTCCTAAAAAAAGTACTTTTTTAAAAATTATACTTTTATGAGCACCAAAATCTAACCAGAGTATTTTAAATTAAGATGGCATTTGAGGAACTTTAAATTATAATATGAATTTTTATATAAAGTTTTTAATAAAATCTAATGAGCTTTGGATTTGCCATGTGATCTTAGATAAGACATTCAATACCTTTGTATCTCAGTATCTTCAAGTTACCAAGTTAGGGATTTTAGCACAAAATTTTATTCCAATGATGAAGTTTTCTGATTCATATTAATTTGTAGCCAAATCATTTGAATATATAACTTATTTAATGATAATAAGAAAACAATAGACTTCTAGATTAAGATTCTAGGATCAGCCACATTTTAGTGTCTGTGTTGGTTTAGAATGACATTCCACAAACTTGGATTTGTCCAAAAATATCAAAAACAGAAAAAATACATGGGGAAGAGGAAGGTCAGCACACACCTTTCAACATGTTTGAAATTAAAATTCAGGACAAGGGATTTTTTGAATGAGTTATCCAACTGAATTTCCTAGGAATTTGGTATATGAAATTGGAATATCTTTCTTCAGATTTTAAAGACATAGATTAATGTAACTTTTTTTGTTTTCCTCTAAGTTTAGCAAGTTTCTGAGCATTCAGAATGCAATGCAGTTATTTTCTTGAAAGTCAAATGGCTATTTTAAAAACTATAGTTATAGGGGTGCCTGGGTGGCTGAGTTGCTTAAGCCTCACACTCTTGATTTCTGCTCAGATCAAGATCTCACGGTTTGTGGGATTGAGCCCTGCATTGAGCTCTGTACTGACAGCAACAAGCCTGGTTGAGATTCTCTTATCCCTTAGTCTCTGCCCCTCCCCACTCAGGCTTGAACACTCTCTCTTGAGACAGCCAAAATAAATAAGTGAACTTAAATAAATAAAAAATAAATAAATAAATAAATAAATAAATAAACACTTGAGTTATAATTTTGTAGTTTTTATTAGATAGGAAGGTATTTTGTTACTTTTAGAAAAAAAGGAATTGACTAGGGTGTGTATAAAATAGATACACATAATCTATACATATCTTAACAATTGTACTTTTTAAAATAATAAGATAATATAGAATACTCTATTTATAATAACAGTAAAAATATAAAACAAACTTTGATAAACATAAATATGGAAAGCTTTTATGAGGAAACTTTAAAACTATTATCAAGATGTTTATTATTTCTGTAATATATTAGCTCAGCATCATTCCATTAAGAATAACAAAAGCATTCTATATTTAATTTGAAAAAAAAACCTACAACATGCAAAAATACCAGAGCCACTATAAAAAATAAAATGAAGGACTTTTTGCCATTTTTTTATTTTTAAAGAACCAGCATAAAACTACATGTATTAAAATATAATCTTAGGTAAGAATACCCATATAGATAAATGCAATATATTATATTCCGAAATATTATTGTAATTATGTTTGGAATTTTTATATGTTAAAAATAATAAGTATTTTAAATTACTAAGAAATGGATAGGTTATTTAACAAGGTGTCTGTAATAACTTGTTAGCACTTGGAGAAAAATAAGAATGCCTCTTTACTTTATTTTTAAAACTCAAGCAAAGTTCCATAGGCAAAATAATTAAAACATTAAAAAATTAAACCATGTAATAAAGAATGGTGAATGAATATTTTATAAACTTGGAATGGGAAGAGCTTTTTAAACAAAACCCATTGGGTTTCAAAACCAGGAAGCCATAAAAGAAAATATTGATTATTTTGACTATGCCCAAACTAGACTAGCCATTTAATATAAGTTACCACAAATAGCAAAAGGAAGATGAAAATCCAGTGAAATATTTTCAACACATTTGAAAAAGGCTGATTTCCTTAATAAAGAGATATTGCAGTATAGGAAAAAAAGGATTGATCAGAAATAGAACACCAATGACCAGTAACAATGAAAAAAAAAAGATTAACCTCTCTTATATTTCAAGATATGTAAATAAAAACAGTGATGATACAATTTTAATCATATTGGAAAATTATAACACCTAAGTGACTATCAGAATGTTATAGTAAGTATCAGTTAAAGTTAAGAAGTCAGGGACTCCTGGGACTCATTAGGTTAAATGTCTGACTCTTGGTTTCGGCTCAGGTCATGATCTCAAAGTTTGTGGGTTTGAGACCCATGTTGGGCTCTGCACTGAAAGCACAGAGCCTGATTAGAATTCTCTCTCCCTACCCACTTCTCTTTGCCCCTCCCTGCTTGCTCTCTCTGTCCCTCAAAATAAATAACTTTAAAGAATAAATACATACATTTAAGAAGCCAATACCCTCACATACTATTGGTTAACATGTAATTGTACCGTCATTTGGGAGAACATGTAATCAAAACTGTCATTGGGATTATCCATCAAGAAAACTTTTTTTGTAATATAAATCACTTTACCCTTCAGTTCTACTCCCTAAATAGATGACACATAATTTTCCAAAGGTATGTTATAGGCTTTCCCTTACAATTTTATTTGAAATATGTTTTAAAAGTGGAATTATTTAAATGCCTATGAGTATGAAACTGATTTTATAAAATTCATTAAAGTTATACAATTCTCATATTACAGAATAAAACAATGAGAAAAAATATGTGTTCTGAAATGGGTAGATTCCAAGATTCTGGTGAAGTGACTCCCATGTAGCATTTTCAAAATTTGCCTATTAATTAATAAATATGCTGCATACTTTTTATCATTTATATTCAATGCTATGTATCACAGTACACAATGTGTGAAGTGTAGGTTAAATACATACTTTTGAATAAGCTAATGTTATTTCATTCAGCCATTAATTTTTATCCCTATCTCTCTGCAGTTTAAGGTTAAATGTTATTCTTATCCAGGTAGGAACACAGAAGTCTTTCAACAAATAATAGACATATAAAAAATAACAAATACCAGTTGTAATACTAATATCTAAATTTATCAGCCATGCTCTGTGCTCCAGGCCTTTAGCCAATTGCTGTAAATACATTATCTCATTTAATTATCATACTTATTCTATGATTTAGATATCAAACTCATTTTAAATAAAAGATACGTTTAACAAACTTAAATACTTGTGTCCATTTATATTGCTAATAAGTAGCAGAGTTGTTCTGCTTTAAGAACCAAAGTCTGTGTTAAACTACAAACCCTTGCCTCTTCATATTTTCATGGGAACTATCACTTACAGTCTCTCTGTGTCTCTCACTCTCTCAAAATGGCGAAAGTTTCGTTATCTTTCCTGTTTTTTTAAATATTTTTAAATAAATTCTATCACATGGAACTGTTGTAAATTGTTGGTAAACAGTGAATGTCAGAGATGAAAAACATATTCAGATTCTTAAATAAATCATTGACTAACATGGACTACAAAGATAAAAACAAACAAAGGAGAGTCATCAGCAGTATTTAAGATGAATGGAGAAAGGGAATCCATGAAAGAAACTGGGAAACATTTGCATTTAATTTAATTTTATTATTATTATTATTATTATTGTTATTGTTACTATTATTATTATTGTTATTTAGAGAGACACATAGCACGAGCTGGGGAGAGGAGCAGAGGAAGACAGAGAGAGAATCCCAAGCTGAGCATGGAATCCAACCTGGGGTTCAATCCCACAACCCTGGGATCGTGAACCCAGCTGAAATCAAGAATCTGCTCAACTGGCTGAGCCACCCAGGTGCCCCATGGGAAACATTTTTATAGAGGTAAGAAGTATATAAGGGGAGTGTTCAAAGAAATGAAAAGATGAATTTTGCTAGATGAATAGATGCTTAACATTATGAGATGGAGTCATAACAAAATTTTAGATAGCTAGGTTGTTACTGATGACCCCAATTGTTTCTTTGGAGAGATGGGGGCAGGGAATTTGTTTGGGAGGTTAGGGTATACATATAAAATGAGAAACTATGAATTGTAACTAAAGAAGACTGCAAGCAGTATGACACATCAAGAGAAGCAATAAGATGATAAGAGGGGAAAGTGAAGACAAAGACGTAGTTCTATTTTAAAATTTTAATGTTTCACATTGAAGACATGAGATTTGATGCTCATAGGAAATAAAGAAAAGAACATGAGAAAATATCTATGAGAGGGAGTTAAGTAACTTGATAAAACCTAGCCTCAAGGGATAAATGAGGAAATATGATTCCAAACATGTGTGGATTATCCTTGGATAGGAAGAAGAACATTTTTTCTTTCAGCGAGTGTGAAAGGAAATTAAGACAAGAAGGTTCATCTTTCTAAGTTAAGTAAAAGGAATTTTTAAGTAAAAAAGTAAAAGGATTTACATTTTCTTCTGAAGTAAAACTCAAGATCATTTGCTAACAGTGAGATCAGAGTTGGACTGGTGAAATCTTTGAATAATTCTAGAGATCATCCGAAAGACTGGAAAAATATAACAGGTTATTGTCCAGTTTTCTGGTGTGAACTGAATTTGGAACTCATGAAAATAACTATATAAAGCACTTAAATATGTCCTTTTACACTAGAAGTTCACTAAATTCTGGAAATAAAAATGGAGAAGATTTTTGGTTGATTCAGAGGTTGGATTTTGGAGGGCAATTGTGAGAGAACATTGAGGGGAACAAGGGAGTTGATATTGGGAGGCGAAATGATTCAAATGATCAATAATTATTGCATCAATTTGATAAGTATTTTATCTGTATGAAGCCTGTGGTAGTAACTTCCAACCCCTCAACTATTTGATTTGCTTCCTAATGGTTTCTTTCAGTACCTTTCCTTCCAAATGCACCTTCTAGTCGATGCTCCATTGCTTGTCCTTTCACTTTCTATTAATTAACTTTAATTGCCTTGTGCAGTTTCCTTTCTCTGGAATCTGTATTCCAGGTGTTAGAAATGTTTAGATACCATGAAGAGTAGAGGCCCTGGAAATGCATGGACATCACACCAGAAACTGCACGGCAATCTTATGTCCCTTGTGAGTCACAATTCTTCATGGTAGCAATTGAGAGTTTTCTGATAACTCATTAAACTACTTATCCCATATCTATCTATCTATCTATCTATCTATCTATCAATCATCTATCTATCTATCTATATATATCTATATATATATATTTACACACACACATACATATGTATGTGTATATATACATACAAAGACACATTGGATGGATGAAAGGTGTACACACATATAGAACTTTTCATGGAAATCTGGTTAGAGGAGACACTAACCTTAAAAATTTTATTCAAAATATAGTGCGTACTGTCACCAGAGAAGGACAATATAATGTAGGGACACATAGAGGAAGCAACTAACAAAGAAGTGGAAAGTCAGGGAGAACCTACATTGAAATTTGTGTGATTGAAATAGTTCATGTTGCTAAAGAGTAGGGAATGTCAGATGATTGTAGACAGAATCGAGGGTGCCAACCTCAGAGCTAGCCTGATGCACTAAGAAGAAAACCATTTGTGCTGCAGGATAGCATATGATGAGAGGGGGGACACTCTGGGGAAGAATGTATTTGGGGAAACATCTCTGGGAAAGGATGAGTTATCAATATGCATGTTTTGATGAATAGTGGGTAATCACTAGTGGGAAAACCCAGATTTCTAGAAAGAAAAACATCTAATTTGTGTGAGAGTGAAATGACTGTGCTAGAATTCCCATGTGGTCTGCTCTGGCATGGTACAGTTTGAGGAGCGTGAAGCTTGAGGGTTTTTTTTTGTTTTTTTTGGTTTTGTTTTTTTTGCAGCTCCTGTTACAGTTATGAACTGTACTAAAAACACCACCACAAATAATGGGCAGGGCAAAGTTTTGAGCAATACAGAAAAATATAAAGAAGAAATGAGGATCACCTGTCATTCTACCAGTCAGAGTTGTTGCCCACACTTAGTGTTTTTTAAGTGTTTATTAATTTATTTTGAGAGAGAGAGCACAGGGAATGGGGCAGAGAGAGAGAGAGAGAGAGAGAGAGAGAGAGAGAGAATCCCAAGCAGGCTCCACACTGTCAGCACAGAGCCCAACTTGGGGCTCAATCTCACAAACCATGAGATCATGACCTGAGCCGAAATCAAGAGTTGGAAACTTAACCAACTGAGCCACCCAGGTGCCTCTACGCTTAGTATTTTAATAAATTTCTTTCTATTGATTTTCTTCACTTATAAGAAGGTATCATTTTACTTAATAAGGATCACATTTATTGATGTATCCATGAGCCCCTAGGAACTCTTGTTCTTACATTTTACCAAAGGTAGGGAATTATTAAAAAAAAACCAACATAATCTCTTTTTGGTTTGCATATGTGCAAATTTTATGTAGTAATAGACTTAAGAGAGACAACTTCAAATTGATTCTTATTTCAGCATACTTCCAACCCAGAAGCTATCTCCTAATGCGATTTCCTCAGATATCCTCTCCTGGAGATGAATATTCTCTCTAACTGTGGCTCAAATATGTTTTCATAAAAGGGCACTTAGAGCTGCTTTGGAAATTGCTATGATAATTGCCAAAATATTTGACCACTTAAAATCTCTTGATGAAATTATCCTAATCACATTCCTCACTGCCTGTGCTCTGTCGCTCTTTCCCTCTCTTTTGCTCTGTCACTAGTCGGTCTTCTTTCAGCCCAGACAAATGTGAAAATGAAACTTCACAGGCAACATAGCATCTATCCCTTTTTCTAATAAGAACAATTTAAAAGTGTAAAGTATGTAAGAGAAATATGTGTCCTCAACTGGCAAACACAGACTGTGTGAAAATATCTGCTGCTTTCAGCATCCTGAGTGATTTTAGAGATAAGAAGGAAAACAGGCAAACAAAATCTGCTTTAGAAGAAAAAGATTTGGGTCTAAATCAGACATCCCTTTGTGATTTGGCAAGTTTTCTAACTTCACATACACTCTGCTTCCACATCTGTAAAATGGATTTAATAGTACACATTAGAAAAGCATTTAGAAAATAAAAAGGAGATATTGTGTTTAAAGTGTAGGCTATATACTAAAAACTCAAAAATACAATTTCCTTTCCATTTCCTTCAATTGCGATCTTCAAAACCCATGTTTTTAACCCCCGTTTAAAAAAATTAAAGTGTGATTGGTGTACATCATATTATTTCAGGTATACCATGTAGTGATTCAATATGTGTATGCTTTGCAAACCAAACACCACTATACATCCAGTTACTCTCCATCACCATACAAAGTTAATACAATTTTATGACGGTATTCCCCATGCTGTACATTTCATCCCCCTGATTTATTTATTTTATGACTTTAAGTTTGTATCTCTTGATCCCATTTATCCATCAGCCCCCCTCAACTTCCATCCTCTCTGGCAACCCACTCTGTTTTATGTATTTATGATTCTGAGTTTTATTTTGTTTTGTTTGTTTTGTTTTTTAGATTTCACTTGGAGCTAACATCATGTGGTATATGTCTTTCTCTGTTGAATTATTTCACTTTGCAAAATACCTTCAAGGTCCACCCAATTTTTCACAAATAGCAAAATTTTGCTCTTTTTTTATGGTACACACTACATCTTCTTTGTCCATTCATCTATCAACAGACATCTAAGTTGTGGTCATATCTTGGCTATTATAAACAATGCAATAAACATAGGGGCGCATATATCTTTCCATATTTCTGTTTTTCTTTTCTTCAGGTAGACACACTCAGAAGTGGAATTGTTGAATCATATTTTTATTATCTCTTTGTATTATTTTTATTTTTTGGAACTTCTAAACTGTTTCCAGTGGTTGCACCAATTTACCTTCTACCAACAGTGTATGAAGATTCTCTTTTATCCACATTCTGGCCCACCTTTGTTACTTCTTGTCTTTCTGATAATAACCATTCTGGCACGAAGTGATATAGATCACCATTTCTCTGATGATTAGTAATGCAGAACATCTTTTCATGTGCCTGTTGCTGTGCTTTATAGTCAATACACATTAAAAGCTTATTGTACTACACCAAAATATTTTACTGTAGAATAATTTTTAAGTACTCTATCAATTATACATAAGAAACTTATTAACCTGTAGGCTCCTATTATTGCCATAATCCTAGTAGATATTTCTGTAATAGTTGTTTTCCCAAGTTGTGAAAACTGGTACATATCATCAAATACTAAAATCTGAATGCCTATTTATCATTAAAGATGTAGCTCAAGGTTGGTTCAGCCGATCGGCCTTCCCAACATTCTCAAACTTTCTTGCCAATCTCACCCTATCATACCATAACGCACTAACCTTTTCTCTTTTAATATACCTACCAAATTATGAAAATAATATTTTTTTGCCTTACATGGTTGAATCTGTGGGCAGCTATCATCATGAGAAAAGCCCTATTATAAGTCTAATGCCTAGAACAGAGAATGATGTTAATTATCTTTCCTGAATAGCTGGAGGAATATAGAGAGAAAAAAAGGAGAATAAGGAGGAAAAAGATATAAGGAAAATAATTACAAAAATTAATTATGAATAAGTGGCTTTATAAGAACTTAAAGATTGCTACATGGATGGCTTTGATAACTTCCATTACTTGATAAAGTCAGATACCAGGTGTATTGTTTATTTATTTTTTAAATTTTGTTAATGTTTATTTATTTTTGAGAGAAAGAGACAGAGCCTGAACAGGGGAGGGGCAGAGAGAGAGGGAGACACAGAATTTGAAACAGGCTCCAGGCTCCAAGCTGTCAGCACAGAGCCTGACGTGGGACTCAAACTCACGAGCCAACACATGAGATCAGGACCTGAGCCAAAGTTGGACGTCCAACCGACTGAGCCACACAGGTGCCCCCCAGGTGAATTGTTTTAATAGGCAGTATCAAAAGTTCAGAGCTATTTTATTTAAAATATATATCCTTAAAATATGCTATAATTTAATATAGGTTTCTATATTAGTGAGTATGATTAGTATCATTCCTATTCTAAATTAGAAATTGTCTTATGCAAACTTTTTAATGATTTATCTGTGATTGTTTCACCCTGAACATAAGAAAAGCTAGCATAATTATCAGTGTGATCGAAAAGAATTTTGACAGACTATATTATGATTTCCTTTCCTTGAGGGCTTGGGGAAGAAAGTAATAATATGTGTGATATTAAATTGTGTTCACAGTTTGTTCAAAATATAGGATAGATCAAAACAGCTTCCTATAGGCCAACATGACTTAGCTGAAGTTTTTGTTTCCTTACCGAACTCTGTCTGCATAAGACTGATGTAGTAACTGAGCTACAAATAATTAAACTTCTAGTCTTATGATCAGGCCTTTGAAGAAAAAAAATCAATATGTTTCATGTAAGTCAGTTTCAAATAAATCAAATTAGGGAAGAGTCCCATGAGCAGTAGTTATTGTCCTAAAGGGCAGGGAGAAGGGAGGCAAGGATATTGTAGACCAGTTTTCTCATCCTGGATACACAGTAGAATAATTTGTGAAGCTTTAAAATTATCAATATATCATCACCAACATTATTGGTGATTTAATTTTTCTGGAACCAGGATGAGCATTTCTATTTTCAGGACAGCTTAGCAAGCACAGCACGGGGCAGGTCGGTTTGGGAACCACTGGCTTATAGGGAACATGTTAGAAATCTTAGCCAGAGACAGATGTAATGCACTTCTTTGAGATGCTATTTTGGTTCACTCCCACTATTTTTCACAAAGCATTAACCAAACAAAAAGACTGAATTGAAGATAGGGGCTGTGATGGGATAGGTAGGTGTGTTTTTTGTTTTTTTTTTAATTTCCTCTCTAAAAGCACACATTGGGCATGCTATCTCTCTCTCTGTCTCTCTTTCTGAATTGCTTTATATAGTTGCCTTATATTGATAGACTGAAGTTGAAGTAGCTATCTTGTATTTTTTGTATTTATCAAAAAAATAATAAAGGAACTTACAACCTTATATCTACGAGACCGTGCAATAGTAATTCTTCAACTGCCATTAAAAGAATTATGTTGCTTGTAAGTACCATAAAGTAATACACATAGAATACTGTAGAGTAATATAACACAGTAGTTAGTCTATTCATTTTTAAATAAATACTATGAACACTATAAGTTATATATACACGTTTTTTAAAGCTGGATGTTTGCAGTTTTACAGACAAAAGCTAGCCATACCTAAATAGCGTATTTAAATGTTTCACATAGTACACAAGTCATTGGATTAATATTCTTTCTCCAATTAGCAAGTTATCAGTCTGACACTTTGCAGTAACAATTATAGCCCAAAAGAACCTGACTTGTTAGGCTTTCATATATGTTATCAACATCTGTTAATTACCAGCAGACTCTTTCCATACCTACTGTTATTATAACAGTAAATCATGTTACAATCTGCTCTAGCTCTACAAGATTATTAGTTCCTAATTATCATTTGAGCAACTTAGCGGCAAAGTGATTCAGTTAAAGGAAAAAAAAAAAAGAAACAATCAGAAACAATCACCAAAGACTTTGAGGATGCAGGGAAATTTGTTCTATAGTAGAAGGCTATGGGGAGATATGAAAAGTTTGGATTTGATCTGAAGACATTAAACACAAAGAAAGAGATAATTAGATCTCAAGTATATCTCAATGATCTGATGGCTATTAGAAAGATCTAGGACACGGAATTAAGCAATCTTTGTGGCTAACTGAATTTGGGAACTGGTGAGGGAAATGTTTATGTTATTTTCAAGTTTCTAATTGGTAAAATTGTGTGGATAATAATGTGCCTGCAACTCCTATGATATTATTCCATTTTATATTATTAGGCAGAACATGTTGAATTACTTGTCATATAATATCTCATGAATAAAAAAAAACTAAGACTTAAATAAGACCAATCACACACATATCTATGTTCGTTTTCAACTAATTAACAATAACAGCAAAATTGTTGAAAAAGCAACAGGGAAATGCAGCAGCTTAGTATAGAAATACTTTTAGTACAATTCAGTTTAGGATCACAATACTTTCATCAGAATATATGTCAGGGCAAAATGACACTGTACTTAAAAGGCTATTTTAAAGATTTAGTTGAGGTATGAAGTTAAGAGAATAAAAAAGTAAGATTTGAGAGAACTGAACACTGGGGAGCCTTCCCAAAATACAGATACTGTTAGTGAAGAGTCAGAGGAATTGGATAAATTAAAAGAACATTGAAAAAAATTGAGGAAAGAAAACTTTTCAATCACAATGTTTCAGTTGCATTAAAAAAAAACTACATTTGAGATTTTCTTGGCTCAAACTTGGATAAGCAGTAGGTGTTTCTGTGGAAACCTATTTATAACAGAGCTGCATATTAGAGAAAATGGGAACAAGATGTTCTTATTAGAGCTATTCTCCTTTCTTAATATCTCTATAACAAAAAGAGTTACTGGTGATCTGTATAAAATAGATTTATTTCATCCTTTAATTGCATTTTAAGAAGTTCACTTATAAATGCATGCACATAAGAAATACTAATGCATGCTATAAGAACAGTTGAAAATTTAATCTGTGTTACATCTAACATGCTGGTAGATAGGACAACATTTCACACAGAGAGTTGCTGTTATTTTTTGTCAACTCTTAGTTACATGCTAATTTTCTTTTATTCAGCTAAATTTATTACAGTAACTGTCAGTGTAAAATTTGGTGAATTTTGGCAAATTTAAACAAGTCTGTAAGCAAAAATACAATCAAGATATAGAACATGCTCCTTGCTCAGAAAGTTTAATCATGTTCCCTTCAAGTTACTTTCTATCTTCCAGAGACTAATATTGTTTTTATTTCCATCAGATTTTGCTTATCCATCAGCTTCATATAAATAGAATTATGCAGCATATATTGTTTATATGTCCGTCTTTTACACTCAACACAATGCTTTTGAAAAATCAATGTTTTTGTGAGAAGCAGACTTATTCCATTGTATAATATACAATATTTTTACCCACTCACCTTTTGAGAATGTTCTTTTTAATTTCTAATTGGCTAAGGTTTTTTTCTATGATTATGAATAGGTATTGAATTTTTAAAGTGATTTTACTGCATCATTGAAATAAAGGTTTTTCTCTAACATAATGATTTTCATTGATTGACTGAATTTTGAATAATGAATAAATTCTGCATTCCTAGTACAATCCATACTTGGTCATGTACTATACTATTTATTTATTTTTATTTTTATTTGTGAGAGAGCAAGCATGAGTAAGGGAGAAGGGTAGAGGGAAAGAAAGAGAATCTCAAGCAGGCTCTGTGCTCAGTACAGAGCCTGACCTGGGGTTCGATCCCATGACCTTGGGATCGTGAGCTGAGCTAAAATCTAGAGTTGATGCTCAACTGACTGAGCCACCCAGACATTCCATACTGTATTTTTTTATAGTCCTGAATTTTAGCAAATATATATTAAGAAATAATAGTTACTCTACAAAAACGGTTCCAGAAATTAGAAAGGGATGGAATAGTCCTTAACTCATTTATATAAGGACAACATTATCCTAATACTAAAACAAGATGGTCATTACAACAAAAGAAACTATAGACTAATATCCTTCATGAACATAGACAAAAAAGTCCTTACTTTGACTTTATAGTATAACAAGTCAATAATATCCAAGATGCAAAATTCGTCACGACCAAGTACTATTTTTCCCAGGAATGCAAGGTTGGCTTACTGTATGATAGGCTGAATTTCCCACCAAAAATAAGTTTCCGAATCCATAGAATCTGTGAACATGTTTACTTATATGGTCGAAGAAATTTTGCAGATGTGATTAAGTGAGGCATCATGATATGGGAAGATTATACTGAATTATCCACGTGTCCCCTAAATTTAAAAACAAGTATCCTTATAAGAAAGAAGTAAAGGAGATGTAACTACAGAATAAGAATGTCAGAGTATACAGCATAAGAAAGACTCAATCAGTTGCTGCTTTTAAAGATGGAGAAAAAGGCCATGAGCCAAGTTAATAAAAGTAGTCTGTAAAAGCTGGGAGATACAAAGAAACAATAGAGCTGCCAGGAGGAAAAAGGCCTGAATACACTTTGGTTTTAACACAATGAGATCCAGTTCAGACTTTCAACCGCCAGGACAATAAGAAAATAAAAATGTGAGGGGCGCCTGGGTGGCTCAGTCAGTTAAGCGTCCTACTTCGGCTCAGGTCACGACCTCGCGGTCCGTGAGTTCGAGCCCCGCGTCGGGCTCTGGGCTGATGGCTCGGAGCCTGGAGCCTGTTTCCGATTCTGTGTCTCCCTCTCTCTCTGCCCCTCCCCCGTTCGTGCTTTGTCTCTCTCTGTCTCAAAAATAAATAAACGTTATAAAAAAAAAAAAAGAAAACAAAAATGTGTTGTTTTAACACAAAATTGTGTTGTTTTAAGATGAAGCTTGGGTCAATTTACTAGCATAATAACAGAAAACCAGATTAACAGACTAAGAAAAGACATATTTTTGTCTTTAGAGATGCAGAAATATTTAAGTGTATGTGCAAAAACTAAACAAAACACAAGGCAGCAAGCATTCATGTTTACCTAAATGGTTTTTCTGTTGTCGTTCCCTTGACGTCTGGAACAGTACAAGGAATTCTGCTTTTAACATATTTATTCAGAATTCAACACTGCAATAAGGCCAAGAAAAGGAAAAAATAAAGTGCAGACTTCCAGTTACGTTTATGTCATATACAACGTAGTATCTATAGTTAAGAATATTGTGTTGTATATTTGAAAGTTGCTAAGGGAGTAGCTCTTAAAAGTCCTTATCCCAAGAAAAAATATTATAACTATGTATGATGACAGATGTTAACTAGACTATTGTGGTGATCATTTTGCAATGTATACAAATGTCAGATAATTATATTGTACACTTGAAACTAATATAATGTTGCATGTCAGTTATTCCTTGACAAAAATAAGAAAAAAGAAAAAACTGCCAACAGATTGGAAAATAAAAGAAATCATATATATATATGCAATTATCATGATTGTCTATCTAGAAAACTCCTAACAAATCTATAATGATCTAGTAGCAAGGTAAATGAGTTTAGCAAGGTCTCAAGAAACAAGGTAATTAGGGAAAATCAATTGTATCTCTATATGTTATTAATGGGTAACTGGATACTGTACACTTAAAATTGGCACTTTTTATTCAAGTAAATTATACACAAATTAAAGCTGATTTAAAAAAATCAATATTTTAAGACGCTTGGGAGAAGTGTCTAATGTTACCTGAAGATTCACAAGTCCTATATAAGACCAAGTCTGATAATATTTGTATATGGACATCTCTAATCTATTATAGTTTGTGCATTCAAGAAATAAAAAACACTATATTTCAGATTCTTGAGAGAAAACAGAGTGGAATGAGGAAAAAATGAATATTTAATTAATATCTTTAGAATAAGCCAGATGTCACTGTGCCAACACTTACAGAAATCATCTGATTCCATTTAGAGCAGGGAAAATTACTGGTAGCTAGTATCTACCACAGCCATTAGGGAGGAACAGAAAGACAATGTGTACCCGAATGAGTGAAGACCAGCATTGCCATTTGCTCAGTCCTCCAAATTAGACTCCATCATTGCTCTCACTGAATTCTCTATGCTATTACAAGTAAATACCTTATAAAATTTGAAAATAGTCAATAATCAGACCAGGTGATTCATCATTCAAGAATAGTTTTAAGAGTAAGAATTTTAAAATTAAGATATTTCCAACTTTATTCAAGTAAAGCAGAATCATTTTTCCAGTTTTATTGAGAAATAACCAACATATATCTTGGCGTAAGTTTAAAGCTGTACGGCGTGATGGGTTAATTTACACATATTTTTAAATGATTATCGCAATAGGTTCAGCTAACATCCATCATCTCCTAAAAATATACAATACAAAAAAAAAAAGGAAAAAAGAAACGAAAAAAAGAAATTCTACTTATGATGGTAACTCTTAGGATTTACTCTCTTAACAACTTTACTGTATATAATTCAGCACTGTTAACTACAGTCTTCATGTTGTACATTAAATCCCCTGTACTCATTATTCTTATAGCTGGAAAGCAGAGCCACTTTTATTTTCTTTCCAGAAATGTAATGTCATAAGAAAGGGGGAAAAGTTCAAGAAATGAGATATGAATGTATGCTTTAGTTTTGTATTTTTCAGTAAATGTTCCAAAGCTAATGTTAGCCCATTCTTAATGTGGTTTCCCTCCGTTACCTTACAATTTAATTCATTATGCTTTATTTCTTATTCAGGGACACCAACCATGTTATGTGTGTGCTGGTTCTTACCATTCAGATTTTTCTTAAAGAATTCAGAAATGGGGCTTGTTGTATCTGATAACATCTGGGATTTCCATTTCGGGAAGTCCAATCACACCATTGCTAGGGGATGCCATAGATGTGGAGGACTCTGGATACATTTGCATATTTTACTTTAATATTTTATTGCCTTTTGAAGAAAATGCTAGAATTATAAAATCTAAAGAAAATATACTATTTGTCCAACATAAATTCTGTTATTATGTGAGTTATTTTATAACAGAGATAAAGAAGTTTTACTGGTAAGCAAGAAGCTACAGAAGATACGTAAATCCATAGGAAGCCAGCAAGTTGACCTCCAAGTGTCATTTTTTTTACCGTGAAGTATTTTTCTTACTATATCAAAGGCAAATATCAAAGCCAGTCATTTTCTGAATAGTGTTATTTAACAAATTTTTTAATCAATGAGATATGTGGATACAGGATGAAGATTTTCTTTTTGCTGACCTTTGCTGAGTACGCTTATCATGCTTTCTATGAGTCTCGTATTATTTGATATGAAGTCTAGGATTAAACTGATCCCCATTGTATGATCTGAAAAGAAAGGAAGATTTATCTTGATCATTATATTCAAGCACATTGTTATATTTGTAGACTAAATTTCAAGGTAAAAGATGATCCAGAAGAAAGGAATGCCTCTATTTTTCGCATTACATATCATAAGCTTGTATCTCCGCTGGGAGATCCTTCTTCATGTCTCTGGCACCTTTACAGTTCTATGCATTAACAGATATAAAAGCTAGACAGAGTGTCCCCATGTGGACAGATACATTGTTTTTAATTTTGTATTCTATTTTTATTTTTAGAGAGAGAGCACACGTGCACATAAGCACATAAGCATGGAGCCCAACACAGGGCTTGATCTCACAGCCCTGGGATCACAACCTGAGCTGAAACCGAGAGTTGCATGTCTAACCAACGGAGCCACACAAGTGACGCAAACAGATTTATTTACATGTGGAGACGGTGCAGGTCAAATTCTCCTTCCTTCTTCTGAAGAAGTTTTGCTTATATTCCAGGGGGGGGAAAAAAGAAAGGATAAGATGTTTCTCATAGGCAAAGTGTGGACAAGTTCATCAGTGGTCCCTGGTAAGATCAAAGTTCCCTAACCTGAGTATATCTCAACTGTGACACAGATCACCATGTACTCAGCATCTACCTAGGCACGTTCTGCATTATTCCCACACTTGAAGGACAAAGGAATCGAATGTGAACATAAAGTTCATGTTCTCTTCAGTGCCATGAGCAATATTCTGTCTAAATCCAATTAAACTCTTTGTTTTCTTATCACTAACTATATATTAATATGTATCAATAACTCTATATTATTAACTATATAATAATAAGTTTCTTATCACTAACTAAATATATAAACTATATATATATTAATAACACACATTAATACATACAAATATGTATATCTCACACATATTTCAAAATAAAAACTATAAAGGTTAACAAAAATCCCAATAGTAACAATTTATAACAACAGTTTGAATGAGCACAACTTAAATTCTGAGACAAAGCAAGAATCATGCTGCACTGAAAGTATAATACTCCAAATCCTATACACTTAAAATTATAAAAAGCAGGCATAACACAAAGATAAGAAAAATATCTAAGCAACTATCATCTGGAGAACAAAAGGTTTAACAGTGGACCTGAAATGTATGTTTTTATTTTTTCTAGAGACAGACCAGGGTGGTGGGGGGGAGAAAAGGTCCAGTAAAACTCCCTTAAAAACATGCTATTAACAGACTTCACTGTAAAAGCATTAATGATATTTATAAATGAGCCCCTACCTAAGGAATATTTGTCATAGAATGTATCTATTCTCTTTAGAATTATTATGCTAAACAAATCTGTAATGTATAGATTTCTTTGTTAGCTCTTTGCAAAATATTAAATAATGAAATTATTAGGTATAAAATGGAAGAAGTTTCTTAAATGAAATATTTCTTTTTTGTGAAGTATCATTTGTTATCCTCATAAATAAATGCTAGTTCACATCTTATACAAATGTGGTATGAAAGGAATGGGGAGGCTGAGTTGGCTGTTACCGACTTATTTCTATTTTGCCTTTACTTCACAATTGCTTGTGTCCTCAAAATTAATAGTAATACGTGATATTGGGTAAAATGCATGCTTCTTAGAAGTTTGATTTATCTCAGATCTAAAGCAGATTATTATTCTTCGTTTAAGAGAGAGAGAGAATGAGCAGAGTAGAGGGGCAGAGGGAGACAGAGAGAGAATCCTAAGCAGGCTCCATGCTTAGCACAGAGCCCAATGCAGGGCTGTATCCCATGACCCTGGGATCATAACCTGGGCCAAAATCAAGAGTCGGATGCTCATCCTACTGAGCCTCCCAGGCACCCGTAAAGCAGATTATTATTTTTTAATTTAGAATATCTAAGACTGATAATTTTGAAAAAACTATGTATAACAACTCATAACAAAAGAGATTACTTGTTAAGTGAAAGAGCTCTTTGGCCACAACATATAAGTTTCAACTCAGCACTTCCACTCAGAGATTCTATGGCCTTCAGCAATACGAGAAAAAAAAAATGCTATAGTATCTAGGGCACACTTAGAAAACAGAAACCACACTAAGCATTTTAAGAGAGAGAATTTAATGTTAAGAATTGCTTTCAGGTTTTGCATAACTGAAAGAAATATTGAATATTAAACATTAAAGTAATGTGGAAACAGTAACTACTAGAAGAATCATGATCAGACCTGGAGAAAAACTGGAGTGTGAATTGGAGTTGTAAGAACCTAGACATTTGGAAAAGGACCCTGTGGCTCTAAAACCCAGACCTTTAAGGATGTGTTTCTGATGTTGGCACCTTTAAAGAGTAAGAATAAGGCTGTTTCTGGGAGTAACAAGCAAAGCTAGAGAGTAGAGTCACCTCTCCTTACCAGCCCGGAGTGCTGCCAAGGCAACATTGAGTAGAAGTGTAAGAAAACAGGAAGAAACATATCCCTTGCTACTCCCTCCTGCCTTCTAGTTTCTCTAAAATACTCCAAATTGGCAAAATTTCATAGATAACCAGACTTTAAAGTTTAAACCAGCTTGCATAGTCTAGCCCTTGAATCACAGGATATAGAAGGGTAAATTTGGTGTTTATATGAAATAACAGCTTCGTAATTGGCACAAATTTCTATTTCAAAATATTGTTATGATGAAGAAATGAGTTTAATGTGAAATATGTCTCACATTAAATACTTAATAATTACCCTCAATTACTAAGGTATATAGTTAAAATTTTATTTAAAAGAAAATTGAAACAGGGCAAGAAATACTAATCAAGAAAAAAAGGAAATTAGCACAATGAAATCAGTCATCCTATCTCTTCTTGACAATTGTATCTGTAGTACTTTGGACAATATCTGGCATTCAGTCGGTGCTCAAAAAAATATGAGTTGACTAAGTTTTTGAAAATATCACACGCATTAGTTATCTATTGCTATGTAACAATTTATTCTAAAATTAATGGTTTAAATTAATAAACTTTTTTCTCCCATAATATCTGTAGGAGAAGAATCAAAGAATTATTTTATCTAGATGGTTCTGGATCAAAATCTCTACCATCAGTTTGTTAGCTGGACACACAGTCACCTTGAAGTTCTCTGTGGGAATCCATTTCCAGACTCAAATGGCTGTTGAAAGTCTTAAAAAGATCTGCTTCAAAGTTCACTCATATGGTTGTTAGAAGGAGGCTTGGTATTTATTCAATGGTGTTAAGAATTTACATTCACATAGAAATCTGCACACAGATGTTTACAGCATCTTTTTCATAATTCCCAAATTAGGAACAGCCAAAATGTCCTTCAGTAGATAAAGAGATAATAAACTGTGGTTCATCTAGATAATGGAATATTATTCAAGTGCAAAAGGATATGAGCTATGAGACCAGGAAAAGTGATGGAAGAACCCTAAATACCTATTACAAAATGAAAATAATCAATCTGGAAAAACTACTGACTGTGATTCCAACTACATGACATACTGAAAAAGGCAAAACTGTGGAGACAGTAAAAATACTAGGAGTTGCCAGGTTTGGGTTGGGGAAGTAGAGGGATAAATAATAGGTAGAGGAAAAGGTTATTTGGTGCAGTAAAAATACTCTGTATATTACCATAATGATTAATACATAACATTATATATTCATCAATCCATAGAATGTTAAAACCAAAAGGGAACCATAATATAAATTTTGGATTTTGGGTGATTATGGTCTGTCAGTTTAGGGTCATCAGCTGTAACAAATGTACAAAGCTGGTGGGGGATGTTAATAACGGAGAAGGCTAGCTATTGTGAAGGCAGGAGGTATATGGGAAATCTCTTTAACTCCCCATAATTTTGCTATGAACCTAAAACTTTTCTAAAAAATTATCTTAATAGGAGCACCTGGATGGCTCACTCCACTAAGCGACTAACTCTTGATTTTGGCTCAGGTCATGAGCTCATGGTTTGTGAGATGTGTGCTGTGAGCACAGAGCCTGCTTGGAATTCTCTCTCTACCTTTCTCTCTGCCCCCCTCTCTCTCAAAATAAATAAATAAACACTTAGAAATTACCTTTAAAAAAAGAATAAAAAATTAAAATATTTCTGAAAAAGTTTCTATATACATTATCTTACTCTAAAAATATGTATCTGGGGCACCTGGCTGGCTCAGTTGGTTAAGTGTCTGACATCAGCTCAGGTTACGATCTCACGGTTCATGGGTTGAAGCCCCGCGTTGGGTTCTGTGCTGACAGCTCGGATCCTGGAGCCTGCTTTGGATTCTGTGTCTCCCTCTCCTCTCTCTCTCTCTCTCTCTCTCTCTCTCTGCTCCCCCACCCCCGCTCATGCTCTATCTCTCCTTCAAAAATAGACATTACAAAATTAAAATTAAAAATACATATCTAAAATGATAATTTTACATGGTATATATTTATACATTTAATTGGTTTATTATCCTTACCTGTTCTTCATGTGATCCTGTTATTTTTATTCTGACAAATGTATTTTTCAAATAGTCTTATGACTTCTTAATTGTCAGCTATTTAATTCAAGGTTTCGTTTTGGTTTTCAGCTAATAAAGTTGAAAATATTGACATTTTGATTCATCCTACTCTGTGGAGCATATTACTAATTTAAAAAATTGCATTCCCAATGTTTTCTTCTAGAAATCTGAGAAAAAATTGTGCAAAATGAAACACATTTCCTTTTTTCTACTGTATATATATTTGTGTAAATATGTATATGTTTATGTTTTGTGTGTGTGTAGATGTTCAGTCCATATATTTTCATAGTTACTCATTTTTGCCTTCATTCATGAAGGCGTTTGTAGTGGTATCAGCAACAAAAGAAATTGTAGTAATAATCCAACATATTTTTTTAAATAAGAATAAAAAGATCGGTATTGTTAAATCACACATTTTTCTTGGAAGTTTCATAAATACAAAAACAGCATTACTTTAAGTGCAATAGATAATTTTTCTAGCTTTAAAAAATAATTGTCTGAAATTTAATGTTCTACCTGAATTTCTCTTATTAGTCCTTTCTTATAACTAATCTTTATTAAAAAGATACTCCAAAGAAGCCTAAATAACCATTGCACTACCCTGCAATCATTAGAGAAAACATTTGAAATCTACAATATTCCTTTATAAATTAAGGTGTCTCATAAAAACACAGTAACTTGTAAGTTTTGCTGCTGTTGAAAACGCAATGACGTATTTAATTTAATGTTAGTTGTATACAGCCAATGTGGAGTTCTGAATTTCATTGCGAAGGGGTAAGGTGGGTAGCTAATAATCAGTTCAATTCAATTTTCCCATCTGCATAATTTATTTGCTCACTTCATTTCAAAGTTTTATATAACAATAGAGAACTGGTATAATTCATTTAATAATAAGTCCATGTTAAGATCACTTAAATATTTTACTTATATTCATTCAACTATACATGAGATATCCTGCCAGATCACTTTGCTTCAAAGTAAAGTACATTTTCACAATTTCAAAGTAATTGAGTAAATGGAAGATAGACTAAAAAATGATAATTTTATAGAGAAAGCACTAATATCATTATATAAACGTATTCTGTAGTTTTAGTAAAAATTACTTTTTTTACATCTGAGTGGGAATATGGTAATTATTGCTAAAACCACACATGTCAAAATAATACATTTATGTGATCCCTTCAATACTAAATGTACTATAATTGGAAGACACACAGAAGATTAGCATTGCCCCTATGCAAGGATGATATACAAATTCATGAAACATTTCAAATTTTGTGCAGTTCCCAAGTGAGCCCTTTGCAGATTAACTCAATTAAAAAAAATAATAAACAAAAACACGAGTCAAAACACAATGTGAGACACTGAATAATAAAATTGTGATATTTCATTAGAAATACATTTATGTAAACACTAGAAATACATGTGAATGAAGTTGAGTTACACCTAAAAAATAAAAAGGACTGTAAATAGAATCTATATGAGATGGAAAATAATATACACACTTGATTTTTTACCTTAAACCTTGAATTTTTGTCCTGTCCAATTTAGATCAATTTGTTTTCTGATGTCTCCAGATTAAATTGGCAGTGTCTAAAAGTCTTGTTTGGTGCTACTAGAGAGAAATTTTGTTTGTGTGAGGGAAAGTTTATAGTTGTGCTACCCATTGTTCAATAAATACATTGATTTATCAAACACGATATGCATATTTTTTTTAAAAATGAATGAAAAATTCATTATTGCAGAAGTTTAATATCTGGTTAGAAATAAATGAAGGTCAATGTTTTCTTTCTAGCTTGTGTTCAAGTTGTGGTTGGCCAAATTATTGATCTTGATTTTTTCACTCCACAGCAGGTATCATATATCTAAACCCTTGCGATGGCCTCATGATAGCAGATTGCGTTTCCTCACCTCTTGACTTTGGGCTTGACCAGATTATTCATTCTGATCAATTTAATATTGATGGGTGGGAAACAGAGGTTTCAAATGCACTTATGAGTTTGGATTGCATTCCTGACCTCTGTCATTATGAAAAGACTTTTTTTTCAGTCTTATCTAAATACTTTTTCCCTTATTAACATAATGAATATATTTTCCAGTATTCTATTATCAAACCTTCATATTTGTTATTTCATGTTTAGTTATTCGACTCAGAATTCATTTATTTATTTAGGTTTGGGGATAAAGTATAAAACAAAACAAAACAATTGTTTTATCTTCCTTTTTAATGTGGTTATACTGATGTACCTGTGCCATTCATCAAAAAGTCTATCCTGTCCATATTTCTTTGTAATGCCTCTTCAACTTCATGCTATTGTTCCCTATGTCGATAGGTCTGTTTCTGGGTTCTATATTTTGTTTTACTAGTATACATCCTATCCATATTGTACTGATTGTCTTTTTCCCTTTGAATTACCATGGGACTTTTGTCAAAATTCATTCTCCAACATGAAACAAACTACAGAAATTGATTTTAAGTAAATTTTTTATCTTCAAGTGACCCTGAGCTATTCTTAGCTCTTTCTATTGCCAAATATATTTTAAAATCAGTTTTTCAATTCCAGAGAAATATTCTTATGAAAACATCCTTTTCCAAAATAACTGTACCAATTTATATCCCCATCTGGGATGAGTTTCTGTTGCCCCACATTCTCAAGAAATACACCAATGATTATATGTACAATTGTATAATGATGAATAAAAGTGGTAAGAATCAACATCTAGCCTTGTTCCTAATCTTGAACTTCTAATATGAATGTAGTGGTATTTTTAGAAAGATATCTTTTATTACAGAAATGTGTCCTTCTATGTTCTATTTTTAAATTGTTGAATATTGTCAACCTTTCATTAACTCTTATCTTTAATTGTGTTAATTACTTTTTTGTGTACCTATCAAGATGGTCATATGTTTTTAATCTGTATATATGGAAATTATATAAATTGCTTTTTATTTATTTTTTAAATATTTATTGAGGGGAGGAGGGAAGAGAGAGAGAGAGAGAGAGAGAGAGAGAGAGAGAATCAAGCACTCTCCATTCTCAGAGCAGAGCCTGATGCAGGGCTCAATGTCACCAACCTGAGATCAGACCTGAGCTGAAATCAAAAGTCAGACACTTAACCAATAGAGCACCCTTTGAACAACTTTTTAATTTTTTTTCTTTTTTTTTAAATGTTTATTTATTTTTTGAGAGAGAGAGACAGAACATGAACTGGTGGGGGGGGGGGGGGTGGGAGACCACGAGAGAGAGAGACGCAGAATCTGAATCAGTCTCCAATCCAGGCTCTGAGCTTCAGCTTCAGTTTATATTCTAGGATATACATAAGTTGGATGTAATTTATCACTGTCTGTTATATATTGCTAGACTTAATTTGTTAATATCTTAATTTATAAATTATCTATATCTATATATCAATTGATATGTATATATTCTTTTATTCATGAATATTTGGGTTTGTAGTTTCCTTTTCTCATAATATTTTTGTTTCATTTTGATATCAAGATTTTATTAGTCTCATAAAATAAATTAGAATGAAATGCTTCTCTCTAGGTACAGCTACTTTTCTTCCAATTCCAATTGTACATTGTGTAGAATTAAGGAATTGTAAGGAGTACCAGTAATATCTGATGAGGTTTTTGGGGATGATAGTGAGGTTCGTGGGGCCAGAGCAGACGGCCAAGAAAGAATTCTTGAAGACGTCTTTGGTGCAAAACGGTGATTTTATTAAAGCATGGGGACAGGACCCTTGGACAGGAAGAGCTGCCCCAGGACCATGAGGAGACCCTGGTTATATACTTGGCAGTTGGGGGAGGTAAAGTCCAGGGGAAGTTTCCAATGAGACTTTCATATGTTAAAGAAGATGCACAGGATACTGGAGGCCTAGCTATTGTCAAGTTAAGGTTGTTTTTCCCTCTAGCAAAGCATTAACTTTAAGACAGTAAGGAGTTCCTGGAGAAATATTTTACTCTGCCTGCCTCAAGTATTTGTAAGTGGGCTGCAGGTTATAAGGAAATTTAATTTTAACTGCCATTTTCTTCTGTCTTTGTTTCCCATATCACTGTGGAGGGGTGATGTTGGGGCTCTGGGAAACTGAGTCTATGACTTTCTGGATATTAGACTATTGATAAGATTGCCTTTTTCTTGTGATTTACTAAAATATTTGTAAATAGATGGAGACGCAGGTCCTGCAGGACTATGATCTCTATCAGTCCTTTGTCCTTGGACAGCCAGGAGTGCCTGAGGGATATCACACACATCCCACCTGGGGGGAGGGGGTGTTTGCAGCCTGCCAGCTTGCCTTAGGCTTGCTCCCTATATCTATCTGCTAGAGAATTAGGACATCTGGAAAGTAGAACATATAGGCAGGCCAATTTTATCACTTCAGTATTTCTGTAATAGCACATAAAGGTAGAATTGAGCTCAGTAATCTCTGCATATTTTATATCATTTAAGAGGTCAGTAGTCGTAGACAACCAGTCATAACAATAATAACAAAATATCTTGGAGATAAAACTTAACTCCTAATATCTACTCAATTTTCTGTTTACTTGAAAAATAAGAATTATAAACTGAGTCTCTTATTCATTGTTTTGCTGTTGTTTTGGGGTAGTTTTATTTACATGTACAAATAATACCGATATATTATAATACTTCATCTAAAAGTAAATCTTTAATCTGAAAGAAAAACTATCATAGTTAAAATATACAGGATTAATTATTATGATGCTTTAATTCCTGCAATGTGACAAAGGGCAAGAATAAATTATGGGAGATAAGAGAAATCAACTGATTGTGCCAGCTAGTATTTAGCATTTAATTATTTGAAATATGTTTAATAATTCTATTGTTAAAAAGGAATAACTCATTTGAGTTAATAAGCATCATTTGGATTAACTTGGGAAAAGGCATGGAATAGTGTTCAGATGAAATGTAAAGTTAACTATTGTGTAACATTTAAATGTGTTTAAACCATTGAAGTCACATTCTCAAAACGATTGAAATATACAAGTGTTTTTGATTATAGATAAATCTGTTGTGACTCTATTTCTATAAATCCTACACAGTTAAATAATCTGGCAAATTAGCACAGCTACATGATGACAAGCAATTGCTTTATATGAATTTTACCTATCAAATGACTGCTTGAGTTAATTTATTAAATTAGTCATTCTTTTGATTCCATATACACAAAGATATCATTCAGTTAATCAAAGTAATCATTTGAAATATTTCCTTTCTCTTTAAACTCTCATTTTCAACTTCATTACATTTGAAACAAAGATAATTATTACGATTTGGAAACCAACTTGAGTATGTAATATACATATATTTGAATACAATGATACATTAAAAGTTCATTTGCATGCATATAATAATTCAGAATATGTTGATTTTAATTCTTTCTAAAAAATTATCATATCTCTTCTCCTGGAATATTTTATGCAGTTCTAGTCAATAACATTTTATGCAGGGAAAAATTGCCAGCCAAGATAACAAAGATGATCACGGTGAAAAGAATGATATTTTGTGAAGCAATTTATTATTAAGAAATTCTTTTTCTGGAAAGACAACAGAGACATAGATGATTTTATGCCATATAAAGGAAACAACAGACCTAGATATACTTCTTTATACTGTGGAAGAAGGAATTATTTCCAAGAATATCTGTGTGCCATGCAAATTACAGGATTGGAAATGAACCAGACAAAAGAAGAGGGCAATAAATTTGTATGCTGTGACAGAGCAGCCATTTAAGTTGAGGAGAGAAGTAAGGGATTGCCTGGAGTTAGGAGTTTGTCTTTGAAATGACTGGCACCATTCTGATAAAAACAGTCAGAGGTTATTAACAAGCTTGAAACATCGTAGGTGCTAGAATGAATAAATGGAGTCTTAACTAGGAAATTGACCTAAAAAATGCTTAAAAAGAATTATGGGAACAAACCAGGTAGATCATATAGAGAGTACTGTTGCTCTTAGTAGCTGATTAGTTGACCCCAGTAGTTACATGTTTAGAGATATAAATCTGAATTGCCTTAGAGGCTGAGGAAGTAGAAATGAAAATACAGATCTATGGATCTGTTAGGTGAAACAATGATGTCAGAGTTGGTAGGTAAATTGTGTAGACTGATAACCACCTTACCTTTAGGAAACAGTCTTAAGCAAAAGGCTTTAAAGAGAAAGTCATAGTTTGTTTTGTTATCTATGTAAACTGCACAGTGATATGCTTTTAAACAATGGCTAGCACAAAATGCTAGTTTTTGTTTGAAAAGAACTTTCACAACAAACAAGAAATGTCTTCTTTTTTTGAAAATATGAGTTATAAGTAACTGCAGAGCTCTAAGAAAAATGATTCCAATTTGGGATTGTTAGCCCTGGGATAGTGGTAACGGTATTAACAAGTCTAGGTACATTACTTATCATGAAGCAAGAAGTGTGAGGCTGTAAGAAGATAAAGTAGGTCAGACAACATATATCATGAGTGTTGTTTGTTGTCACGAATAACAACAAGAAAAGGTCCACGAGGAAATAGAATTGATTTAAATTATAACTGTGATACACATACTACACAGCTACATAGTATTACCGGTAGATTGCTTTTTTCCTGCAGAAACATTAGTATATCAACATAAATAATGTGAGAGCCTTAATTTAGTCGCAGAATTAATGCTATTAAAAAGTATTTAGAACATGTTTTTTAGTTGCAAAAGAGACAAACTGCAATTAAAATTCTACACTGATGCGCAGAGTGTCAGAGAGGCCAAGTAGAGTTCTACCCTTTTGGCACAAGCTGCACGATATGATTTTGTTCCTTACTCTGAACTGTAAGCATTGCTTTTATTCCCACAGTGTTGGCTGTACTCCAATTACTGGGAAGTAAATGGAGTTTGCATTATAATTGCATAAATTTGTAAAACTGAACACCGGTAATCCTTCAACTAAGGAATTGACATTTTGAGGAGAAAAATAGATTTGGTTATGGTAGGAAAGGGTAAAGAAATGCAGACAACTAAAAAAGAAAATGCAGCATCCTAATGGGTGAGGTGGTGGTTACTATGACAATACTACCTTCCATTGTGCATCTCCTAATACTACTGTATAAAGTTGATTGTCACAAGGAGAGAAGCTTTCTGAGGTGTCTGAGAGGATCAGATACATTCAGCTAACAGAGAAGTCTAATGTTGGAGAAAGAACAGGATGAAAACTAAGACTCAGGCCAAACCCTGAAAAGCTGAGATGTAGAGGCAGTTTGTAGAAAGTGCAATCTATACAAGATTGATAGAGGGATAAATATTTTAAGAGATTTTCAGGAAGTGAGAAGAATGTGCATTTAATTACTATACAATTAGAGGGATTTGCCTTTTATGTCCTATAAAGTTCAGAGATGCTAAATGTTTCTTCAGCTGTAATACACCTAGTTAATTGTAGTACCGGGCAGTCACTACCTGACTAAAATAACTCCAACGTGTGTCCTAGATTGGGATCCTCTTTCTTGAGTGGACTTACTACTTAATCTGGTCAAAATTCCTATGTATAAAATGTTTCACAACTTTATTTTGTATTTGAAGAAACAACATCTATTTATTGGTGCATATCTAATAAAATGTGACAAAATAATTGAAAATTGTTTTCTGTTGGTTTATACTTTTTAGTAACAAAGCAACAATTTTTTAGAAACCTGATTTTTATTTCTATTTCCTTGACAAAATGCACTTTTCTGAAATAAGGAATGGAGAAACATGGCAAGAAAAGCATTACTATTTATATGCAAAAATTAAAATTATTTTTATAATAATATAGAAGCAGTGTCCAGTTCAAATTGCATAGCCCAAAGTTTGGTATCCCTTAAGGTATTCACTTCAAAAGTGTGTATGCTTATTTAAATAATGCTACTTTGTGCAAAATAACTTTGAAATTTATCTTCTATAACTGCTTTTAGAAATACTTTACACTATTTCAAACAAAATATTATTATGCAGCTTGATTATCCATCTTCTACAGATTTACTTCTTGTTTATTCATTTATTTACTTAACTTTTAATTAAATCCAAGTTAGTTAACATACAATGTAATAAGGGTTTCAGGAGAATTTAGTGATTTATCACTTACATATAATACCCAGTAGGCATCCCAAGTGCCCTCCTTAATGCCCATCATTCATTTAGACCACAGACCCACCCAACAGCCTTCCAGCAAGCCCCAGTTTGTTCTCTGTATTTAAGGCAATATGGTTTGCTTCTCTCTTATGGTTTGCCTCCTTCTCTGTTGTTATCTTATGTTTGCCTCCCTTCCTCTATGTTCATCTTTTTTGTTTCTTAAATTCCACATATGAGTGAAATCATATGATATTTGTCTTACTATGATTTATTTCACTTGGCATAATACATTGTAGTTTCCTCCACATTTTTGCAAATTGCAAAATTTCATTCTTTTTGATCACCAAATAATATTTCCAAGTAATATAGATAGATATAGATATAGATATAGATATAGATATAGATATAGATATAGATGATATAGATATAGATAGATAGATACACACACACACACACACACACACACACCACATCTTCTTTATCCATTCATCGGTTGATGAAATTTTGGGCTCTTTTATTAATTTGGCTATTTTTGATAGTGCTGCTATAAACATTGGGATGCATGTGCCCTTCAAATCAGCATTTTTGTGTCCTTTGAATAAATATCTAGTAGTGCAATTACTGGGTCATAAAGTGTCTTTATTTTTACTCTCTTTTTAATTTTTTCAATGTTTATTTATTTTTGAGACAGAGAGAGACAGAGCATGAATGGGGGAGGGTCAGAGAGAGAGGGAGACACAGAATCTGAAGCAGGCTCCAGGCTCTGAGCTGTCAGCACAGAGCTCGACGCGGGGCTCGAACTCACAGATCCTGAGATCATGACCTGAGCCGAAGTCTGATGCTCAACCGACTGAGCCACCCAGGCGCCCCTATTTTTTACTTTTTTGAGGAATCTTCATACTGTTCTCTAGAATGGCTGCACCAGTTTGCATTCCCACCAACAATTCAAAAGTGTTCTCCTTTCTCTGCATCCTCACCACCATCTATTGTTTCCTGAGTTGTTAATTCTGGTCATTCTGACAGATGAGAGGTGGTATTCATTGTGGTTGTGGCTTGTGTTTCCTTGATGATGAGTGATGTTGAGCATCGTTTCATTTGTCTTTTAGCCATCTGGATGTCTTTGGAAAAATGTCTCTCCATGTGTCTTGCCCATTTCTTCACTGGATTATTTGTTTTTTGGGTGTTGAGCCTGATATGTCGTTTATAGATTTAGGACACTAACTCTTTATTTGCTATGTCAATTGCAAATATCTTCTCCCACTCTGTTGATTGCCTTTTAGTTTTGTTGATTGTTTCCTTTGCTATGCAGAAGTTTTTTATCCTGATGGGGTCCAATAGTTCATTTTTACTTTTGTTTCCCTTGCCTTTGGAGACTTGTCTCATAAGAAACTGCTACAGCCAAAGTCAAAGAGATTATTGCCTGTTTTCTCCTCTAGGATTTTGATGGTTTCCTGTCTCACATTTAGGTTTTTCATCCATTTTGAGTTTATTTTTGTGTATGGTGTAAGAAAGTGGTCCAAGTTCATTCTTCTGCATGTCGCTGTCCAGTTTTCCCAACACCATTTACTGAAGAGACTGTCGTTTTTTCTATTGGGTGTTCTTTCCTGCTTTGTCGAAAATTAGTTGGCTGTACACTCTTGGGTCATTTTCTGGGCTTTGTATTCTGTTCCATTGATTAATGTGTGTTTTGGTGCCAATACCATGCTGTCTTAATGATTACAGCTTTGTAACATATCTTGAAGTCTGGAATTGTGATGCCTTCAGCTTTGGTTTTCTTTTTTAGGATTGCTTTGGCTATTCACGAGTCTTTTCTGGTTCCATACAAATTTTAGAATCATTTGTTCTAGCTCTATGAAGAATGCTGGTGTTATTTTGATTGGGATTGCACTGAATGTGTAGACTGCTCTGGTTAGTATAGAAATTTTGACAATATTTGTTCTTCCAATCCATGAGCTTGGAATGTCTTTCCATTTCTTTGTGTTTTCTTCAATTTCTTTCAAAGGTTTTCTATAGTTTTCAGTGTACTGATCTTTTATCTCTCTAGTTAGGTTTATTCCTAGGTATTTTATGATTTTGGAGTCCAACTGTAAATGGGATTCATTCCTTGATTTCTTTTTCTGCTGCTTCATTATTGGTGTATATGAATGCAACTGATTTCTGTACATTAATTTTATATCCTGCAACTTTGCTGAATTCATGTATCAGTTCTAGCAGATTTTGGGTGGAGTCTTTCAGGTTTTCCATGTAGAGTATCATGTCTTCTGCAAAGAGTGCAAGTTTGATTTCTTCCTTGCTGATTTGTTTGCCTTTTACTTCTTTTTGTTGTCTGATTGCTGAGGTTAGGACTTCCAGTACTATGTTGAACAACAGTGGTGAGAGTTAATATCCCTATAGTGTTCCTAACCTTAGGGCAAAAGTTCAGTTTTTCCCTATTGAGGATGATACATACTGTGGGTCATTTGTGTGTGGCCTTTATGATGTTGGAATATGTTCCTTCTATCTCTACTTTCTTGACAACTTTTATCAAGAAAGGATGCTGTATTTTGTCAAATGCTCTTTCTGCATCTATTGAGAGGATCCTGTGGTTCTTGTCCTTTCTTTTATTGATGTGATGTATAGATGCAGAAAAAAATATTCGTGGTCTTTCCAAATTTTTCTTGTGGTTGATTTCAAGTTTTACAGCATTGTGGTCTGAAAATATGCATGGTATGATACTGATCTTTTTGTGGGCTTTTTGAGGGATGATTTATGACCGTGTATGTGATCTATTTTGGAGAATGTTCCATGTGCACTTAGGAAGAATGTATATTCTACTGCTTTAAGATGAAATGTTCTGAATATATCTGTGAAGTACATCTGGTCTGATGTGTACAGACTTCCTTCTTAACAAAATTTGAATATTTCCCCAAAATCAAAATAGTATTTTCCCATGTCTAAAATAATTACTAACCATAGATGTAAAATTCTAGAGGCATTTTTCTGAGGAATTATGAGAATAATTTTAATACATGATATTGCCCTAACAAACCCACTGTGTTTTGTAGGATTTGGTAGGATTACACTGATTAAGTGTATTCATTTTATTTTTATTTATTTTTATTTTTTTAATGTTTATTTAGTTTTAAGAGAGTTAAAGAGGTAGAGGGATAGAGAAAGAGAGACAGAGGATCTGAAACAGGCTCTGCTCTGACAGCAGGGAGCCTGATGTGGGTCTTGAACTCATGAACCACGAGATCATGATCTGAGCTGAAGTTAGACACTCAACCCACTGAGACATTTAAGAGCCACTAGGTAAATTTATTGTAAGATGAATAGCAAATTAGTACTTCATGTAAACACCTTGCTGATGTTTACTCACTGGAAAATGTATAAAAACAGATCACATGCCAAATAAATAGTAAGAGGTGTGTGTGTGTGTGTGTGTGTGTGTGTGTGTGTGTGTGTGTGTATCCAGAGCTTTTTCTACATTTGTGCATTACTAAAGATTTTTTTTATGCATCATAATTATATCTGGAGTCTATTTATTTGGAAATTAATTTAACAAGTGCATCAGATACACCACCAAACCTGAAGGAAACAGTATACTTCAATTAATAATTCAAGGACACTGAAAACATTTCACAGTTGATTCAACTCTTCTTCTTCCAAAATGTCAAAGAATTTAAATTTTCTACAACCTAAGAGATGGGATATGGAAATAAGAGCAAGGGAAGTATTGGTAAATGGAGCGTCTGGTTCTTTCAGATAGATAATTAGCAAAATAGAAAAAAAAATGTTTTAATGCCCTCTTTTCTTAAATGTTTGCCCTCAAATCATAGATAAGTAATGCAGCTCTTAAATTCACTTTCTATAAATATGATATCAACTCATTAATAAACAAACATGTGTTAAGGAACTGTTTATAAAATATAAGATAAAACATTTTGATAAGTTACCAAGAAGAAATGGATAATTTCGTTATCACTGAAATTTTATTGTGTTCTGTTGATCTAAGAATATTTAACCATGTTGTAAAACTTCAAATTGCTTTTATGCAATAGGCTACAAATGCTAATTTGGAAAATAGACACAGTTTAGTGTTAAATAAAACTATTTTGAGAATGTAGAGAAAAAGCCCAGGGGAATTAGAAGCATAGAAAAACAGAGTATTTAAAAGAGTAATAATGCAGTGAACTGTGTAACTCCTCATTTATTAGATAAAAACATGACACTGTGAACTAGATTAGACAATTGAGAACTAATGCTTCAAAACTATGTATTCCCACACTCAGAATGGACACTGAGAATCTAAATCACACCTTAATGCCCACATTAACATAAGTTGGCTATTCTGCTGTTATTATTAGTACTTCTTTACTCTTCCAGAACTGCTCTGCCCCACTAATGGTTCCATGGTTCATTATAGGTACTTCTTGGAAAACCATTAACTCTTTATTGGAAAATTTCAACAAACAATTTAATACCCTAAGATTATTTGAACTTTTTCTCAAAATCCTCTCCTGGCCATTTCCATCAATTCTGGATTGCTGTATGTGATTCTTACTCAGTCCTTATCAAGCCCCCAAATTTAAATAGTGCTTTAAACCCAACTTAAAATTCTTTCTTTTTAATGTTTATATATTTATTTTTGAGAGAGAGAGAGAGCACAAGGAAGGTAGGGGCAAAGAGGGAGAGGAAGACACAGAATCTGAAGCAGGCTGCAGGCTCCAGGCTCTGAGCTAATAACTCAGAGCCTGACATGGGGTTCAAACCCATGAACTGTGAAATCATGACCTGAGCCAAAGTGATACGCTCAGTGGACTGAGCCACCCAAGTGCCTCCCAACTTGTAATTCTTAATAAATTCTGACCTCCTCCAACTCCCTGAAGTATGTAGACACATCCAAAACTTTCTAAGGTGGTCTTTTCCTTTAATCATTTAATCATTTCAGTTTCATTTTATCAATTGCAAAAAAAAAACTGTTAGCACTAATAAATGCATTCAGTAAAGTTGCAGAATATAAAGTCAACATACAAAAATCAGTTGCTTTCCATACACTAATAATGTACTACCTAAGAAGGAAATTAGGAAAGCAATATAATTACATTCCATCAAAAAAGACAAAAATATTGAGCATAAGCAGCTAAGGTGTGAACGATTTGTAGACCAAAAACTATGAAATGCTTGTAAAAGAAATTAATTAGGAAATAAATGGGAAGATGTCTTGTGCTCATGGATTGGAAGATTTAATGTATTGTTAAAATGTCCAATCTGTACACAGTGAGGTACAGATTCAATGAAGTGTCTATCAAAATCTCAATTGTATTTCTTATGGAGATATAAAAAATAATTCTAAAATGTATATGGAACTACAGAAATCCATGAATGGCCAAGACAATCTTGAACAAGAACAGTGTTGGAGGCATCACATTTTAAAAATTACAATATATATTACAGGGTGCCTGGGTGGCTCAGTAAGTTAAGCATCCAACTCCAGCTCAGGTCATGATCTTGCGGTTGGAGTTCAAGCCCCACATCGGGCTCTGTGCTGACAGCTCAGAGCCTGGAGCCTGCTTCAGATTCTGTGTCTCCCTCTCTCTCTGCCCCTCCCCCACTCATGCTCTGTGTCTCTGTCAAAAATAAATAAACATTGAAAAAAATTTTAAAAATAAATAAATAAACAAAAATAAAATTCTAATATATATTACAAAGCTATAATAGTTAAAATAGTGTGGTATTAACATAAAGACACACATAGAGACAAATGGAACAGACGATGCCAAAGATGAATGCATGCAAATAAGTCAACTGACATTTGACAAGAGTTCCAAGAATGCAAGTAGGTGAAGCACATATCTCCAACAAATGTTGCTGAAAACATTGGATGTCCACAAGCAAAAGAATGAATTTTAATCCTCACCTTGGAATACCCACACACATCAACTCAAAATGGATTAAAGATGAAGCATGAGGCCTGAAACTGTAAAAGTACTAGATGACAACATAGAGAAACACTTCGTGACATTGGTATTGGCATTGATTTTTTGGATATGACATAAAAACACAGGAAACAAAAGCAGGATGAGTAAGTGAGACTACATCAAAATGAAAAACTTCCACACAGCAAAGAAAACAACAGAGTGAAAAATCAACCTATGGAATGGGAGAAAATAATCTGCAAACCATATGTCTGATGAGAGATGAATATCCAAAATATATATGGGAACTCATAAAACTCAATAGTAAAAAAAATAAAAAGAATCCAATTAAAAAATTGCAAAGAAGAGCTCCTGGGTTCCTCAGTCAGTTAAGTGTCTGACTCTCCATTTCGGCTCAGGTCATGATGTCATGGTTTTGTGGGTTCGAACTCTGCATTGGGTTCTGTGCTAATGGTGTGGAGCCTACCAGGGATTCTCTCTCTCCATCTCTCTCTGCCTCTACCCCACTCACACTGTCTCTGTCCCTCTCAAAATAAAAAGCTCAATTATTTTTAAGTTGGCAAAAAACTTGAATAAACATTTCGCAAAAGAAGATATACAAATGACTACCACATATATGAAAACATGCTCAACTTCACTAATCTTCAATGCAAATCAAAATGACAATAAGCTATCACTTTACATCCATCAGTACGACTATTATCAAAAAGACAAGAGATTAGAAGTGTTGGATAGGATGTGGAAAAAGGAGAACCTTTATACATTGTAGGTGGGAATGTAAATTAATGCAACCTTTATGGAAAACAGTATGGAGATTTCCTTAATAATTAAAAATAAAACTGTCATATGATCCAGCAATCCCACTTCCAGGTATATATTCAAAAGAAATAAAATTAGGATCTTGAAGCTATATCTGCATTCCCCTATTTATTGCAGGATTATTCACAAGACCTGCCATTTGTGACAACATTGATGAACCTGTTATGTGAAATAAGCCAGGCATATAATGACAAATAGTGAATGATCTCATTTACATGTGTGGAATCAAAGTAGTTTCAGAGAAGCAGAGAGTAGAGTAGTGGTTACCAGGGGCTGGAGGGATGGGCAAATAGATGTTGACCAAAGGCTACAAAGTCTCAGTTATAAATGACTATGATGAGTAATTTTGGAGATATAACATAGGGCATGGTGACTATATTTAACAACCCTGTATTGTATATATGTAATTTTCTTAGAGGGTAGATCTTAAGTGTCCTCACCATGCACACATGAACAGGAAGAAAAAGAAGGAAGAGGAAGAGGAGGAGGGAGAGGAGAAAGGGAGGAAGAAAAGGAGAAAGAAAGAAAGAAAGAAAGAGAAAGAAGAAAGAAAGAAAGAAAGAAAGAAAGAAAGAAAGAAAGAAGAAAATGGTAACCATGTGAAGTAATGCATATATTAATTATCTTGAGTGTAGTCTTTGTGTTCCATGTTCTAAGATTTTATTTTATTTTATTATTTTTTTAATATTTATTTATTTTTGAGAGAGAGAGAGAGAGACAAAGACAGTGCATGATCAGAGAGGGGAACAGAGAGAGGGACTCACAGAATCTGAAGCAGGCTCCAGGGTCTGAGATGTCAGCACAGAGCCCAGACAACACAGGGCTCAAACTCATGAACTGCAAGATCATGACCTGAGCCGAAGTTGGACTCTTAACTGACTGAACCACCCAGGCACCCCATGTTCTAAGATTTTAAATTTTATTTATTTATTTATTTATTTATTTATTTATTTAGAGTGAGAGAAAGCACGAGTGTGAGCAGTACAGAGAAAGAGAGAGAATCTTAAGCAGGCTCCATGCCCCGCACAGAACCCAAAATGGGGCTCAATCTCACAACCCTGAGATCGTGACCTGAGCCAAAATCAAGAGTTGGCCGCTTAACCAACTGAGTCACCGAGGCTTCCCTGAAACTATAAATTTTAGGTAAATTATTTCTTTAGGCCCACATTTCCTTTAGACACATATCTTTATTGTGCACGCTTATATTTCCTGCTATTTTTGAATAGCCATAGGATGAGTCTTTATATTTAAGAAGATGTAACATTAAATTATATTTCCAAACTAGAGGTGATGTTGCCCTATGGGATATTGACAATATCTGAAGATATTTTTGTTTGTCACAACTAGAGATTGTTACTGGCATCTAATGGGTTAAGGTCAGTGGTATTACTAAACATTCTACAGTGAACAGGGCAGATTCTCACTAAAAACAAATGAACAAACAAATAATTTATCTTAACCAAAATGTCAGTAGTGCACAAGTTGAAAAATCCAGCATTAAAATTATTGTCTGGTTTTGAAACAAAGTTTTTTTGTTTTTTTTGTTGGTTTGTTTTTAAGTTTTTATTTTAATTCCAGTTAGTTAATATGTAGTACTATATTAGTTTCAGTTGTACAATATAATGGTTCAACAATTCCATTTTTTAAAGTTTTTATGGAACAAATAGTTTTGACAGACATGCTTTGTATTACAATGCATACTGTCTGCAATTTCCTTTTACATCAAGACTTCTCTTGGTGTGAAGCATTTTAAGTTGCTCCCAATATGTGTAAAGTAGTAGCTCATTCTGAGAATAATCTACATTGTTAATTGGATTTCTTTGACCAACCTGTACTTTAATCATCTGCACATTTAATAACTGAATCAAAGGTTTGACAATATTATGTCATGGAAAGGTGCTTCTAATTCCGGGTGACAAATCAGAAATAGTTTTATGTGCTATTTTTCTCCCCTGTTGATATATTTTTATCTTGGATCATTACTTTCCACAACCAAAACACATTTTGGCTTTTTCATGCATCCCTAATGAAGATGATTAAAATACTCGATATACATTATATGGACAGGATCTCTTTTTAATTGTTCATTGTTTGCTTTCATAGTGATCAGTTATATTAAATGAGCCTTGGCGTTAAAGAGCAGCTTGATGTTCTATGTTTAATTTATCATTTCAGGTGATACTGAGTGCAATTCGGGAACTGAAAAACTAGTGTTATTCAACAAGAGTATTATAAATGGCAATATTTCAAGCAGTTCAGAGAAAATTTCAAAATTAAAAGAGCCTTCTTTGGTCTCAGAAACCATGACAATAAATCTAATAAGAACTTATACACTTCTATTCTTCTAAAATGAATTTATTCTATCATCTGTAAGATTTTATATTTCTCAAGTAATGCAAAGTACTGAAATACCTCCATGGAATAATAGTTTAATCTAAATCAGAGTATATAAGAAAAGTGCAAGTAAGAAAATAAAGACAACTGATACTGACATCAGTGTTACCCATAGCTGTGAAGAACATGGCAAATCAAACAGGGAATGACAATCTAAAGCAGGGAGTCAATTGCTGCCATGTGGTGACAGATCTGATTTTTCAAGAGAAACAAGTTATCCAGATATCTGCCTAAAAAATCTGTTGATTTTATGTATTGACTACTAATGATCCTGAAAACACTCAATTAAAAGTATAAAGTCATAGGGCACCTGGGTGGCTGAGTCGTTTAAGTGTCCAACTCTTGATTTCTGCTCCATGCTGACTGTGGAGCCTCCTTGGGATTTTCTCCTACCTCTCTCTCTCTGCCCCTCCCCTGCTCATGCACACTCTTTCTGTCTCAAGATAAATAGATAAACATAAAAAAAAAACTATAAAGTCATACAAAGCACAGCTGCTGTCTACATTTGGGCAATGAACTATTTTTTCTTTCTTCTTTTTGTTTTAATAGATTTCAAGACTGGCCCTCAATATGAAGACAAGTATAAAATATTAAAATTTATATGATTCAGCTTTACCCAGTATGACAATTTTATGTGTAAAGTTGGCTGGTCCACTGTGCCTAGCTGTTTGCTCAGACATTATTCTGAATGCTTCTGTGATTTTTTTTTTTCCAATGAGATTATCATTAAATTGGTGCACTTTGAGTAAAACAGATTTCTATCCATAATGTGGATGTGTGTAGGTCTCATACAAATCAACAAAAGTGAGAGGTCTTAAGAGATCAAAAACTAATTTCCCCTGAGCAAGAAGGAATTCTGCCAGCAGGTGACCTTCAGACTTGAACTGCATTATTGGTTCTTCCTTGGTTCTCCAGCAGATTTCTTACCTGCCAACCTCAGTAATCACATGAGCAATTCTTTAAAATAAATCTATCTATATATAAATACATATCCTATCGGCTTTGTTTCTCTGGAGAACCTTGGCTAATACACCAATTTAAATAGAAGCTCTGACATTCCCTAACATAGTGATTCCCTCACTTCATCAATTAGTCACAGAAAAGTATATAATTTATTGTGTTTGATTTAGCCAGATATTTGTGTAGATGTTGCATAATAAACAATCAGAAAATTTCATTAGCTTTCCACAACACACATATATTTCTTGTGCATGCATCTGTGGTTTAACTATGTTTACTATTTCATTTATAATTCATTATAAGACCTAGACTGAAAATCAGTTCCTTGAGATACACTCGTCACACAGAAGTTAGAAAAAATGCAAGAGGGCAAGTAAAATGATGTAAGTATATTTAAAATGTCTGTCAGGTACAATATCAGTCGTTATCACATTCCAGTGACAAAGCAAGTCAAAGGAGCAAACTGATAATAAAAAGTAGTATGAATGAAGAAGAAAGAATTTCCAGAAAAAAATACCATCTACTAAAGTCCTATCTATATGAAAGAACACATTCAGTAGGGTTGAGACATTGGTCTCTTTACCTTTAGTAAAAGTTTGTGGACTGCAGTTAACTAGACTTAAGTACTGATTATAGTAGCTAATTTTAGTAACACTCACAAAGTAGAAGAGTTATGCAAGAGCTCAAAGTAAGAAATCTCATAATGAACATACCAGATGAAAAAAAAAAAAGGAAGTTTCAAGGTTGACATGTTTCATATTTGCGCACATCGTCACCAAAGGATAAGATAATATTGACATAAGAAAAATATTCTAAATTCAGCCAAAAATGTCATTTAAATAATTATTTGTAATGTGAATTCAATTCATTAAAATTAGGACCTATTTATAAAGAGGATATTATATTTTGAATAATGAATGAATGTGAGAAAGCAAGTGTGTTAAAAGAACATTAAAAATGTAGTTTTTTTTTTTTATCATTTTCACTAATCCTTAAAGGACAGAGCACAAAAATAAGTCAGAATAAATTTTGAAGCCACAATGAAACCAACACTGATTTGATGTATGAAATTAGAAAAGTTATTTGAGCTCTTTGCCTCACTGATTTCTTCTGTTAAATAAAAATTGCAGTAGATATCACCACAAAGAGCTAAAAAGAAAAAATAAATGAAGTAAAATATGTAAAAAAATCTAAAATACTTAGTGTTTGGTATGTTGTAGATGATGTATACAAGTGTTATTATACATTTATTTATTTATCTTTTTTCTTCTTTCATGTAGATAAAATATTGATGCAAATGAAATACATGTTCAAACAACTAGAAAAAACTATAAAAAATGCATTCCTGCTTTTAGTCTATTATTTATAAAATATATTTACTGCTCAGTTATTATTGAAATTTATAAATTATTAATAAGGAACTTACTAGTACGCCTGTCAGTTATCAGAATATTGTAAAATAGTGCTTAAACATATTTAAAGAGTAAGATTGGCCTGTGTTTCAGTTTTCTACTGAAAAATGATATAAATATTTAGAGACCTTCGAAACCTTGCGATTTGAAGAAATGAACTGAAAGCAATTAGTTCAATTAGAAATATACTCACACAATGTAGGAACTTGAAAATTGAAACGAATGCAAAAGGAGTCTAATAGAGAAAATATCACCAATTGAATAAATAATGGTCAAACAACTTGATGTCCATGTGCAAAACCTGAACCCAGATGCAAACCTTAAAACTGTCACAAAATTTTCTAGAAAAGATCATATACCTAAATGTAAAATTGAAAATTACAAAATTTCTAAAAGAAAACATAGAAGAAAATCTATGTGACTTTGGATTTGGTGGTGAGTTTTTAGATAGAAGCCCAAAAGCATAATAGATAAAAGAAAAAGTTGATGAGTTGAATTTTCTTAAAATTAAAATTACTCCTTCATAAAAGACACTACTACATAAATGAAAACAGAAACCAAAGAGAAAATATATGTACAACTTATATCTTTTATCCCAATTATACAAAGAAATTTTACAACTCAATAATAAGAACATTGAGAACAAAATTTAAAAATGGACAAAATATCTGAACAAACTCCTCATCCAGATCAGATAACAAATAAATCTATAATATATTCAACAGTGGGCACCTGGGTGGCTCAATTGGTTAAGCATCTGACTTTGGCTCAGATCATGATCTCCTTGTTTGTGAGTTTGAACCATGCATTGGGCTCTCTGCTGTCACTGAAGAGCCCACTTTGGATTCTCTGTCCTCCCCTCTCTGCACCTCCCCCACTTGCTTGCGCTCTCTCTCTCTCTCTCTGTCAAAAATACATATAAACATTAAATATATATATACATATATATATATTATATATATGTATATATATATGTATACATGTATATATATGTATATTATATAATATATATTATATATATATTTAACAGTATTTGTCATCAGGGAATTAAAACTTAAAACAATGAGATATTACTACATACACCTATGAAAAAGGCTAAATTTTACATTCATACATCCATATAGTAACAAATAAACCAAAAACTTCAAAACTGACAATACCAACTGCTAGTGAAGATATGTAGAAACAAAAATTCGTCAGGGGTGCCTGCATGGCTCAGTCGGTAGAGCACCCAAATCCTTTTTTTTTAATATATAAAAAAAGTTTTTTTTAATGTTTATTCTTGAGAGTGAGAGACAGAGTGTGAGTGGGGAGGAGGGTGCAGAGAGAGACAGAAACACAGAATCCGAAGCTGTCAGCACAGAGCCTGATGCAGGGCTCTAACTCATGAACCACAAGATCACGATCTGAGCCGAAGTTGGTCACTTAACTAATTGAGCCACCCAGGCGCCCCAAGCATCCAATGCTTGATTTTGGCTCTGGACATGATCTCACAGTTGATGAGATACAGCACCACATCAGGCTCTACAACGAGCCTGTTTGGGATTCTCTCTCTCCCTCTCTGCCTCTCTCCTGTTCATACGTGCATTCTCTCTTTCTCTCAAAATAAATAAGTAAATATTAAAAAACAAAAAACAAAAACTCGTCATTGCTGGTAGGAATACAAAATAGTGTGGCCACTTTGGAAAACAGGCAGTTGCCTAAAAAGTTGAGGGTTTCTCTACTTATAATGGTGCAATCTATTATAATTGGTGAATTATAATAGATTATGTATTTATACATTCAAGATATATTTAAATGTATTCTCTATTTTGTAAGTATATTAAGGCAGACACAAAATGGTGTCATATTGGACAAAATTTTCCCCTCACAGTTCATAGTAAAATATGGATTGAGTAACCTACAATCAAAACAAAGCGTGTGCCAAATGTAAAAGAAAATTTTCCTACTTTGTCTAAAGTTTCATCCATCTCTCCTAACTTCAGAATTATTTTTGCTCTTATTAAGTAAGATAAAACATTTCCTTCCAAAGTTTTAATGTAAGGGACTAATAATTCCTGTATTATACACTCTGGTATAATATACTGAATAATTTTGACAAAAGTATAGTATTTGAAAACAGTATTGAATTACATTTGTGTATTCCAAAAAGTTTGTTAGATCACAGTTGTAATTAAGGGACTAATGTAAACATAGATTAAGAGTTCTGCAATATATACTTGTAAATCAACCTTCTCTAAGTTATAGAATTAATCCATGTTCTAAGTGATTTCCACTGATCTCATTTTGCTCTGATAAAAATTTTTAAAAAGTCAATATGTAGGGGTGACTTTAATAGTTTTAATAGCATGACAAAGTAATTCCTAGTTTGAGGATGTTTACCACCTTAAAAGTATTTTAATATCAGCAAACAAACTAAGACATTAAACAATAACTCTTTCCTGTGCAACTTGAATTTCACATTTTAAAGCTAGATCATCTCTGTTTTCAACCAATGATAGAATTTCTTATAATTCTCTTGTTAATTCTTCTTTCTTAAAGAGATTGGGTCAATCTTACAGTATCTTTTCTCATTAATCTTTCTTGCATTCTATTTTACATTAGCTGAGATATGTAGGCAACTACACTCACAGATTGAGAATTGCAATTCAAAATATTAATTTTAGTGTTTAAAACACAACACATGAGAACTACAGTATAACAAAGTCAGGCAAAAAGTTGAAATAACACATTTTTAAGAATTACATTTACATACACTGTCATATGTAAAATTATATTTTTTGGTAGTGAAAAAATATTGAAATATTATGGTTCAGGACTATACCTGAGATTTAATGTGGCAGTTGCAGAGCTTTGGTATAAAGGAAAGACTGTAAGTTACACTCTTACTTAAAAAGATAGTGCTGGGGTGCCTGAGTGGCTCAATCAGATAAGCGTCTGACTCTTGATTTCAGCTCAGGTCATGATCTCACTGTTCCTGACATTGAGCCCCGTGTCGGGGCTTCATGCCAACAGTGCAGATCCTTCTTGGGTTCTTTCTGTCTCCCTCTCTCTCTGCCTCTTCCTCACTTGCGTGTGCATGTTCTTGCTATCTCAAAATAAATAAATAAACTTTGAAAAAAAGAGTAATTAGTTCATCAACACAACCAAAAATGGACTTCTCTCGCAAGTACTACCGCACTTTCCATTTGGAAAGTATTCTGAGGGTAACAAGGTAGAGATCATCTAACACTATTAGGTTGGGAAACAACAAACAAACTAATCATTTAAATCATTATGTCAAATGTAAAGTGAAAAAAGTGAAGGATGGAGAAAGTTGGAATCAAGAACATAGCAACTGATAATGATCTATCTTTTTAAAAAAAGATTCTATTCATTAGGGAAAATTTTATTGAAAGAGGATATGGCAAAGAATAAATGTATTTAAAATTTATATTGTAATATGTATTTAAAATAATTTATATTTAATCTCTATTGTTTTTACATTAAGCATGGGTTGCTTTTCCTTTCCCTGTTGTCTTTTTTAAGGTAAGTATCAGGTTTTTAAGAAGACAATATGAGCAGTGTTTTTATTTAATACATCCTGAATATACCTCCATATTAATACACATTAGCATAGTACTCCATCAGAAATAGAACACATATAAAATATCACAATCATTTTTCACACTATCCTTACTAGTTCTAGAGTGGTAACAATTTTACCAGATTTTCTTAAATCTTCTAAGTGTTCTAGTGGTCTTATGAAAAGATACCTGTCCTTTCTTAACACCCTTTCATGAATAATCTGGAGGTCAATCAATTAATTCATGTCAGGTCAAGGAACGAGTTTTTTTTTATTTTTTCCCAAGGAACCAATTTTTATTGCAAAGTTTTCCAACAGAGAAAGTTTTAATTTCAATTGTTAGTTCAGTGGCTGTTCAAGTTCATGACCTTCACACATATTTGATGCTTTAAACTTAATGTATATTTTGGAAATGATATACACATTAACTTTCACATGACCAACATTGCTGAACTCTTTATTCTGTCATTATGATATATGGATCATGCATCTCAGTCTTATTAGATGTTTCTTTTTTTCCTAATCAGAATCTCATGATAATTAATATGGTATATAGGTGTTTCATTTGCATGAAGGTGAGAGATTGAATCCATGCAGTTGGTCTTATTCCCTAGGACATGTGGTTAATTTATCATTTTGGCACTCATACACAAACTTTTTGAAGCTGGTAATCATGATTATTGGTCTATGGATTAGGCCTTAATATTTTTGTTAAATGTATTAAAATTTTCTGGTAATTTTACTCACACGCTGACCCACCACACCCTTCCAGACACATATGCATTGTAAAGAATCTGCCAAAAATATGTAATCACCTTTGTTACTAATATCCACAAATACTAAACCTAAGTTATCATATTTAGTTTTATTCAATATGAAATTTCATTTGATACATTTATGTTACCTTTGAACTTTTTGTGTATTATTCTGAATCAAAAGACTTATAAAACCATTTTCACTGTATATAACTACCACTACTACTTCTAATAAATTTCAATTATTTGCATCCATTCTCATAAACATACTAGAATTTGGCACAAAGTTGTTTCAGCAGCATCCTGTTGAAATATGGACTCAGTACAATGTCATGGAGCTTGGTTCCTTTTAGTGGGGAGTTCTTAGAATAACAAATTTGAGATAGTGTTAATAAGTTACTGGCAGACTGTTTTTGGTGGTGCTCACAGACTATTTTTAGAAAAAAGAACAGGAAAAATGTTTTTAAAATTTGATTTATATTAGTTACTTAATTATGATTATTTGATTGATTACCACATTATAAAATGTTTTACCTTTGAGGATTCTAGTTCTAAGACGGATGAGCTTTTGGGATACCGCTGCTCCAACAATGAGTAACTAAGGAAGGGGTACATATACGATACACACAAACACACACAAATATTTGTGTTTGTCAGGAAAATAGAACTTATACAGCCAATATCCCAGTGAATTTCAGAGAAGTGAATTGGCATTCTGTTGTTATTTGCTAATTCTCAGCTTAAGATGAGAAGACAAGAATCTGGGCAGAAAACGATTACAGAATTTCCACTGCTAAGAGGCAGGGTAGTCAGCAGGATACATTACTACATTTCTTGTTTCCAATCTCTTCCCCTGAAGCCATGTATCCATTACTAATAACCCGCCTTCCAAGTATTCGTAAGTGACAGCCTTGGTATAACATCAGTCTCTGTCATATTCATCCTCTATTATCATGTTCCTTATGGTCTACAATTTGCCAGTTAAACCAGTGTTGCATATTTTGTACCCCACATCCTGTACCAACTCATGTTTAGACTATGCAAGAATATGTGGTGGTACAAAGAAATGCTTAAGCATCAGCAAATATTTATTTTACACTAATGCAAATTCTGATGTACTTCTGATGACTCTGCAGGGTATGCATTGTTCACGTGGTGACTCAGTGATCAGGACTGCTTGGATTTTCCCTTGTTATTCTGCCATCTCAGTGTCAATCTTTTGTGGGCAATACAGCAAGAGCTGAGTAACTTGTAATTCTGATAATAGTCCTCTAAATGCTTCTCCATAGACGGAACAGAATTATTTCTAATTTTCCTATTGGTCATAACTATTCCTACAGACAAATATATCTACAAAGATGCTAAGAAATATGGGAGAGCATATGGATATTGAATTACCAACAAATATCATTATTTTTAATTACCAATCATTATCAACAAATATCTCTCCCACAATAAATCATGTTTTAATAGTCATTTTAAATATATGATATTAAGGTAAATCTTTTAATTATCAAATGTTTGATAAAATTGAGGAAAAAAAATGAGTTGAAACCAATACTTATATAATGAAAACCAGAGGAGGTAGGATTGAGATTGGCCACAGATTAAAGTTGGAGCTTGTATCCACTGGTTCTATGTAGGTATATAATTGGTGGAGTTCTTTGCTACTAAGACTTCATTCACTTATTTTTATTTATTAGTTTTCTATTATTCTGTTTCTTGACTATATTACTAAGTGCATTGATTGGGCTCTTTCTCTCTTTTCATTTTCTGAATCATGGTAGCAATTTTAGTGGAAGCAGAGATAAAATTGGAATGGTGGCATGACTGAAATTGTTACAGAACTATCTTCTGCTCTAGATTCTTGCCCACTACCACCAGCCTATCATAGGACCACTGTGTAAAGTATAATGAAATTGCTACTGTTTAACTCTATTTTGTAGTATCTTTGCTATATCAGCTTAACTTTTCACCTAGATATTACATATAAAGAAATTAAAGTATCCCTTGAACATACTTGATAATATGTCAATGACTTGCTATTTTGTCATTGGACAACAAGGAAACAATGAATGAGGACGTGAAGACTTATGATCTTTGTTATATCATTGCAAAAGTTTGATGGAAATTCTACTTGTAATAACTTGGAAAGTAAATTACAAGCTTATGGAGCCTATAACTCTTCAGGAAGTAGACAGAATGCCAGTTTGCAAGCATAATTGGAAGGAAAGAGAGTTCTCCTATACAAGCAGTGTTTTGCCTTCAACATGCGATAAAAATTTTGTGAAAGTACAGAATTTGAGGATTCAGTATCAGAAAAAAAAAAAAAAGATTGTTTATTGCTAACAGTAGGAGTTTCTTCTACAACCAAAAGCAGGAGCTCTGTTGCTCAGTCTTTTTGAAGTGAATTGCATTATTTTTTTTTTTATTTATTTTTTTTTTAATTTTTTTATTTTTTTAATTTTTTAATATATGAAATTTACTGTCAAATTGGTTTCCATACAACACCCAGTGCTCATCCCAAAAGGTGCCCTCCTCAATACCCATCACCCACCCTGTCCTCCCTCCCACCCTGCCCTCCCTCCCACCCCCCATCAACCCTCAGTTTGTTCTCAGTTTTTAACAGTCTCTAATGCTTTGGCTCTCTCCCACTCTAACCTCTTTTTTTTTTTTTTTTTTTTTTTTCTTTCCTTCCCCTCCCCCATGGGTTTCTGTTATGTTTCTCAGGATCCACATAAGAGTGAAACCATATGGTATCTGTCTTTCTCTGTATGGCTTATTTCACTTAGCATCACACTCTCCAGTTCCATCCATGTTGCTACAAAAGGCCATATTTCATTTTTTCTCATTGCCACGTAGTATTCCATTGTGTATATAAACCACAGTTTCTTTATCCATTCATCAGTTGATGGACATTTAGGCTCTTTCCATAATTTGGCTATTGTTGAGAGTGCCGCTATAAACATTGGGGTACAGGTGCCCCTATGCATCAGTACTCCTGTATCCCTTGGATAAATTCCTAGCAGTGCTATTGCTGGGTCATAGGGTAGGTCTATTTTTAATTTTCTGAGGAACCTCCACACTGCTTTCCAGAGCAGCTGCACCAATTTGCATTCCCACCAACAGTGCAAGAGGGTTCCTGTTTCTCCACATCCTCGCCAGCATCTATAGTCTCCTGATTTCTTCATTTTGGCCACTCTGACTGGCGTGAGGTGGTATCTGAGTGTGGTTTTGATTTGTATTTCCCTGATAAGGAGCGACGTTGAACATCTTTTCATGTGCCTGTTGGCCATCCGGATGTCTTCTTTAGAGAAGTGTCTATTCATGTTTTCTGCCCATTTCTTCACTGGGTTATTTGTTTTTCGGGTGTGGAGTTTGGTGAGCTCTTTATAGATTTTGGATACTAGCCCTTTGTCCGATGTGTCATTTGCAAATATCTGTTCCCATTCCGTTGATTGCCTTTTAGTTTTGTTGGTTGTTTCCTTTGCTGTGCAGAAGCTTTTTATCTTCATAAGGTCCCAGTAATTCACTTTTGCTTTTAATTCCCTTGCCTTTGGGGATGTGCCGAGTAAGAGATTGCTACGGCTGAGGTCAGAGAGGTCTTTTCCTGCTTTCTCCTCTAAGGTTTTGATGGTTTCCTGTCTCACATTCAGGTCCTTTATCCATTTTGAGTTTATTTTTGTGAATGGTGTGAGAAAGTGGTCTAGTTTCAACCTTCTGCATGTTGCTGTCCAGTTCTCCCAGCACCATTTGTTAAAGAGACTGTCTTTTTTCCATTGGATGTTCTTTCCTGCTTTGTCAAAGATGAGTTGGCCATACGTTTGTGGGTCTAGTTCTGGGGTTTCTATTCTATTCCATTGGTCTATGTGTCTGTTTTTATGCCAATACCATGCTGTCTTGATGATGACAGCTTTGTAGTAGAGGCTAAAGTCTGGGATTGTGATGCCTCCTGCTTTGGTCTTCTTCTTCAAAATTACTTTGGCTATTCGGGGCCTTTTGTGGTTCCATATGAATTTTAGGATTGCTTGTTCTAGTTTCGAGAAGAATGCTGGTGCAATTTTGATTGGGATTGCATTGAATGTGTAGATCGCTTTGGGTAGTATTGACATTTTGACAATATTTATTCTTCCAATCCATGAGCAGGGAATGTCTTTCCATTTCTTTATATCTTCTTCAATTACCTGCATAAGCTTTCTATAGTTTTCAGCATACAGATCTTTTACATCTTTGGTTAGATTTATTCCTAGGTATTTTATGCTTCTTGGTGCAATTGTGAATGGGATCAGTTTCTTCATTTGTCTTTCTGTTGCTTCATTGTTAGTGAATAAGAATGCAACTGATTTCTGCACATTGATTTTGTATCCTGCAACTTTGCTGAATTCATGTATCAGTTCTAGCAGACTTTTGGTGGAGTCTATCGGATTTTCCATGTATAATATCATGTCATCTGCAAAAAGCGAAAGCTTGACTTCATCTTTGCCAATTTTGATGCCTTTGATTTCCTTTTGTTGTCTGATTGCTGATGCTAGAACTTCCAGCACTATATTAAACAACAGCGGTGACAGTGGGCATCCCTGTCGTGTTCCTGATCTCAGGGAAAAAGCTCTCAGTTTTTCCCCGTTGAGGATGATGTTAGCTGTGGGCTTTTCATAAATGGCCTTTATGATCTTTAAGTATGTTCCTTCTATCCCGACTTTCTCAAGGGTTTTTATTAAGAAAGGGTGCTGGATTTTGTCAAAGGCCTTTTCTGCATCGATTGACAGGATCATATGGTTCTTCTCTTTTTTTTTTGTTAATGTGATGTATCACGTTGATCGATTTGTGAATGTTGAACCAGCCCTGCATCCCAGGAATGAATCCCACTTGATCATGGTGAATAATTCTTTTTATATGCTGTTGAATTCGATTTGCTAGTATCTTATTAAGAATTTTTGCATCCATATTCATCAGGGATATTGGCCTGTAGTTCTCTTTTTTTACTGGGTCTCTGTCTGGTTTAGGAATCAAAGTAATACTGGCTTCATAGAATGAGTCTGGAAGTTTTCCTTCCCTTTCTATTTCTTGGAATAGCTTGAGAAGGATAGGTATTATCTCTGCTTTAAATGTCTGGTAGAACTCCCCTGGGAAGCCATCTGGTCCTGGACTCTTATTTGTTGGGAGATTTTTGATAACCGATTCAATTTCTTCGCTGGTGATGGGTCTGTTCAAGCTTTCTATTTCCTCCTGATTGAGTTTTGGAAGAGTGTGGGTGTTTAGAAATTTGTCCATTTCTTCCAGGTTGTCCAATTTGCTGGCATATAATTTTTCATAGTATTCCCTGATAATTGTTTGTATCTCTGAGGGATTGGTTGTAATCATTCCATTTTCATTCATGATTTTATCTATTTGGGTCATCTCCCTTTTCTTTTTGAGAAGCCTGGCTAGAGGTTTGTCAATTTTGTTTATTTTTTCAAAAAACCAACTCTTGGTTTCGTTGATCTGCTCTACAGTTTTTTTAGATTCTATATTGTTTATTTCTGCTCTGATCTTTATTATTTCTCTTCTTCTGCTGGGTTTAGGCTACCTTTGCTGTTCTGCTTCTATTTCCTTTAGGTGTGCTGTTAGATTTTGTATTGGGGATTTTTCTTGTTTCTTGAGATAGGCCTGGATTGCAATGTATTTTCCTCTCAGGACTGCCTTCGCTGCATCCCAAAGCGTTTGGATTGTTGTATTTTCATTTTCATTTGTTTCCATATATATTTTAATTTCTTCTCTAATTGCCTGGTTGACCCACTCATTCGTTAGTAGGGTGTTCTTCAACCTCCATGCTTTTGGAGGTTTTCCAGACTTTTTCCTGTGGTTGATTTCAAGCTTCATAGCATTGTGGTCTGAAAGTATGCATGGTATAATTTCAATTCTTGTAAACTTATGAAGGGCTGTTTTGTGACCCAGTATATGATCTATCTTGGAGAATGTTCCATGTGCACTCGAGAAGAAAGTATATTCTGTTGCTTTGGGATGCAGAGTTCTAAATATATCTGCCAAGTCCATCTGATCCAATGTATCATTCAGGGCCCTTGTTTCTTTATTGACTGTGTGTCTAGATGATCTATCCATTTCTGTAAGTGGGGTGTTAAAGTCCCCTGCAATGACCACATTCTTATCAATAAGGTTGCTTATGTTTATGAGTAATTGTTTTATATATCTGGGGGCTCGGGTATTTGGCGCATAGACATTTATAATAGTTAGCTCTTCCTGGTGGATAGACCCTGTGATTATTATATAATGCCCTTCTTCATCTCTTGTTACAGCCTTTAATTTAAAGTCTAGTTTGTCTGATATAAGTATGGCTACTCCAGCTTTCTTTTGGCTTCCAGGAGCATGATAGATAGTTCTCCATCCCCTCACTCTCAATCTAAAGGTGTCCTCAGATCTAAAATGAGTCTCTTGTAGACAGCAAATAGATGGGTCTTGTTTTTTTATCCATTCTGATACCCTATGTCTTTTGGTTGGCGCATTTAATCCATTTACATTCAGTGTTATTATAGAAAGATATGGGTTTAGAGTCATTGTGATGTCTGTATGTTTTATGCTTGTAGTGATGTCTCTGGTACTTTGTCTCACAGGATCCCCCTTAGGATCTCTTGTAGGGCTGGTTTCGTGGTGACAAATTCCTTCAGTTTTTGTTTGTTTGGGAAGACCTTTATCTCTCCTTCTATTCTAAATGACAGACTTGCTGGATAAAGGATTCTCGGCTGCATATTTTTTCTGTTTAGCACACTGTAGATATCGTGCCACGCCTTTCTGGCCTGCCAAGTTTCAAAGGAGAGATCAGTCACGAGTCTTATAGGTCTCCCTTTATATGTGAGGGCACGTTTATCCCTTGCTGCTTTCAGAATTTTCTCTTTATCCTTGTATTTTGCCAGTTTCACTATGATATGTCGTGCAGAAGATCGATTCAAGTTACGTCTGAAGGGAGTTCTCTGTGCCTCTTGGATTTCAATGCCTTTTTCCTTCCCCAGTTCAGGGAAGTTCTCAGCTATAATTTGTTCAAGTACCCCTTCAGCACCCTTCCCTCTCTCTTCCTCCTCTGGGATACCAATTATGCGTATATTATTTTTTTTTAGTGTATCACTTAGTTCTCTAATTTTCCCCTCATACTCCTGGATTTTTTTATCTCTCTTTCTTTCAGCTTCCTCTTTCTCCATAACTTTATCTTCTAGTTCACCTATTCTCTCCTCTGCCTCTTCAAGCCGAGCCATCGTGGATTCCATTTTGTTTTGCAATTCGTTTAAAGCGTTTTTCAACTCCTCGTGACTGTTCCTTAGTCCCTCGATCTTTGTGGCAAGAGATTCTCTGCTGTCCTGTATACTGTTTTCAAGCCCAGCGATTAATTTTATGACTATTATTCTAAATTCACTTTCTGTTATATTATTTAAATCCTTTTTGATCAGTTCATTAGCTGTTGTTATTTCCTGGAGATTCTTCTGAGGGGAATTCTTCCGTTTGGTCATTTTGGAGAGTCCCTGGCGTGGTGAGGACCTGCAGTGCACTTCCCCTGTGCTGTGGTGTATAACTGGAGTTAGTGGGCGGGGCCGCAGTCAGACCCGATGTCTGCCCCCAGCCCACTGCTGGGGCCACAGTCAGACTGGTGTGTGCCTTCTCTTCCCCTCTCCTAGGGGCGGGACTCACTGTGGGGTGGCGTGTCCCGTCTGGGCTACTTGCACACTGCCAGGCTTGGTTGCTGGGGATCTGGCGTATTAGCTGGGGTGGGTAGGCAAGGTGCACGGGGGCTGGAGGGGCAGGCTTAGCTCGCTTCTCCTTAGGTGATCCACTTCAGGAGGAGCCCTGTGGCAGCGGGAGGGAGTCAGATCCGCTGCTGGAGGTTTGGCTCCGCAGAAGCACAGAGTTGGGTGTTTGCGCGGAGCGAGCAAGTTCTCTGGCAGGAACTGGTTCCCTTTGGGATTTTGGCTGGGGGATGGGAGGGGGAGATGGCGCTGGCGCCTTTGTTCCCCGCCAAGCTGAGCTCTGCCGTCCGGGGGCTCAGCAGCTCTCCCTCCCTTTGTCCTCCATCCTTCCCGCTTTCCGAGCAGAGCTGTTAACTTATGACCTCCCAGACGCTAAGTCGCGCTTGCTGTCGGAACACAGTCTGTCCGGCCCCTCCGCTTTTGCCAGCCAGACTCAGGGGCTCTGCTTGGCCGGCGAGCCGCCCCTCCGCCCCGGCTCCCTCCTGCCAGTCCGTGGAGCGCGCACCGCCTCGCCGCCCTTCCTACCCTCTTCCGTGGGCCTCTAGTCTGGGCTTGACTCTGGAGACTCCCTTCTGCTAATCCTCTGGTGGTTTTCTGGGTTCTTTAGGCAGGTGTAGGTGGAATCTAAGTGATCGGCAGGACGCGCTGTGAGCCCCGCGTCCTCCTACGCCGCCATCTTCCGGAACCCCTCGCATTATTTTTATTTATGTAAACAATGGTTGCCCATCCAGCTGCACAGCTGAAAATAAGACTTTTCCAAAGGCATAAAGTTATTACCATTGAATTGATGATTAGAGAGAAAGCTGAGGCAATATTAAATATAGGAGGATAGTCTACAAGTTTAAGAACTATGACCAAAAAGGCTTTTGGGTGTGGTAACTTTTACATAGAACTCATTGAAAACAAGAAATTATCACTAACAATAAAGTTATGCTACTTAATCAGCTAGCTAGAGACCTCATTAGCCAATGTTACTTTCACATAGTTATGGGCTATGTGTCTAAGTTTGCAACAGTGAGACATAATTACGTCTACTAGATCTTGACCTTAACATGTTAGACATGTGATTATCTAACTTTTCCTTCTCCTGTTGCACAGATGTGGTGATGACCTATATTTGTTCATGCAGATGACAGCACATTTTTCGGTGGTGGTGGCAAAGAAATAAAATGGAAGGAATATGAGTCACTGAATGATCTTATGAATTAAAAGTAACTACCTGTCCTGAGATTATGTATCTCTAGACTGTTATGTTAGAAATATGTGTTTCTATTTTGTCCCTGTCACAGTATTTTGTATCTTTTTTAGTTCTCTGAGGAGTGTTTTATGTTTCTTTTTAGAGCAGCTTAAACAAATGTAGCTGTTTGTTGCATTAAAAAAATGTTTTCTGGAGAGGTTGTATCTGTTTTCACATCCACTACTAATATTTGACAGTTCTAATCTTCACCATTTTCTCTCAAATCTGTGTATTTTAAAAACTTTACAAATTGTATAAGCAAAAGGAGCACACTTACCATTTTTTTCTGATAGTGAGTTTAAATACATTTTTTTCTGTGAGTTTTGTGAAAATTTTTAATTTTTAACTTTTATTTTTATGCCCTTTTCCTACTTTCTGTTTCTAAGGCTTTATAATTAATTTGCACATGCGTGGTAAGATTTCTCTTTGTTTATCATGTACGTTTTAATGAAAAGCCTGTTTTTTTTCGATTTTGTTACTTTTACTTTCTATACTTTATGCTATCCTCTGACAATTTATAGGCTTTTTGGCTATAGAGTAGTTTGTTTTTCCTACTGATACGAATACTTTCTCCTTTTTTTTATTTTTGTACATGTGCTTGGAAGACCTTCTCTTGGTCCAATCTGATAGTAGATTGGACTCAGATATTCAGGGCTCATTATTAAGCCATTGTATTGTTACAGCAGAAAAGAGACCAATTAATTTACCTTAAATATCCTTAAATCAAATTAAATATGCCAATTACTGTAAATTCATATTATCTTATTTAGTAAATTAGTATGTTTGCCTAATAATTTTACATGAATTAATTAATTGGCTACTTTAGTAAATTGTGTTTGGGGAGCAGTCAAAACAAACAAACAAAAAAGAAACATAGTCCATACAGAGATCAAAAGTAAAACACAGAAATTCATTCAAGATAGATTAATTTTTAACAGTATTGAGGTATAACTGATAAAAAAAATAAATAAAATCATGTATAATGCATTTTTGTTTCTTAGACAAAACCCAAAGTTTCAAGAAATTTGAAAGGGATATATGACCCAAAGAATTATGGAGCATTGCTTTAATTTATTTTCCTTCAAAAGCATAATGTCAGTAAGTTTATCATATATATGATTCAGCAAATATAAATACCTCCATTAAGGGCTAATTTTTAAATTAGTTATGTGAATTGTGGATTTTCAAATAACATTTGGACAAATAGAACAATAATCTTAGGATGATTGTTTTTGTATATCGATTGCATTATTTATTTTTCATATAAGAATTTCCTTTATTTTTCAGATACAATAGCTACCTTTGTGCTACTTATATTTTATGTAATATGAATTTTGTTTGAGTCTTTATTTTTGTTCCTTTATTACTTATGACATTTTAGTAGGACTATAGATCTTACAAAAGCATTATTATTAAATTAACGAATTATTCGACTTTTACTCACACCCTAAAATTCTTTAATAGACCAATTATTATTAAAATATGAGATTATGGGGCACCTGGGGGGCTCAGTTGGTTGAACATCTGATTTCAGCTCAGGACATGATTTCACGGCTCAAAGGGTTTGAGCCCTGTGTCAGGCTCTGTGCTGACAACTCAGAGCCTGGAGCCTGCTTCGGATTCTGTGTCTCCCTCTCTCTGTCTCTCTCTGTCTCTGTCTCTCTCTCTCTCTGCCCCTCCCCCACTCATGCTCTGTCTGTCTCTCAAGAATAAACATTAAAAAAATAAAATTAAAATATGAGATTACCACGTTGATAATGTGTTCTATTTTTTTTTAATTTACTTATTTTGAGAGAAAGCACAAGTAGGGGAGGGGCAGAGAGAAGGAGAGACAGAATCTCAAGCAGGCTTTGCTGTGAGATCATGACCTGAGCCTAGATCAAGAGTCAGGTGCTTAACCAACTAAGCCACTGTAGTTCTTTTTTTTTTTTTTTTTTAAGTTTATTTATTTTGAGAAAGAGAGAGAGGGAAAGCTGCATGCACAAGTGTGGGAGGGGCAGAGAGAGAATCCACCTAACCAACCTTGATGTCATGACCTGAGCTGAAATCAAGAGTCAGACGGTTGAGCCACCCTGACACCCTGATAACGTAGTTCATTTGTAAGTCAGTTTTGTTTTGCTACTGCTTTTTGTTAATGCTGTAACTTAGGAGGAAGAAAAAGAAAAATGCAGGAGAAGGAAGAAGAGGAGAAGCAAGAATAAAAATATGAAAGAGAAAAAGCATAAGAAGATGAAGAGGAATGAGAAGAATGAGATGAGAAAGAAAAGGAAGAGAAGAGGGAAAGGAGAAAGAGAATGTGATGAAATTTAGTAACCCTATAATGGAATTTGTTTTCTCCCTGGCACACGAAATTTAAGAAAGTCCAGTAATATTGCAACCAATAAAATGAAAATTTTTTAAAAGTCCTTTAAATTTTGTTAGAAATTTATACATTAAATTCTTACTGCACCAAAGTTTTCTTGTCTTGGTTACTAATTTTCTCAATTCTTGCTTCAATGCTTCAGAAAATGGAATTTTTCACATCAAAAGGCATACACCTTGTTATAAAATAAACAAGTCATGGGATGTAATGCACAGCATGGTGACTATAGTTAGTAATACAGTATTGCATATTTGAAAGTTGCTAAGAGAGTATATCTTTAAAGTCCTCATCATGAGAAATAAAAGCTTTTTTGTAATTGCACAGTAACAGATGTTAACTAGCTGATTTTGGTGATTATTTTGCAATAGATACAAATATTGAATCATTATGTTGTATATCTGAAACTAATGTAAATGTCAATTGTACCTCAATAAAAATTAAAGTAAGTAAATGAATAAATGAAAACACATTTTAATATTAACCAAAATGAGTATAACACATCATATTATAGGTTGTTTAATATCATTTAAAAAATTATTTCTGCATCACACTGTTTTTATATCTGCCTTCTCAGTTTCTTTTAAATTCTATATTTTTTAATGATATTGCCACAAGATAAATGCTAGTTTTAAAGCAAATTTAAAAATTAAATAAGACTCTGGGAAAATTCTTTATGCACCTTAATTTCAATAAATAAAATTTGAGTAATGTTTGCACTTGCAAAATAATTTCCCATCACATTTATATAATAAGCGAACTTGAAAGACATGAAAATGATCCGGTGGGCTTTGATATATTTCTATAGTTTAAAATATATGTGCCATTCTAATTAGGATTCAATTTTATTTATAGAGAATATGTTTATCATTATTCATGAATGCACTTTATTAACTTTTCTAGTCTTATCATTAGACAGAAATTGGTCAAGTTGCTGGGGATTAAACAGTAAACAAACCAGATGAAGTCCTGTCTCTAACAGAGTTTATACTGTAATGTGGATAGACAGTGATATAGCTTCCAAGTTAACCCATGGGCGTTGCATCTGATTGCCAGAGCCTACATCATGTTCCCACACTGCAAGAAAACCTGCAAAAGAGCATCTGACATTTTCATATTGAGCCCGCTTCATGAAGTAGGAGGAATTGCCTCAAATACTTAATGTAAATAAAGACTATAAAAATTAGCATAAAGACATTTTAAAATTAAAATTGCCTACTATGTTATTGGAAGGGTTTAAGAGGGTAAGTAGAATGATACATGTTTTAATAAGTTAACCCTGATTGCTGTGGGAGAAATGATTTTAAGATATGAAAAATAAAACAAGGAAGATCAGACAAGACTCTATTACAATAGTCCAGGTGAAATACTCTAATAAACTTGATAAATGTGTCTAGTATGGAAACAGAGGAGAGACATAAAGGGACTATTATGGATATATTCTGAAGTTAGAGGTAAAATGATGTGCTAAGTTATATATAATATTTATAGAAGGTGTGGTCTAAAGGAATGAAAAAGCAAAGGAACCATGAGGGGAAACTTTGCAGGAACTTAGTAGATTGTCAGAATTTAAAAAGATCTGCTTTAAAAAATGTAGTTGAAAATTATTATATAGTTATGACATAGAAAATATATATTTGTCATAAATATGTATTTGTCATTAATACATAAAAATATGTATTTTCTATATAATTATTATATAGTTATGACAAGTTATGACCAGTTAGATGATATAATGAGTAATATGTATCATCACCACAAGGAGACCTTTAGAAATAATTGATTAATATAGCGTGTAGAGTTACCGTGTCCAGAGTTTAATAGACTATTTTACTTTTATCATTCCAACTTCAATTATTATAGTAAATTAAGTCCCTTCATTTATATTTAGAAATAGTTGTAGAATAAACAGGAATGGATTATAAAATATCTACCAGAATTGACCCCAAGTAATCTTTCAGCTAAATTCAGTAACATGCTCTAATTCTTATTATCTTTGTTTGAAAGATAGTTTTCAATAGTTCCTCTTTAGTACCATTAAACACTTCACTACTTACATTTTATCTAGTCTCTCTCAGAAATGACTTATAATGTATGACCTTCGTGGTGATGAATATTTAAAATTGAGCATCTGTGATTGGTAAACATGGTAAAGCAGAATTCTGAAGGAATTAAGAACATTTCTCTCACTAATACTCTATATTTTGTTTCCAGGAGGGACCAGCTTTTACGTATAGTTAAATCAGATCCTGTGACATTTAAACAGCATAAAATAATTCACATTGCCAATTCATAAGTTAAATGTCTTGGGGATTAGCATAAAATTGGGTCAAAATCAAATATTTGTAATTAAATGTAATTAAATGCCTAGTGCCTTGTAAAACAAAATATATAATTCTGAGAGATCTTATTTTTCATGTTGTTACTTAATGTAAATATGCTCCAATTGATTTACATTTTACACTAAAAAATGTATAAATACAAATATGTATTTTCTGTGTTGCAGTAAGGATTTTTAAATTTCATAATGTAGACAGTAGATTCTGTATTTATGTAATAAAGCTATATGTGCATACCCATGCACTAATAGAGATAATGAAAGGGCATGTTTAAAAACTTCTATATTTTTCCTTATCACCACTTTAATTAACATTAATTACTTAAAAACCTAAATTAAATAAACATGTTCCCATAAAATATAACTTTGCATATTGCCCATAGCACTTATAAATCTTTTAAAACATTAATTCCCTTCGATAATGAATCAGTTCAATGAAGAAACGAGCAGTGTTCATCTGTATCACCAATGTTAAGAAAAATGTCAGTTTTAAACCAAGTTATGTTGAGTTATGCAGACCTACTCTCACTAAAATTAAAATGTCAAAAGATTTTGATTTCTATGAATAATAGTGAAATATAGAGATATACATTATATATAAACTATAACTTTATAATTTAAGTTTACTAAAATTTTACTTCTAGTAAACTAAAAGTTTACTAGAATTTTCTTTTTTTTTTTTTTTTAATTTTTTTTCAACGTTTTTTATTTATTTTTGGGACAGAGAGAGACAGAGCATGAACGGGGAGGGGCAAAGAGAGAGGGAGGCAGAGAATCGGAAACAGCTCCAGGCTCCGAGCCATCAGCCCAGAGCCTGTTGCGGGGCTCGAACTCAGGGACTGCGAGATCGTGACCTGGCTGAAGTCGGACGCTTAACCGACTACGCCACCCAGGCGCCCCTAGAATTTTCAATTCTAAATATTTTCATCATATACATGTAGGTAATTGGAGAAAATCAGTTATTAAACATAAAACATGCCTTTTGGAGGGAAGTAATTATTATGTAAATTACTCTATATTAATCATATTTAGAAATAAATTTGCAGATTTCAACTTAAACTAGTACAGATCATTTTTTTAATTTCATTCTTGAATTCTAACCATACAATGGTATGGTAGGCAACTATGTTTTAAAAACTTTAAAACCTGAAAACAATGTATCTATTAACATTTGACAATACAGCATCACAAAGTATTTCAAAACCACTCTGCTTTAGGCTATATATCTCATTATTAATGGGTAATCTGCAGAATGGGCTCTATGTAATTCCCCTGGGACTTTGAAATGTCATTTCTAAGTTTTAAAGTGAGTGTTCTCTACTTTAATATTATTCACAAGATTTATTCATAGACAATTCTCTTGGAAATTAGTACATGGACAAATTGCACTTTGTCTTTTAAACACAAATGTACAGGAAAATGAAGCCAATTGTGTTTGTGAAAAGTGATGGAGCTTTGGCCAAAGGGATCGCCTACGTTTTTTGTGCCCACAGCTTTACTGCAGGAAAGGGGGGAGCGAACGTTTACCAAGCATCTTCTATATGTCAAACACCTTGATGTTTTGCATAAAATCTGTAACACTCTTTAAAAGTACAACATAAATACAAAAAAGGATAATGTTTGTAGAGCTCAATTAATTTTTAAAAGGTAAACAGGCCTACGATTAATTTTAAAAATCCATCAATCTGGAAGCAGAGTAACGCTAAACATAACTAATTCAGAGTGTCCCTTGTGTCTACACTTTTCCTGAAGGAAAAATCTTCTGACCCAGAATAATCTTTATACATTTGTGATTATATTTAATATATAGATTTGTGATTTTTTATATATGTGATTTTATTTGTGATTTAATATATTTGTGATTTTTTGTAAAATTATATGTAGCTCATTTTTGTTATCATATAATTCTCATTAATGACTATATCATGAATTATTCCTTCTCCTGGGCATTTGGTTAATTTTCAGTTTCTGACTTTCATGAACAGTGTTATTATCAATATCCTTATCCATATATTATTGTGAATATATATGCATTTCTGATGACGATACACCTAAGAGTTTGATTGCAGGGTTATAAGGTTGGCACACATTTAACTTTAGTATATACTACCAAACCATATTCAAGGCAGCTTTCCCTTATACTCCCAACAAGTAAGAATCACTTGCACATAAATTATGTTTTTACTAGCATCCCTTTAAAGCAATTTCCTCATTATTTTGTACAAATATAAAATTAGTCTGAAAGCACTTTTATATGACTCATCCAAGGTCATACAAGTAGGAACATATTGGTGATCACAACAATAACCTTCTGATACTAAGGCTGTATTTTTATACTCTTACGAGTAATGGATAATTGTTTATCATCAGGTTCCAATTCTTGTTGATGAAAAAGGCTTCTCTGATACTCCTACTAAGGAAGATTTTGTGGGGATTACCTGGATTCAGTTGATAAAACTGTGATTTTCTCATATGGTCACCTTAGGAGAAATCGCCATTAAAACTCTCCATGAGTTTGTGAACTACACAATGAAAAACATACCCTGGTAAGAGAATTTAAAGAAACTTTTAGTCAATTCCTTACTTCAAACATGAGAACTTTGTCTCATTTATATAAAGATGCCATTGACAAATTTAAGTAAATTTAATTTAAAGGACAATGGTTTAGTATTTACCTGTTACTTTTAGTTGGAACCAAAGCTCATCTCCATTTAATAAAGGAAAACTCTTGTTTTTTAAAGAAATATTTTTAATGTTTTATTTATTTTTGAGAGGGAGAGAGTGTGTGTGTGTGAGTGGGGAAGGGACAGAGAGAAAGGAACGGAAGATCTGAAGCGGGCTCTGCTCTGACAGCGTCCAGCCTTACGCACATCCAAACTCACGTACTTTGAGCTCATAATCTGAGCCAAAGCCGGACGCTAGAGTGACTGAGCCATGCCAGCACCTTCTTAACAGAAGAATATCAAGTGATATATGTAAAAAAAAATGAGACTAGAAGATAGCCATTGTGCAGTTTCCATGTAATTACACAATGAAGAATGTGACATCAATTAAATAATGGATTACTAAAACGTATGAAATTTGTAAAATGTCAAAATATCACTCTTCAGATTACTAGCAGTTTGGGGAGGGGCGGGGAGTGCGGGATGGACTGTTTATAGGGAGCGATTTGACAGGAACACTTTAACAAAGTGATCTTTCCTAGCATCAATAATGGGACAGGCTGTGACATTACGGGTGTCCTGAACCTGATGTGATGTAATACGTAGAACACAATATCTCATCTACGCAGGAGCTCACCAAGGATGTTTAACTTGAATCTAATCATTTTTAAAAACAAATACATCCAAAATATGGACCAGTTGACAGAAGAAAATGGTCTGTATCTTCAAAGAGTCAATGTAATATAAACATGTATGTTTTTTCATGGTGAAGCGTTCTAGATTAAAGGAAGTTAATGTTCCTAAGAACAAACTTGAGTATGTGAAACTTGTCTGGATCCCTTTATGAAGCTGATAGTAGGCAAAGAAATGAGCACAGTGAGAAAAATTTATGCAGCGAATTAATTAAGATCCTGCTGCACACTCTACTTTTTCTAAAGTTCATAACTTGCTCACATCTGCAATGAAGCACCAAAGGGAACAATAAAAATTAAATTCTTAATGTCTACTAATTTTATGGGAATACAAGAAAATTGGACATAGCTTTACAATTTTGTCAAACTTGCTTGAATTTTTAACTTCAGCAAAGAAATTATATTTCATGCCTCTGTGTGCTGTGTAGCCCATAATTACACTTTGATTGACATTACTATTGTTAGTTAAATTTGGCTAAGTGTAACATAATAAAAAACAGCAATTAAAACTTTGGTTGGTTTACTGGGAATGCATACTTTGCATGAAATAGCTTTAAAAATATGTGCAATTATTAAAATATAATGTTCATATAAAGTGATTATCATTTTTCCTGGTTTATTTAAATATTAAATATACAGGATTAAATATACACACATATATTCATAATTCATATGTAAGTATGCATATTCATATATGAATATATATTTAGTTCTATATATTCTAAGGGTCTTACTTATTGGTCCTAGTTTCTGCATCACGTTTAACCTTAAAAGCTGATCCTCATGCATGTATCCAATCATGCATTGTTATCATGTCCTGCCTTATTCCTGAGTGAGATCAAGTATTTACAGTCCAGATAGTTTTGCTGATACATGGTTATATTTGGTATATATTAAGTTATCCTGTATGTGGAAATACATTGATAGGTTTAATTGTCATATAACATCCAGTCTCATCACTCGCTAGTTACCAGACAGCTATTATATATAATTTATAGTCACCAAGGCCTTCAAAATATTAGTAATTAACTTTGCAAAATTCTAGACATTACACAGCTTATTATATAATGAGTACATAAAGGTTTTTGAAAATTAACTATCTCGGGGCGCCTGGGTGGCTCAGTCGGTTAAGAGTCCGACTTCGGCTCAGGTCATGATCTCGCGGTCCGTGAGTTCGAGCCCTGTGTCGGGCTCTGTGCTGACAGCTCAGAGCCTGGAGCCTGCTTCAGATTCTGTGTCTCCCTCTCTCTGACCCTCCCCCATTCATGCTCTGTCTCTCTCTGTCTCAAAAATAAATAAACGTTAAAAAAAATTTAAAATAAAAAAAGGAAATTAACTATCTCAGTGTCCCTTTTCTTAATGTCCCTAAAGTTATAATCTTACCTGCTATTATCTCCCTTCCTAAAAACAGCAACACGGCTAGTCTGCCCTATGTTTGTAATTTCATAGTATTCTCCTTTCCTATATATCTTTTAATACACTTCCCTATCTGAATTGAATTTTCACTCCTTCTCTACTAACTCCCTTACCTCAGCCTAAATAGCATAATAATATTTCCCTCAGCCTTACAAAATGTTTCAGATAACTCCATGCCCATCACATACTTGTTTATATATGTGTTCCTCTAACTAGCTTATGATTGTTGAGTGTTAGGAAACTGGTATTATTTATATTACTTACGAATTTTAAGATAACAGCTCTCCCCATAACTTATAATCTTAAGATTTGAAATGATTTATTATTAATTTTTACTCTCTTTCCATAGTTACTGACTCACTACTTGGAAACATATTAAATCATATGTTAATCAATGGTTATTAATATTTATGTGTTCACATACATACATGTACTATATGTGCACAAGTGTGTATATTTAATGTGTACATGTGTGTATTCAAAACATATCAGACATTTAGAGACAAACTCTTAAATCCAATTTTAAAAATGGAAAAGATAAAAACAAGTATACATTCCATCGTAAGCTTTCTTCATTTATCTTTAGACATTATTCAGCTATAATTTAAGTCTGGCACCGCACTGCATAACCTGTTTCTGCTGTGGCTCACTCCAGTGGTAGATACACGCTTTCCTATTCCACCCTATATTACTCACTCAGTTGATCCCCACAGTATTAGAAACTGGGTAAATGTGCCTACTGTCATGCGATTTCCTCTTCTTTATCCATAATTTATCTTAGCTGTTCAGTTTAGCTCTAGGAATATCAGATGATAATATTTAGTCTACCTTCTGTTTTCTTTATTTACAATCCCCTAACCGGTCTCTCTTATTTCTTGGAGATTTTAACCCCTGGGTTAAAAATTTGTTCTCGTATAAGTTTTGGTAATTTGAGAATCCATTATGACTTTCACACAGTGTTCTTTCTAACACCCATAAAATGGTTATATCTTAAAGATCACATGCATGCATTCTTTGCTAATAACTACAAATCTTCCTAACCTTTCTAAGCTCAGGTATTGCACTCTCCTACAATTCTTCTTTCTAGCTCAACTCCTTTGACACTACAAATCCAACAATTTGTGCAATCCTGACTTTGCTATTGTTAAACTATGTAAATACTCTCATATATTTGGAAGAGTAAATTCTACCTAACTGCGTTTATGTTCATATATTCCTACAGCCCTTCTGTTACTGTGGATAAACTGTTCTTGCTCTTGTCTAAAGCCTCTAGTCTCCTTAACACCAGTATTATTCTCTCACTCAGTGAAATAAAGCCATGCAACCCACTCCTTTTTGTATCCATAAGTACTCATTCTGATGTTAATTCTCTGCTTCCTTTCTTGGTTGTACTGCCTTCAGGCTTTCATACTCAGCTCCTAAAGCAAATCAATCGGTAACAGTCAGTAATGGGTACCACATTTCTACATATAAGAATCTGTTCTGAGTTCTCACCTACTTGATCACTCTGTATTTGATTTTCTTTGTCCTCACATTTTCCAAGATATAATACACTGATGGTTTTCCAATCTCTCTTTTGATCCCTACTGCTTTGCTGATTTCTACGCTCCTCAAATTACCTCTAAATGGTAGGTTATAGATCACCTAGAGATCTATGCATGCTGTTAGGCTTGGACCTAAATTATTACTTCCCACAACTGTACAGTATGCAAAATTGTAATATATCCCTCTATTGTTGGGCAAATATGAAATTTTTCATTTTCTAACATTGCAAACCTTATGATGATAAACAATCATTTACATGTTTCTACTAGCAACGTTTGATGATTTTCAAGGGTAAATACCAAGAAGAAGATTTACCTCCAAAACAGCAGCAGCAACGATGTTTTTACTTGCATCTCAAGTAAGTGAGAGAACACAGCCTCCCCCATTACTAGTGCTGTGTCTACTGCATCTCAGGTTTTGGTATTCTTTTTTTTATTTTCATTCATCTGTAAGTATTTTCTAATTTCCCTAGTGATGTCTTCTTTGGTCCATTTGTTTTTTAAGTATGTGTTGTTCAAGTCTATCCAGGTTAATGTCCCGTGTACACATGAGATGTGTATTCTGTTGCTGTTGGGTAGAATGTTTTGTATATGTCTGTTAGATAGTTGGTTTATTGTGTTGTTCAAGTCCTCTGTTTCTTTACTTACTTTATGACTGGTTGTCCTACCTATTACTGCGAGGGGTACTGAAGTTTCTAGTTATTATTGTAGAACTCTGTCTGTTTCATCCTTCAATATTGTCAATTATTGCTTCATATATTGTTACGGTCTGTTATTAGGTATGTAAATGCTTACAATTGTTTAACCTTCTTGCTGTATTAAATTTTTTTTTTTAATATGTAATGTCTTACTTTGTTGCTTGTAAACATTTTTGTTTTAAGGTCAATTTTTTTTCTGAGATTAGTATAGTTACCCTTAATGATTTCATTACTGTTTGCAAGAAATATATATATATTTTTTTTCATCTTGTTACTTTCAGCCTATTTTTAACCTATTTTTGAACCTATTTGTGTCTTTGGATCTAAAGTGAGTCTTTTGTAGGCAGCATATAGTTAGAAAAGGCATTTTTTTTAATCCATTCTGCTTATCTCTGTCTTTTGATTGGAGAATTTAATCCATTAACATTTAAAAATTATTGATTGGGGAACTTATATTCTTACCTCATATGTTTTCTTTATGTCTTCATTTCCAGAATTATTGTCTTATTTTATGTTTAATTGATTTTTTTAGTAAAAATTTTACATTTACATTTCCTTCTGTGTATATTTCATAGCTATTTTTCTTGTGGTTATCATGGAATTACATTTAACATTCTAAAGTAATACTACTCTAATTTGAATTTAGAAAACTTAACTGCAATAACATTAAAAATTCTCCTCCTTTATATATCCATTCCCACCTGTTTTAGCTGTTGATGTCACAAAAATATATCTTTATATATTGTGTGTTCCCAAATATAAATTAATAAGCCTGTGTGTCTCAGTCAGTTAAGCATCCAGCTCTTAAATTGGGCTCAGGTTATGATCTTATGGTTTGTGAATTTGAGCCTCACATCAGGCTCTATGATGCCAGATTGGGATTGTCTCTCTCACTCTCTCCCTGACCCTCCCATGCTCGCACTCCCTCTCAAAATAAATAAATAAACCTTAAAAAAATAATAATTATTTTAAATGCATAAGTCTTTTAAATCACTTAGAAAATAAAATGAGGAATTACAGAACAAAGTTATAATAATACTAGCTTTTAGATTAACAACTGTTTTATTTTTTAAAGTATTGGTCTCTTACATCACAGACAGAACAACAATGAAGTTACAAACCATTGTTACAATAATTCTACAATTCATTACAATTCATGGTTACAATAATTGCCCATATGTTTACCTCTACTGAGATCTTTACTTCATATGGTTTAGCTATTGTCTACTGCCCTTTCATTTCAACTGCAGGACTCCCATTAGCATTTCTTGCAGGGCAAATCTAGTGATGATGAACTTCCCCAGATTTTGTTTATCTGGAAATGTCTTAATTTCTCTTTCACTAATGAAAAATAATTTTGCCATATATGGAATTCTTTGTTGGCAGGGTGTTTTGTTTTTCTTCCTTTCAGCACCTAGAATATGGCAGCCCACTTCCTTCTGGCTTCCAAAGTTTCTAATGGAAAGTCTGCTGATCTCTTATTAACAATCACTTGAAAGCTTCAAGTCACTTCTATATTGCTACATTCCAGATTTCCTCTTTGTCTTTGGCTTTTGGGAGTTTAGTTATAATTCATCTTGATGTGTGACTTTTTGAGTTTATCTCCCTTAGAGTTTGTTGAGCTTCTTGGACACTTATATTTATGACTTTCATCATTTTGCAGTTTTCAGCCATTGTTTCTTCAAATATTCTTTCTGCCCCTTTCAATCTTTCTTCTCCTTCTGGAATATTCTGAATGTGTACATTGATCTGCTTGGATCAGCTTGATGTGTCTTGTAGATCTCATAGATTCTGTTCACTTTTCTTCAATCTTTTTCTTTGTATCCTCAGACTCAATAATTTCTATTTTCTTATCTTCCAGTTTACTGATTCTTTCTTCTGCCTGTTCAAATCTCCCTTTGAAATCTTCCAGTGAATTTTTCATTTTTAGCTACAGAACTTTTTTTTGGTTTCATCTTTCCTATCTCTTTATTGACATTTACATTTTGTCCATACATCATTTTATTGAGTTTTTCCACATCTTCCTTTAGTTCTTAAACATCTTTAGGACAGCTATTTTAAAGTCTTTAGCTAGTAGGTCAAGTCTTTTGAGGAATACTTTCAGTTTTGTTTTGTTTTCTTTTCTTTTCTTTTGAATGGACCAGACTTTCTTTATTCTTTTTATGCCTTGGAAATGTTTTGTTGTTTTTGAAAAATGAATATTTGAATCTAATAATGTGATAACTCTGAAAAACATATCCTCCTCTTTCTTGAGGGCTTACTGTTTGGGGTGTTTTATTTTGTTTTGTTTGTTTGTTTTAATGTTTATGTTATTTTTGAGAGAGAGAGAGAGAGAGAGAGAGTGAGCATGAGTGGGGGAGGAGCAGAGAGAGAGAGGGAGACAGAGATCAAAGCAGGCTCTAGGCTCTGAGCTGTCAGCACAGAGCCTGATGTAGGGCTCAAACCCATGAACTATGAGATCATGACCTGAGCCAAAGTCAGACACTTAACTGACTGAGCCATCCCAGGTGCCCCTATTTTTGTTTTGTTTTGTTTTCTTTTGTTTTTATTGTTGTAGACTGTTTCTGTACCAAGGATCAGATTGAGATGTAACCTTAAAGTTTTCTTTGGTCTTTTCTGAGCCTATGCCTTTCCCCAGGTGTGTGTGGTGACTTCCTAATTTCCCTATACCTGCAGTTCTTTTTTAATGTCTGGCTTCCAAAAGGGTGGGGGGGGGGGGCGGTGGGAAGAAGAAAAAATGAAGGGGGAGAAATAGGACACTGGCTCCTTAAATCCCTCAGAAGGTACTTCAATATGAAGAAAGAGGGGCTTGCAACAAAGGCAGGAAGTGTAATAGTAATGGCCATTTGTATTCTGTGTGAATCTCTGGAATCAGAATCATTAATCAGTAATCAGAGCACAGATCTCTGAAATCTGGAGAGAGGATCTTTTTGCCTACCCTGGTTCTCATAAGTTTCTCCTGGAAAACATGAATGGCTGCCTCCTATAAGGCTGGGGGATGAGGGATGGGTAGCTGCTACCGTACTAATAGCTGAAATTGACAAAAATGTACTAATATACTGTCCAAGCTGTGGAGAGTTTAACTAAGCCACTCATGGTATTGTTGTTTACATACATTTCTTTGACCAAGTCCACTGCAGTGGCCTTAAACTGCAGTAACCCTTCATGCAAGTACATGCATTAGATATTAGAAGAGTCAAGATTAAATGTTAAGTTCCTCATATGACTTCCCCCAACAGTCTGTAATCAACAGTCTGCCCTGCTTCCCAATGCCTTCCCTTTATTCACCCCTTAGATGAGACCGTGCTTTTTTGGCTTGGACTGACCAATCTGATCTTAACCTAGGAACCTCAAAGCACTCTATTCATGGATCCTAATTATTAGGCATGCGCCCCAGGTTCTATCTTTCTGTGTCTGCACTCTGTTTTGCATTTCCTTGATTAATAGTAATGTTAAGAACCTGTTTATACTCATATTGTCTAGTAGTATTTTCTTTTCTACTTATGTCATTTCCTGTTCATGCCATTTGCACATATATTGATTGTATTTTCTTTTTTAATTAGTCAAAATTACTATATATTCCGGATAATAAACATTTGCCTTTGTTATGTCCTTCAAATATTGTGTCTCACCTGCATATCACTGTGGGCTTTTATTGTCATATAAAAATTTTTAAAGGTTAGGAAAATTTTCAGTATTTCCTATATGGTTTTTATCTTTTAAGTGTTATTAAAAGGACCTTCCATACTCCAAATTTTAACACATTTTAAGCTATATTTTCCTTTAGTATTTGCATAATTTTTGTTTTCTGTCTTTTTAATGGATTGTTTATATGTTCTGGTTTTAACATCAGCTGGCATATGTATTTAGCGTGTGAAGAAAATGTGAAGAGAAAACAGTTCTATCCATTGTTTGAATATTTCTCCTTTTCCCCACTGATTTTGGATGACACCACTAGTACATCAAAATACATAAAACATAAGATTGTTTCTTAAATCACTTTTAGTTCCTGTATTAATATAGTTAATTATAATTAATTAAATGACATTAACTATAGCCTTATTTTTATGTCATTAACATAATGATATATTCTATATTTAATTATATATTGTGTCTAAAAGCTTTCTAAATGTTAACCATCGCATACACAAGATAAATTATCTTAGGTAAAGTATAATTCAGTTCACATTCAAATTTGACTCTATTATTTTATTTAGAATTTTTGAATTATTCTTGTATGTAAAAACTCTACAATTGACCTTTCTAGAACTTTATTTTTTTTTTGTCAAATGGTAATCTTTCCTTCTTAATATTAGTTGTGCCTTCCCTCGTCTGTAATATACTAAAATGATTTATTTAAAATTGGAATTATCTCTTCCTAGGAAACATTTCACTTATGTAGAGGTGATCTTCGCTGTTTTGCTGTCACAAAACATCAGAAGAATAGAGTATATCAGCAATATTCCAATGTGTGTAAGATGAAGTTGCGATCTTTCACTGTTTCTTTAGCTTACCTATATTACTATACTGAAGTCACAGTAAATATACTGAATGTTTTGAAAAATGTTTGCTTCATGACAAAAATAATTTTTATTAATTTGTGATACCATGAGCAAATATGGGCATCTCTAAGACATTAAAATAAATAACCACAGAGTCTATTTTAAATAAATAAATGACATTTTAAATAAATAACATTTCTGAAAATATGTGAACAGGATTCATATGGGTTAAAGATGTAAAAAAAAAATCCCACAGCTTCTTACTTCAACTTCAATTTCTTCGCTTCTTATTTATTTCATAAATATTATGAAGTTAGCGTGAATAATAGCTGTACTATTAGGAAAAGCGTGTATCATTTCTGACTCTATTTATGTTCCGAATTTTAAAAGTTTCTTACCATAAACTTGAGTAGATAAAAAAAACCTGGCAGAAATTGTCAAGCATTGCTGACAGGAGCAAAAAGGTCAGAATGAATCAAGGTGAATGCTCCTTCTCATAGTCTGTAGTTCTAAGTAGAGGATCCTGTCTGTCTTACTTTATATTATTCCTGGTACAAAACATTTAAATTCCTGTAGTATGTTAAAGTTTTCGTCACTTATAGCATCTTGTAAATGAGTTTCACTGAAGTCATTTATTGAGATGTTAATTAAAACATCACTTATGGACAACAACTTTGGTTAAAGATAATTCTCTAGCATTTGTTTACAAATCTATTAAAATAGATAGGTTTTTAATGAACGAATTAGCACATACATTTAGCACGAAGAAAGCTAAGAAGTGTGACAGGTACAGTCTTCATCAGTTAAATTTTATAGGAAAACAGTAAGAAAATTGTATATTTAACTTATTCATGAATACTAGCATGATTTATACATTTTAGGACTGAAATAATATATTTTCAGGACAACGTAAATTTTACTTACAACCTAAAGCTGAAATACTGTGATTCTTTGAATTAATTATTCTTGATATTGGAAGACAATGATTTTTCTAATTTTTCATGTAAAAAGGAAAAGTTTGGAGAAGATTGTTAAGTTGAAAGGAAATTTTATTCTTTAATGATTCTTGAAAATTCAGTGACTATTTTACCAAAAAATAGAGCTGCAACACCGAGAGCATTTATTAATGACTGAACTTACTGACACTGAGAGTGAGAAAGTAGCAGAGATATTAATGCCTGAACAATTCATTCAAAATATGAGAAAAATAACATCCATAAGGGTGAGTCGGTGACAAACACAGGTCTGGAATTTAGAATTTTCTTATCTCCTAACCAAGTTTTCTGTCCTCATAGGCAGTACCTAAAAGTAAAGACACCAATAAAAAAGTAGAACAGATAGGTACTTGTTCTCCAAACAATATAAAGCATATATGTAAGCCCTCATTTTTTAATAAAATAAATAAAATAAGAATAAAATGAAAATAATACTGCTTACTGCTCAAAACATCCTTCAATTCAGGATTTTTGTGTGATTAGTAATAGATTAAAAAATAAAATAAAATCAGCTTATTTAGCTTCAATGCTTCCTCACATTATAATATTGAATGATCCGGCAAATGAATAAGCTGGATACCACAATACCGTCTATATCACCTGTGAATTTCCTTTTAAGATTACCTGTTTTGTTTTTCTTTTTTTAGCCGTAAGTTATTTTTTCACTTCTTTGTCTAATTTCAAGCTCACTTAGTGATTATAGATTTTCAAATCTGATATAATTCATTTACTAAAATTTCCAGAAGGGTTTTGTGCGATGATATGGATGTTTATGTTGAGGTGAAGAAGATGTGCTTAATTCATAAAATATCAGCTTCTCACGGCATTGTAAAATCAGTAAACCTACTTTTGCCTGGTGATATGCATCTGTTTCTGTGGTTCACAGAGTGAGTTTCCTGCTGAAATAAAGATGTGAATGTTCACAAATTGAATATTAGTAGAAGGCAGATTTCTTCCCACTGTTTTTGGATAAGATACTGACAATAAACAGTAGGAGGTAAATCTATCTCAATTTCAATTATAAATAACATACAAGCATTCTTTTCCATCTATTGTTTGGAAAACAGGAAGCTACATGATTTACAGCAGAATAAGAACAATTATAAAATTGAGTCCCAATGCATTTTTATGGTTTTAGTTATTTCTTGTTCTTAAAACTTGAGGTTGTGTTCCAATGGAAACTCAAAAAGATGTTTTCAAATAATATTCTTAAATTCATAGAAGAAAATAACGTATCATGTCGTCTAGATTTTTTTTATTTAAAACTTGTTATTAGTTTAAGAGATCCAATTTAATCGCATCAAGTTTATTTAAAATATTTAATTTGTGTACTTTATGCCACCTTCAATCTAATATGTTTGAAATAATTTGTTTTTAAAAGGTAGAAATGGAATTATTTTGAAAAGGCATACAGACCAAGCTTCATGATAACATAAAAATAAAAGCGAAACATAATCTCTGAACTCAAACATAAAATATAAATATATAAAGACATGATGTGTGTCCTAGGGTAAATTGTAGTTTAACTTTATGGCAAGTTTGATTGTACACATCTCTATGGATTACTGTAGTTGATCAATAGTAAGTATATAATGGACCATTTACTGTAAATAATTAATTTGTTATAAGAGAAAAATGGGAAATACATGGTTGGTAAACATGTTAAATTTACTTCTGAAAAGTATACCTGCTTCAAATTTCTTAGAAAAAGAAATTATAGATGCTATACTAATGGCAAATTAGGCAACAAATTGAGGCAAATTGGGGAAACACATAGGCTCTCCTTTCTGGAGTCCTAAATTGCAACTGGACCCTACTCTAAGTCCGAACACAATCACAAGCTGTGTGATGAGAGAAAATTCTGCATTTATAAGCAGAAGAACTTCATGCGGGGCTTTATATTACAATGATTTTGGGCCCTACGATCATTGTTGTATTTTAGAAAGATTATTCTTCTTACAGTGGAAGAATGGATTTCAGAAGACCAACAAGTGAGTGTATCTCTTAGAAAATAATTCTATATTTGAAAGGGAAATGATGAAACCTAGCTAATTCAGGGTGATGATGGCAAAGAAGGGGATGGATAACAAGGGAATTAAAGAGATAGAATCAATGTTGATAATAGTAAACATTTGTGAACTATTTTAAGATGTGGAGATTGAAACAAAGAAAGTTTAAGTGACTTTCTCAAGGCTACTGGCAGAACTGTGATTTGAATCTAAATAGTTAGCTGCAGAATCTATGTTCTTACCTTATTTCTCATGAATAATATTAACTGCACATGATAACTAAACAGGGAGGTAAAGGACAAGTTCTGTACTTCTGGTCTAGATAAATGAGTATATATAGTGTTGATATTCAATACAATAAGGACCATATGTAGAAGAACAGAATGGTTTGTCATGAGTAAACAGATAACTACAGCACACTTACTACATGACGGTTCTGATTTTAGAGTCTCAGGTTCATGTTGCTTCACTCTAGGACGAAGGATGAAGGAGGAGTTTTCAACTGAGACAAATGATTCTCGAGTTCATGGAAAAAATAAATAAAAAGGAAACAGTCACATACTACTTCTTATAGAATCTGCTCAGATTTGTTTTATGTATTTAATTTGTAAAAGAAAATAATATCATCTAGATTAATATAAATAAGTTGGGAAGAATTGTCCTCCCATATTGAGAGGTACTAAGATAAAATCCTATACAGATAAGCCTGATAAAGAGGAAAAGGGGATGTTTTGAACAGAAACACAATCTACAATACAGAGGTAAGAGAATTCCACCAGGTGAAAGAGCGAGGAGGAAGTTGAAATGTCTTGAGACAGGAATGAGCTGAGTATTCCCAAAGGACCTGGTGTAAGCAGAAAACATGTTTAGTCAATACATATTGAGTTTGAGATGGCTTTGTGGGCAGCTCGAATTTGCATTAGACAGTTAGATATAAGTTTCTGATAATTCAAAATAATATTTAAGGATTGGGGAAAAGAGTTTCTGAAAGAAATACTTTGAGAGAAAGGTCATGGATGAAAGAAAACTAAATAAAGTTATTGTCTAGAACATGAAAAAAAGACAATGGTTTCAAGGACGGTGAGGGATAATTGATGATCACATCTTTAGTTGCGTACTAATTTCAGAAATGATTGTTTCTCCTAAAGTTGATCACATGTTTATTAATTTTTATTATAACTGGACATAATTTAGCTTTTTATACTAATAAAAAAATCACTTACGGCATATTAAGTGTGCAATAATATTATGTCCTAAAAATGTACATGCCTTAATTTTTAAAAAATATTGCTAAAAAATGCTCACCATCATCTGAGCTTTCTAGTCCTAATCACCCATCACAGATCACCATAACAAATAAAATAATAATGAAAAAGTTTGAAATATTGTAGAATTACCAAAATGTGACATAGAGTCATAGAGGGAGCAGATACTGTTGGAAAAATGGCACCGGTAGACTTGCCTGGTGCTGGGTTACCACAAATCTTCAATTTGTAAAAAACATGCAGTATCTGTGAAGCGCAATAATGCAAAGGCACGGCAAAACAAGGTATGATTGTGTATGTAAAATAAAGAGAGATCTTAAATAAAGGTAGGTACTTAAAACTTCCATCAGATTTAGCAACAAATGAATCACCTGTGTTGTTGGTTTAAGCGTTTTAAGGGAGTAAGAAGGCTGAATGCGGCAGAAATAGTGCATGAGAATGAAAGCAAATAATGCGTGCAAGTGGTGTGTTAAGGAAGAGGTTAGATGTAAGTGATAACTGATGGGGTCTTGAGGGAGGTTTCTGGTATTGTTAATTAAAAAATATATATAATGTGTTTATATAATTGATCAAATTTTAAATATCCTTAAGTACCATCCCCTCACCCACCCACCACTCTCCAGAAAAAGAAAAAGTTAGGGATGTAACGAAACAGTTTCCTAGAGACTAATAAATATGGGGTGTAAAGCACAAATGGAGAGGTCAGCCAGAGAGAATCACTTGTAGTTTTCCATTAAAAAAAAGTCTGGATTTAGGTAATGTACACAAAAAGGAAGAGAATTCATAGAGTCACCTTATAGTGCATTCTATTTCCTCATTGAGGTATTAGAAATGTTCAACTGAAGGAGTAAATGCAGAAATAATGGAGTAAATCACATTTGAAGAGTGGGGAAGTTTCTGAGTAGCCACGGTGGGAAATAATAGAGAAATAATACGTACTGAGTCTTAAAAACAACCTCCATTATATTATTTAAATTCATGCAAATATTATTTTATGTTTTCATTCCCAGATCAAGACTTAGGTCCACAGATACACCTCTAGTGTTACTAAGTATGTACATAGCGGTATACTGAGTAAAGGAAAGGAGTTTCTATTGCGTGCCATTCTGACTCTAAATCTCACGCTATTACTTTGTACCCTATATCAGGATATCACACCATTCTGCTCTATGGTATTAGTAAAGCATAGAAAAGGATAGAGAGTTCATTTTGAGTTGAAGAGAATAAATTTGTGGTAGCAACTGTTTGTGTACTTCGGGTAAATTCTCAGAAATACTCTGCATTCTTCCCTGAAAATGATCCAAGGATGATGAGCGACAGGTCATCTGAAGTCACTGACCAGACAGTGATTAGATTATAAATCTTTAGGGCCCTGTTGGGTGGGATTAAAGTGAAAGTTGATTGGTAAAAAGTAAAGAGTTTCCGTTTTTCTAAATGAGGTTAAAACACAAGTGTAATAAGAATAAAGGAGTAAGAAAGAGATGAAAAGATTAGATTAAACTTAGACTAAACTCAAGATGGTAAGACTTACTGAGAATCGCTTGAAATCACTTGTTTAATGAAGTAGGAAATAGAAATATATGTCACTATTTATAATTTTAGAACCTCTGAAGATAAAAGTATTTTAAGATATTTAGATAATATTCATATTTAAGAAAGAGGTAGAAAGGAAAATTAAGTGTTGCATGGATGTGTGAAATGTAGGCTAAGCTATTTTTATTCAAACTATTACACCTGCAGCTTTTCAAGTCGTATTTGTGATTCACATTTTTAATAGTATCATAATGGCATCTAATTTGCAGAGATTAATTGGAGCTAATATGTAAAGAATATGAGATTAAAAAGAAACTAAAGAACTTTACTTTCTAACAACATAAAACAGATTGAATGTCCCCAAATAAAATTGTTATTTCTCTCTGCCATAATTGGATTTTCTCCAGTTTCTGCTTTGTGAATTTCTACTCAACGTTCAAAAACAAATTCATGTTTTTCCCCTATAAAGAAATCACCAAACATTCCCAAATACTTCATTTACTGCATCTCAAAGATGGGTTTAACCCTTGCTGTCTACTACCTTTGTAGACACCCTGCCATTTAAATTGTTATACTATATTTTTAGATATTTTTTCATGTGTGTTTCACGTTACTATATGTGTCTTACCAGGAGGTGGTAAATTCTTTGACTTCAATGATGGTAGCTTATTTCTTTTTGCATCTTATCACTATCAAGCATTGAATAAACATTTGTTTAAAGGTTCAGAATGTAAGACACCAAATCAAAAGAAGAGAAACAAGAGGGAATATATGTGTAAATGCCATGTACCAGAGTGTAGTTGCAGACAAAAACCCTTGAAATCTCAGTCCTCCTCTATAAAACCCTACATATGTCCCACTCAATGCTCTTTGTTATCTCAAATAACTAAACAGCAAAAGTAAAATTTAGAAAAGAAAAATAGTTACTTAATGGAGTCACAAAAACTGACTCAGACCCAGCACTGCCAAGTGGATGTGCCAGGTCAATCAAACAAAGAAGGAGCTTCTATTTAGCACTATTTTATTAGCTTGTATCTGATGTAAAGGAAACTTTAATTTAAAAAAAAAAAGAATGATTATGGGGCACCTGGGTGATTCAGTCAGATAAACCTGTGACTCTAGATTTTAGCCCAGGTCATGATCTCACTGTTGTAAGATCGAGCCCTGGGTTGGGCTCCATCTTGGGTGTGGAGCCTGCTTAAGATTCTCTCTCCCTCTCTCTATCCGCCACTCGCACATGCACTCCCTCTCTCCCAAAAAAAAGAGAGAAAAAAGAAAAGTAGAATAACAACCCATAGATAAACCAACACCTGATAGGAGACATGAAGTCATAGTTACATTATTTCCCTTTTCTCCACAAACTGCCTTTCCTGAGATATAGTTAATTGGCTTCTCACAACCAACCTGTAAGTTACATCAATCAGTCACACTTAGTTTGGGCTGGCTTGAAAACGTTATCTGTTATCTTTTAACGTTTAAAACAATTTCATTGCTGTTTCCATTCCTTAGTGTCTTACGGTCTCTGAGAGTTTACTCACTAATAAAATAGGATATAACCTTTACTGAGACAACGGTACCTAATTTATCTAAATGAACAGTTGAAGAGAAAATATTCTATTCTACATATGGTAGCCCTTTCTGTCATAGAAGTAGTTACCAATAGGAAGTGCACATTTTCTCTGTTGTTCCAATCTATAAGAGGGGTTTCTCAACCCCTATCCCATGTGTGGAAGAATGTAATGATAGAATGAGGCCAGTGGTCAATAGGTATGTTTTTTAGTTGTAAAGTTAAGAATTATAAATTCACTTGCTAACCTGGATTCTCCAACATTATAATAATCAGCAAATAAGGTACTATTTTGGACTTTTCTTTATTCTTTGCCATATATTTTAGTGGCTCAGAAGCCACAAGATGAAGAGATTTATTTTCATTGTTTCTGGAATCCCAACACTAATTGGCATGAATGAATGAATCCTATCAGTCTTTACTCACTGTTTAATTGGTTATCAGTTTTAGTGAGTAGGCTGAAAAAAATAAACATACATTTCTTTGAAATATTTTTCTATATTCTTTTGACCTTGAGAATTATATGGAGGAAGAAACTCTTTTCTGGGTGATACTTTTTATGATATACCAATACATAATGGAACAGAATCTTCCCTTGTAAAACTGAATAAGGAATTTTTTGAAAACTCAATTCACATTTCACTTTTGTTAAGCTATGTGGTAGCCAACCTCCAGGATGCCAATTACCATGCCCCCTTGCTGAAATTCACACCGCTTTGGGGTCTCCTTGTGTGGTTCCTTGGGGGCACACTCATTTGTGTACTCTCTCTGTGTCTCTTTTTGTTAGTGCTCTGGAGGAAGTCATGTTGTCAGCAGACCCATGGAGAGACCCACCTGGTGAGAAACTGAAGGTTTTTGCCCAATTATGAGTAAACCTGGAAACAGATCCTTCCGTCCAAATATAAACTTCACAGACTATGGGGTCAGCCAATATTTTGACTTCAACGTCCTGAGAGACTCTGAGCCAGAGCCTCTGAGAGTCACACCTAGATTTCAGTCTCAAGCAGTGTCTTAAGCAGCACAAAAGTAAGTGGTGCAGGAGGCCTGGGGCTGGTCAGCAAAGATATGGAGGAGGAGAAGAGAAGGAAAAGGAGGAGGAGGAGGAGAAGGAGGAAGGGGAGGAGGAGGAAGAGAAGAAGAAGGAAGAAGAAGAAGAAGAAGAAGAAGAAGAAGAAGAAGAAGAAGAGGAAGGGGAAGGGGGAGAAGGAGGAGGAGGAGAAGGAGGAGAAGGAGAAGGAGAAGGAGAAGGAGAAGGAGAAGGAGAAGGAGAAGGAGAAGGAGAAGGAGAAGGAGAAGGAGAAGGAGAAGAAGGATCCAGAGTCCCAATCTGGAAATTATCATGTCCATGATCAGAGACAGTTCCTGGAGAGAAAGCCAAACAGAAGAGGGAGAAGGAATAGAGATTTGGAGCTGATAATGGCAGAGATGAACATCTCAATGAGGAGCAGCATGAGCAATGCACAGGTAATGTGGTGGAGACTCTTAATGCTCTAACCAACTGACTTGTGCTTTCTCAGACCTACCCACTGAACTACCTTCCTTCAATAAAGCTTTGCCATTTTTGCAGTTTAAAATACTACTACAACTACTAATAATAAATGTTTCTTGATAAGTTGTGGAACAATTGCTATGCAAAAATAAATAACTAGTGCAAGCATTTAATATTTTATTATACAAATAGAAAACCTGATTCTCGGTAGAATAATAAAGGGAATTGTGTCATGAATTAAATGTCACATATGTGCATTGTTTTCAGTTTCAGTTAGAAACTGTACTTTGGGAGAGTCCTCCTGGTAACTGTTAACTGTTTTCTCTCACATATACATTTTAGAATCACCTCATCAACTTTGACAAAAAAGGTAAGAGTTATTACATTAGAATTACATTTAATTTGTAGCTTTAAATTTTTTTAATGTTTATTTATTTTTGAAGGAGAGAGAGACAGAACATGAGTGGGGGAAGAGCAGAGAGAAAGGGAGACACAGAATCCAAAGCAGGCTCCAGGTTCTGAGCTGTCAGCACAGAGTCAGACATAGGACTCAAACTCACCATCCACGAGATCATGACCTGAGCCAAAGTCAGACGCTTAATCGACTGAGCCACCCAGGTGTTCCAGTTAGTAGCTTAATTTAGTACGAATTATATACATTTACAATATTGGGTTTTCCTATCTATAAAAATAGTATTTCTCCTCACTTTACATGAATTCTGAGCAATTCATAAAGAAATATCCATATCAAACAGTTGCATGAGTTGTAGCTTCCCTCATAAAAGTCTTGCATCTTTTTGTAGGATTGTTTCTAAGTACTTAATATTGATGTAGAGAAATGCCATTTATGTTTAAAAAAAATTTTTTTTAATGTTTATTTTTGAGAGAGACAGAGACAGAATGCAAGTGGGTTAGGGGCAGAGAGAGAGGGAGACACAGAATCTGAAGAAGGCCCCAAGCTCCAAGCCGTCAGCTCAGAGCCCGACACAGGGCTGGAACCCATGAGGTATGAGATCATGACCTGAGCCGAAGTCAGGAGCTCAACAGACTGAGACACCCAGGCACCCAAAGAAATGCCATTTATGTTTTTACATGTACTTAGCATGCAACAAATTACTTAACTATGTTTTTGATTGTAATAAAATGTTGACATCCTTTCAGGGAGTTTTCTACACTAACAACTATAAATCTTTGAAATACAGTAGATTTATCTTTATTTCTGATTTTGTATATTTCCATATCTATCTACCTATCTTTCATTCATCATAATCATCTACTTTTCTATGTGTTACTGCATTTGCTAATAATTCCAGTCTTCTCTAGTATAAAGTTGAATAAAGATGATGAAAGTAAGCATTATTTCCTGTCTCTCATTTTAAAAGAAATACTTAAGTCAGTTTTTTAAAAGTATAGATTTGTTTTTATTTTGTAAATGACAGTATTTTTCCTAGTTTGATAGAGATTTTTTCCTTCAACATTCCTTTTTTAAATTGTCTTTTATTTTAATTCTAATTGTCTTCACTCTTTTTTTTTCCTTTTGAGAATGGAGGAGGGGCAGAGGGAGAGGGAGAGAGAGAATCTTAAGCAGGTTCCATGCCCAGTGAGGACGCTGACACAGGGCTCAATCTCACAACCTTGAGATCATGACCTGAGCTGAAATCAAGAATCGGATGCCTAACTGACTGAGCCACCCAGGCACTCCTATTTTCATGCTAGTATAGTTAATACACAGTGTTATGTTAGTTTCAGATGGACAATATACTGATTCAATAATTCTATATATTACTCAGTGCACATTATGATAAATGTACTTTTTAAACTCATCATCTATTTAGAGATTTTTAAAAATAATAATTTATGTATTCCACTACCAAATAGATATATCCATATATGCAATGATGCTTTTTACTATTATAAATAATGCTGCAATAAATATCCCAGGATGTTTAAATATCCATTTATGAATGTATTTCTGGGAATGACAACTGAATTAGTTAATATACTTTCAAAAATATGTTTTGTTTTTCTCATTTTTCCGATGGCAGACCCAAGATTTAGAGAAGTTAAATATCTCACTCTAAGCCACTCATAGAGAGTGGCAGATGCATAGCATTAAAAGACATATATTTAATTTAAAATCCAAATTTTAACCAGTTTGGATTCCAACATAAACCTAATGCTGCTTCTTTTGTGAAGGCTTCTCAACTTTCTCCCCTGCACTCTGACACCAGTTGTATGTAATGATGATTATTGTATTTTCTGATACAGTTTTAAGTGATAATTTTTATAAGTGATCAATAGTATAGAAAAATTACCAATATGGTAAATTAATTACCATTTCAATATCTCATTAAATGCAGAGAAAAATTCCTTTCTTAAAAACTGACTTTATATACCTGAAGTGAATGGTAGATTTTAATAATTTCTGAGCAATGGAATAACTATTTGACTTTGAATAAGTCGTAATTACTATGATCATAACATTGCTCATCTGTAAAGTGTGATGGTCCTCTCTGCCTTACGGTAGTAGGAGTCTAAGGCGTATACATTTATTTAGTGCACACTTCGTATAAGGCCCAGTTATCAGCCCCATCCATTTTGCTCTCAACAGTATTCTTATTAGATAAATACACTTATTTTCTATTTTAGTTTCTCTTTTCTATTTTCCTTCCTTCCTTCCTTCTTTCCTTCCTTCCTTCCTTCCTTCTTTTTCTTCTTCCTTCTTTTTCATTTATTTTTGTAAAGACTGTGAGAATCTGTGGCATGGGAAAATAAAGAAATGTATTGAAAGCTTCACAGATAGCAATTGGCAGTGGAAGAACTTCAACATAGGCAATCTGCTTCAGAGTCTGTCCCTTTAACCGAACAACAAACGCCTTGTACCCTGGCTTATGTAGAAGAAAAATTTAATGTATCTGGAAATGTCTTTCCAACCAACATAAAAATAGAAAGTTTCTTTTCTGTATTTCTCAAGGAAAAATCTTATTCATATTTGTACCTGTGCAATTGCTGATTTTATCAAGAGCAGAACTTAATAAAGTTTGAGTAAGTGGGCATTGATAAAGCAGTTTTTAATGTTTCTTTATAGTTTAAAATATTTAGACCAGGAGAATTCCAATATAATTGCCTTGCAAAAAATGTACATTAGGAAATGAGAAATAATCATGAGTATGAAGGCATCAATGTGATAAAAAACATATTTAGAAGAGCATGCTATGATTTTATTGTGCTTAATTTAAGCATGTAATTGAGCATGGCCACCTGCATACCACAAAAAAAGTTATAATACTATAATTTGAAAAACATATCAAAATATATAAAAATATACATTGTCAGGATAAAATCTTGTAAGTTTACTGCTCTAATCTTCAAAATCTTTATGTATTATGGAGTGTTTTAAATTATATACGAACTAACAGATGATCATTATGTCAAGATTTTACTGCAGAGCTGAAATTAAGCTCCTTTCAAAGTTTTATTGCAAACAATGGAGCACCTTTACAAGCCCCTGGCATATTGGAAAAAAAAAAACAAAAAACTTCAGAAGTAGATTAGAGTCTCTATTATATTTGCAATGATTATGGTGATAACTATGTTGCTATCCTTGTGATCATTACCATTATCTTTACTCTTGGAAAACATACACAGAATGTATTGTGTTGTCTTGAATCTCAAAGAACAGCATTAGACCCAAGTGAATACAGGGTCAAAAGTATTTAGCAGCGCAGTAGAGATGTTAGTCATTTCACAAAGCACAGTGCAGGTTTATTTGGAGATAGCGAATCTATTGCCCTTGTCCTACTGACAAAGATTCTAAAAACCACTTGCAGATGCCATCCATTGGGGCTCTTTCAGATCTCATTTATATCCTGCCTACCCCAAACTCTCTTTAAAGGAGAAAGGCAATAATGCATTAAATTGCGCTGCAGAAAACAAATTTATATAAAATAAGAGTTATGAATGTTTTTCTTTCCTGCCTGAGTGAATGAAGATAAATGGTCTAGAAGGACTGTGTTTATTGCCATAGTTACTGTACTTTTGCTCATGAGGGTGTTTTGTTTTCATTTTTGTCTTTTCTAATAAAGTTTTTTTCATAAACAATTCAATGCATGTGTATTCAATTATTTGCAAGTGAGTTGAGTTAAAATTTTTTTTGACTGTAGGGGCGCCTGGGTGGCTCAGTCGGTTGAGCATCCAACTTCAGCTCAGGTCATGATCTCTCAGTTTGTGAGTTCGAGCCCGCGTCGGGCTCTGTGCTGACAGCTCAGAGCCTGGAGCCTGCTTCAGATTCTGTGTCCCCTTCTCCCTCTGCCCCACCCCTGCTTGTGCTCTGTCTCTCTCTGTTTTTCAAAAATGAATAAACATAATTTTTTTTTAAATTTTTTGACTTTTATAGTGGAAATGATTATTTACACATCATTTTTCAGACAGATACGTTTTAAACTCCTTCCCACTATAGTAGTGAACTTTCTGCTAAAGATAGATTTCTTTTTTTATGTTTATTCATTTTTCAAAGAGAGAGGAAGAGGAGAGGGACAGAGCGGGTGGGGGGGGGGGGAACAGAGGATCCCAAGCGGGCTCTGAGCTGATAGCAGCAAGCCAGATGTGGGGCTGGAATTCACGAACCATGAGATCATGACCTGAGCTGAAATATGACACTCAACCGACTGAGACACCCAGGCGCCCCTAAAGATAGATTTTTTGCAGATATGTCACTTCAATTTTCTAGGTTCAACTCTACAAAATTGTGTGGGAGTAAAGGGGTAGTAAACAAAGATCACCACTTTAAAAATATTCACAAATTCCCACCAACCTAGATTCAACCTAAGCAGCAAAAACAACAAAAACAAAAAGCCAGAAAATGCCTTCTTAAAATATATTACATTGTGAAATGCAATTAGAATTATAAATGTTCAAATAATTTAAAATTCTTTGTTTGTTTCCATTACCTTAAATAAAAATCAGTGTGACTGCTTTTATCCCCATGGACTAGTCGGTCTGAATTTATGCAAACACAAGACTATTCAATGTAATTTTTATGTGGATTTACATACTGTACCTGAAAGAATAAATTGTCAGCAGGTTTTATTCACTTATTATAAATATTTTTATTTTTGACCAAATCATATTATGAAATGGCAAATTTCAAAAGAATTGTATATTTTAGATTTTGAAGCACTTCTATATATGAATATTTCATGATACCAACTGTGAAATACCCAATTGCAATGATTACAATGATTATATCTTTCTACTGTATTTGAATGAAATTGTTATTTAAGCATGGATGTCTTTTTTAATGATATGCTAATTAAATGGACAAACATCCTTACCACAAGTGAGGAATGGAAATGGAAAACATAAATGGAAAAAAGTATAGACAAGAGTATATACACGATTTTTACCAATTAAAAAAGTTGAAAAAAATCATTAAGGTATTCCAATTTTACATCTCAAATACTCTATAAGTCACTAAAATCATATAAGAAAACTTGAACCATAAACTATGCATGTAAAGGGTAGCAAATGTAAGAATTAGCATGCTCATTATAATGATGAAAAATGGAGAATAAAAAAAAATTACAAATGGTGTATTCAAATAATGTTTAATTTATAAAATTTAACATACTATCATAAGGTAGGGCATTTTAAGATTATTTAGTGCCCAAAACCTTTATGTCTCCAGTTTTTACTAATATCCAACATATCTCTAGTTTGTCTACTCAGTATATTAAACCTCTCAATCCCTTTGATTCAAAATGGTATCATCTCTCAGATTCATTTTTGCTATTTCTACTTTGTATCTTTTAATCGACTCATTTTTCTCCAACCCAAGTTTCTATATCAAAACATGAGTAATTTTTCAAATTCAAAACTGATCATGTCATTCCTTTCTGTAAAATTTCCATTTAAATATTTTGAAATTTCTTCATTTCTCTTAAGATTTTGTCCAGATTTCTGAACATAGTTTAAAGGCCTTGGACTACATGTCTGGGCTCAACCACCAGCCACTTTTTCCACAATAAGAGTGTACCAGGCTTTTGCATTACCCTGCTTTCTCTTGAATCCTAGATAATGCTCAGGTTTTGCCTTAGATGTAGCCAATTCTTATTGCCACCACCTTCCTCAACCATATATATGTGTCTTTGTGTCCTTAATGCCATAATTTCCCCTGGGAAACCTTCCACATCTCTTCATTGGCTGTTGATAGGGACATTTCTTTACGGTACATGCCACTTCTTTAAATTTTTTTTATTGTTTATCTATTTTTGAGAGAAGTGAGAGTTTGTGCCAGCAGAATGGGGGGAGACAGAGAGGGGGAGAATGAGGATCCAAAGTTGACTCTGCACTGTCAGCAGAGAGCTCAATGAGAGGCTTGAACTCAGGAACCGCACGATCATGACCTAAGCTGAAGTCAGACACTTAACTGACTGAGCCACACAAACGCTCCACATGCTACTTCTTTTCAATCGATTCTAACATCTACTCCAGTATTATCTGGTTGGCTTTGAGTTGGGAAAAATCCAGGTGTTTTAATGTTCTTTAACTTTCTTTTTTTTCTTTGTAATCATCTATACTTTAGACTATATCCATTATTTAATGGATTATGTATGTAAGTGAATTTAAAAAAAAGTATAACCTGTATAATAATGCAGATGGAAGTCATAAAGTTGATTAGCAAGTATACGTGATAGTGGCAGAGCAAATAATAATAGGAAATGATTTGGAGTCTGATAGGCTTGAGTTTTAAATGTACATCTACTGTTTAAATGCTCTTGATGATATTTTGTGTATGAGTTTCAGTTTATTCTTCTGTAGAGATAATAATGTCTACCCTTCTGAGTTATTGGGACATTAAGTTATATAATATAGAAAGCAGAAACACAGCTTGGTGAATGTATTCATTCATTTAAAAAGTATTTATTGATTCTCAACTAATAGTTAGGCAGTATGTAACTACATTACAAAACTCTCAAGGAACTCACAGACAAGTATAGATAAAAAATCATTTTGTCTCTGCTCCTTTCTGTACTTTCACATGCAGCTTAATCCTTAGAAGGAGAATTTGCTGATATAATTGTTTAGAGCCCAGACCATTATCCGGACTAAAAATTACCTACTTTTCATGTTGCTGAATCTGTAAACTGATTTCTCTCTCTCTCTCTCTCTCTCTCTCTCTCTCTCTCTCTCTCTCTCTCTCTCCCTCTCTCTGTCTCCTCTCTTTCTCACTGTTTTTTTCATCTTTTCATTTGCTTTCACCTTTCATTATTTCTTCTATTCCTTCCAATTCGATCTTAGTGCTTGTCTTACCATGCACATCCAGATATCCTGTACATTGCTTCAAGTTTGTATAACACACAGCAGAGGTAAAGGAATAAAATCAAAGTTTAAGTTCAGGCTTAAAAGGAAATACTGACTCTTCTTTAGCTCTATGAATTACATAAAAATTATCTATTCCAACTTTTTTCAGAATTTGTGCTATCTCTCTTTCAGTGGAATTAACCAAGTGGAATGTTTATCCTCATTGTCTGTTGGCCATGTAAGTTACCACACAAAAGGCAGGTCTTTGCAACCCCACAAAAGGCAGGTGTGGTGGTAAAGTGGGAATTGAGATATTTTTTCCTAGCCAAATGTCAATTAATATCACCTCACCTAAGGGCGACTGGTGACTCAGTTAAGTGTCTGACTCTTGGTTTCAGCTCAGATCATGATATCATGGTCATAAGATCAAGCCCTGCTTCAGGCTGTACTCTGACAGCACAGAGCCTGCTTGGAATTCTCTCTCTCCCTCTCTCTGCCCCTCTTGGCTCGTGCCCTCTCTCTCTCTCTCAAAGGAAATAAATAAACTTAAATATATATATATATGTGTGTGTGTGTGTATATAAACGTGTGTGTGTGTGTGTGTGCGTGTGTGTGTGTGTGTGTGTGTGTGTGTGTATCACCTCATCTCACCTCACCTTTAATCTATGGCTCAAAGCTTACCTATGTCAGCTGTACATCATTTGGTTGCTGCTACCCTAATATCACAGTTATGAAAGCAAACTTGATAGGCTGAAATAAAATAATAGAAATTAGCCCAAGAATTATTCTAACTTGAGATGAATTCAATTCTCAATAAATCTGTCCACATAGATGATGTTTTGCAAAAGGTGTTTAAAGAAGTTCATAGCTATATATTCAGAGAGCAGATTTTCACTAGTGGCCTTGAGCTCACCTGCATCAAACTTTTTATTATTTTATTTTTCATTTTTTCGTATTATGTTATTGTTATTATTATGCATCAAATTGTGTTATTTCAAATAAGAAGACTAGTCTGGACACAAAGTTTGCCATAAATTACATTGTTTATTATCATTTTTATAAAATCATTGGCCCAATAATTGTTACCAGGAAGTTACTGCCCTCCATCCTCTATATTGTTTAAAAAAATGTTTGAAAGGTGTGGGAATAAGGCATGTAGGCATCTGGAATTTTGTGAGGCTAAGTAAGTTGAATAGTAAGTTAAATGGACTTTAAATATGTTTTTTGAGGAAGAAAGCTAATCTTTAAGACTGGATAATCACAAAGTGATGTAAAAACACAAATGCACTGCCATGTTATTTTAATTCTATTATTACTAAAAAATATAGCTTCTAGGTTTGGTTCTTTGTAATCTAGTAAATTATCAAAAATATATTTCCCTTGCACTATGAAGATAATGGTTAATATTGTGTTTATTTAGCACTAAAACTTTACATTACAGCTTTCAGAGGGAACTCACTGAAATTTAGCAATTAATGGAATCTTAATTACAGTGAGCATGGGAGGCTGGAAGAACTGATGTGCTCCTGAGAATGGAAAAATTTCTCTGTATGACTTGCACACAGACTGATTTCCATATGCTGCTAACCTATTTGTCCATTTGTGTATGAAAATAGGAATTTCCTCTTCTGTCTGTATAAAAAATAAATTCAGGTGGGGACAATATTAACCAACTTTTTCTCTTAAAATATCTTTCTCATTTGCTCACTCCCTCTCTCTCGCTGTCTCCACACACACACACACACACACACACACTTTAAATTAATTCCATACAATTATGTAGCACATTACCCTTGTAGCAATCATTTACAGGATTTCCTTGAAGACTTTAGGACTACCTAACTATTATTCGTGACACCACAACTGTTCTAATAATAATAATAACATAATAATGTTCTTTAACAATAAAATACTTAGTGTTCTCTATGTTCCTTCAAATTAGTCCAGAGGAGTTAACTATTCATGGGTCCTGGGCTATGAGCAGAAAGGACATTCTGGAAGTTGCACAGTACTTGGTGATACAGGAGCTTTACAAAGCGTGGAGAGACCACACTGAACATCACGAGAATCTTACTGTCATGCCAGAAAGTCTACAAATATGTGACGAGCTAGACTTTTCTGAGAGTAAGACTTCTTCTAGACTGACTCAAATAAAGTTCAAAAGACTCAAAGTGAATGCCAAAGAGATAAGCTCATAAATTAATTGCCTAACAGAAAAAACTCAATATTTTCAGAAGGAAGACAGCAAAATTTACACATACAGCAATGCAACATCAAAATGATGAGTATACAATACAAATTACTAAATGCATGAAAAATTAAGAAAATGTGACTCATTATGAAAAAAAACAGAATATAAGGAAATAAAAGATCTAACAATATTCCTCCCAAAAAGGATGGATTTACTTATTGTTTTACTTATAATATTTTTATTTAAAAAATCTCTTGCAAAACTGGAAAAAGAAGACCAAGTTCTTTGTTAGAAGCAATTTGTGGAAAGTATTTTTAATAGTCAAACACTGAAATCTTTTCCTCTGAGATGGGCAACACAAAGATGTCCAGTACCAATGCTTACGGTCAGCGTTGCCAAGGACACCTAAAACAATATGGCAAGGTGAGGGAAGAAATTACAGACAGGAGAATTGAGAAAAGAGAAACAATATAAGATATCAAATGTATGGGATACAGCTGATTCTGTATTTAAGGGGAAATTCAGAGCATTACATTTTATATTGGAAAATAAATGAATGGTGTAAACTTTACTTTTAAACACTAAATGGGCAAATTATACACAAAGTAACAGAAAAGGAAGTAATCAGGATATAGCAAATTAATAAATAAGATAAAGCTGAAAATAAATATGAGTTGAAAACGGGCAAGTGGTAAAGTAGGAAAGCAAAAATTTTGTTCTTTGCAAATATTAATAGTTACCCAGATATCTAGCAAGACTGAACAAGAAGGAAATAAATTATACAAATTTCCAATATTAGAAATGGAAGACGTATAATACTAAAATTTCAGAGGCATTAAAATGACAAAAAAGCAATTTATACACCAGTAAATGATAAATACAACTAAATGAAATGAACAAAATTCTTGAAAACATAGCAAATAGATTATCTTAATATAGTTAATATAGACATAAATATTTATAGTTATAAAGTTATAATCATAGTTTATATATTATAAATATATTATATACAAGTGTATATATATGTTAATAATATATATTACTTTATAATATAACATTAATAGTTATGAAGACATTTGGGAAATCGAATTTATCAATACCCTCTCAGAATGAAGCACCAGCTCCAGATAATAGAAAAGTAAAGAAATTTTTTCTATTCATTTTATGAGAACAGTAAAGTTCTAATATTTATATGTGATAAGAAAATAGTATTACTGTACAATATTTATTATGAAAATAAGTGCAAACATCCTTAGTAAAGTATTAAGGGAAAATGTAACAATATATGAAAAACATAACACCTTGGTTCATAATTTGAAATTCAATTAATGTAATATGCCATATTAACTGAATATTGGAAATAAACTAGATATATCAATAGACATAGGACAACCATTTCACAAAATTAAAAAAGAAAGTGCATTACCTAAAAAATAAATTGCGAAATAGGAATAAAAACACACTCCCTCATGTGATAAGTAGCACTTACAAAACCTGCAGTTGACGTCATACTTAATGGTGTAAAGTTGAGCAATTTCTCTCTAAAAGTGGAAATCAAGTATGAATGTCTCCTTTTTCAGTTTCTGTTTAATATTTTCCTGGAGGTCTAACCTATCAAAATGGTCAAGGAGAAAGAGATAAAATGGATAAGTTTTGGAAATAAACTGTTTTAAATATTTCTATTCCTAGACCTAGCCCTAGCATGGTTTACTATGCAGAAAACCCTAAGGAATATTTTAAAAGTTATAATTATTTAATGAATTGAGCAATGTAGCAGAATATAAATCCCATACACAAAAATCAATTCCATTTTATCTATGCAGTAACAAATAAGAAATGTTTAAAACTCTATTTGCAATAGATCAAAAATCCCTAAAATGCGGGGCGCCCGGGTGGCTCAGTCGGTTAAGGAGTTGACTTCGGCTCAGGTCATGATCTCGCAGTCCGTGAGTTCAAGCCCCGCATCCGGCTCTGTGCTGACAGCTCAGAGCCTGAAGCCTGTTTCAGATTCTGTGTCTCCCTCTCTCTGACCCTCCCCCGTTCATGCTCTGTCTCTCTCTCTGTCTCAAAAATAAATAAACATTAAAAAAAAATTTTTTTTAAAGTCCCTAAAATGCTTAGGAATGAATTTAATGCAGGATATGTAACACTTACGCATGAAGAACTAGAAAATATTTCCAAGAGACTAGAGAGGAACTAAATATTGTAAGATATCATTTCTCCTCAAGTTAATCTACACATCCAACACAATCCAAGGTAGGGTTGGTTTTTTTTTTTAATTTTTTTTTTAATTTATTTTGAGAAGGAAACACAAAAGCATCAGTGCACAAGCCAGGGAGGGGCAGAGAGGGAGGGAGAGACAGAATCCCAAGCAGGCCCCCAGCTGTCAACACAGAGCCCAACACAGGGCTAGATCTCCCAAACCCAACTGCGAGAACATGACCTGACCCGAAAGCAGGAGATGAAAGTTTAACCTACTGAGATACCCAGGTACCCCCACAGCAGGATTTTAAATAGAAATTGGTAAGCAGATTCTAAAATTTATACCAAAAGCTAGAGTACCAGCAATAACTAAAATATTTGAAAAAGGGCAAGAGTTACTTTAAACCTTACTTTGCTTAATGATTTTAAAAATTAATATAAAGTCACAGCAACCGACCTCCAGCTATGAACAATGGAGACCATCATAAAATAGACACACACTTATTTTTTTTATTTTTTTAAACGTTTATTTATTTTTGAGAGACAGAGCATGAATGGGGGAGGGTCAGAGAGAGAGGGAGACACAGAATCCAAAACAGGCTCCAGGCTCTTAGCTGTCAGCACAAAGCCCGATGCTGGGCTTGAACTCACGGACTGCGAGATCATGACCTGAGCTGAAGTCAGACGCTTAACTGACTGAGCCACCCAGGCGCCCCTAGACACACACTTATATGGCATTCTATTTTGAGCCAAAGGAAATTAATAGGAAAAAGAAAAACTTTCCAACACCTGGTGCTGGAAAAATTGTTTCCATAAAGGGAAAAATAAATTTGAATCCCTACCTCATGTGATACATAAAAATGAAAATTGTGAACACTTTAATATCTCCTTTGTATCAGATATTTAGTTCCTTTAGATCTACTACTTAGTGCCTTTTAACCTGCTGTAATTTATTTGATGCCCTGCGTTTATGAAAATACATGCTATGTGTAACAATTTTAATGCATCTCTTGGCACAGTAAACTCCAAGAAAGTTAGAAACATGAAAATAATTAATTTATGCAACTAATATAAATTAAAGATGTATTGGCTTCTAAGCCTTATTTGACATACTGGGAATAGTCCCTGGCCTCATGAAGATTTAATTCTGACAAGAGTACATAAACACAAATACATAAACAACACGATATTAAAATAAAAAATAAACATTTTATTTGAAAGAATGATAGAGAACATGAAGTCTAGTAAAGGCTTGTAAGAAAAGAGTGATGTGGATGGAGAGTGGCATTGCTATTTCTGTTAACTGTTCAGGGGAGATGTCTTTGTTAAGATTATTTTTGAACAGAGACTTGACTGAAAGAGGAGATTATGATGATATCTGTAAGAGAGAAGATGCACAGTCTAAATGAACAGTAAGTGTCATGCCCCAGAGGATGAGAACAATTTTTGTATTTTGGGAACTAGAAAGAGATCATCTATCCTTGTATGGGGAAGATTGGTAAGAGATAAGGCAGAGAGATTGTGAAAATAAGATCTTGTAGTCTTTTAAGTGATATTAGGGTTTTAGATTTGATTCAGAGAGAGATGGCATTTTTTTTTTGAGCAGAGAATTGACATGATTTGACATCTGTATTAAAAATAAATGTGACAGCTGTAAAGAGAATTTGTAAAAAAAAAATTTGACAGCATAAAGAGACTGTATGAGACAAACGAGAAAATAGGAAGATTAATTAGGTTAGTGATGAGTCCAAGTAAGATATTTGGGTGGCCTAGACTAAAATGTCAGAAGCAAAAATGTTGTAATCTACATATTATGTCCAAATATATTTTTGGAACTGACATGGAATACATTTAAATAGCAAATTCAGATTTAATTGTAATACATTTTTTTGAGTGTTTACATTAACAAATTACAAGGAAAAGCTGTGGAGCAAGATTCAGTATTTACAAAATTAATATAATTTACTTTTCCACTAAAAGTATCCAAATATAGAATATGATTTTGTTTGAACAGATACGCTTTCAAAACTACCTACTCTTGGGGCGCCTGGGTGGCTCAGTTGGTTAAGCGTCCGACTTCGGCTCAGGCCATGATCTCATGGTCCACGAGTTCAAGCCCCGCATGGGGCTCTGTGCTGACAGCTCAGAGCCTGGAGCCTGTTTCAGATTCTGTGTCTCCCTCTCTCTCTCTGCCCCTCCCCTATTCATGCTCTGTCCCACTGTGTCTCAAAAATAAATAAACGTTAAAAAAATTTTTTTAAAAGTACCTATTCTTTTGATACAGTGTCTAAAATGAATGAATAAGTAATTCCCTCACTCTTCAGTGAAGAATATGATGAAATATCTGATGTAACTTTAGTAACTCCCTTTTAGAATAAGCTGAGTTATTTTACCTAAAGTAACAAAATATTGTTCCCTAAATTTAGCCACAAAATTGTGAAGGACTTTTAGGAGAATGGTTTCCATTTCTTAGGAAACCAACTGAATTGTTTACTCATCTCTTGCTGATATTGACATAGTGACGGTCATGCCTTTCTTAGCAAATACAATTTATTTAGTTTGAAACATTTAGTTTGAAACATTCAGTGTATATTTCCCTCTCTTCATTGACAAGGTCACTCTGATCCAAACTAACCCTTCTGTTTATTAAACTGGAAGTAATCTTTATAAAACTTCTTTATGGATGTAAAGTTTACAAAGATCCTAAGACCATAGTGATTAAAACCTTTCTATATGAATCTAAATATAAATGGTCTATTTGCCAAAGCTATATGTGAATATATGTGAATAAATGCATATATATTTGTTAAATATAAGTAGATTATGTATTTTATTTTGTATTTGTGCTGTCATTTTATTAATAGAGTACTATGTCATTTATGCTAATAAAAGGCATTCATCCATCCTGCATTTTTTTCATGCCAGGATACATTTAAATAGCATATGTATTAATGTACATATATTATATTCTAATTTTACATTTGGATCCTTAGAGTAAAATAAGTTTCACAGTAATGCTTAAACACACCAAGATATTGATTGTATTTATTGTGGTTTAATTTGGATATTTTGTGTACATTTGGAGATTTCATCAAAATATGAAATCTTCAGTGACAACCTGAGGAGAGTACACATTACACAAGATCAAAATCTGTTTCTACTTATCCATCAAGTACCTACCGAGTGTCTCCCCACTTAGGTCTTAGGTCACAACATTTACCATCAAAGTGTCCTTGGTCACATGGAATTTACATCACCTTTGAATTATTCATCCAGATGGCTTTAATATTTATGATACTTTTTATTTTAGCTATAGAGTTGCCTAAATATTGTACTTTTTTCTGAGATATATACATATATATATATATATATATGTACATATATATATATGCTAACTAAATTCACATGGGGAATATGCATTCAGTTTTAATAAATATAATTTAATTTGCCTGCTAGATCAATATGGTAAGTAATGTCCTTGATCTCTTCTTAAAAATATATATATTCTGTGGTTTGGACCATTACTCTCTTGTCTCCGACCACATTTCTTTGTTCCCCTTTACAGAGAAACACATTTCCTCAGAAGAGTTATTTACACTCAGTTCTGCAATTCTTCATCTCCCGGCTTTTCTTCAAGCCATTCCAATTAGGCCTTCACTCCTAAAACTCAAATAAAACTTCTCATCAATCTGGCTCCAATGAGGAAGTAAAAAATCACAATAATTTGAACAGGGAAAGTTTAACTTTGAAAACATTATTTTTTAAGTTATTTTTAAGTTTACTTATTAATTTTGAGAAAGAAAGAGAGTGAGTCGGGGAGGGGCAGAGAGCAAGAGAGAGAGAGAAAATCCCAAGCATGCAGCCTGTCATTGTGGGGCTTGATCTCAAAAACCATGAGATCATGACCTGACCCTAAATCAAGAGATACTCAACTGACTGAGCCACTCAGGTACCCTAACATTGAAAAATTATTAACTGTAGCTGTGGGTTGAAGTAACAGGGTCTCCTAGGGCTGAGATAGGGGGCCAAAGATACCCTCCCCCAGCCCAACCTCAGTACTCAGAAGTTACCTTCTTGGAGAGAGCAGGACCTTGGCTCACTGGAGGTCAGAGGATTTGCTGTGAGGCTGTACTGGCAGAATGTGCTGGAATTCTGCCTTTAGGAGTTTGCTGGAAGTAGGCTCTCTAGGGTGTTTTGTTCTTTCCTTTGGAACAGATTGCTCATTTTGCTTGACTCTCTGTATTTGTTTCTTGAAGCAAATGAAACAGCAGCCTCTCCCAGTCTTAACGGAGTGGTTTTGTGCCCTAGCCCTTGGTTGTCTCTTGAACTTTTGTGGCTGTCTAAGATTACTGATTTAATCTGGACAGGTCCCTATTGTTTAGGGTGAGCCAAGACTCACCAATGTTCAGAGGGAGTGACCTCGGGTAACAACTGGTTTCAGGCTGTGGGAGCCTGCCTGACTTTCTTTCTGGTTGTTATAGTTTTCTGGACCGAGAAACACAAGCTCCTCTGGCCACCAGGGCGAGGCAATCAAGAGGCGCCTCCCGTGTGGACTGCGCTCACCAACCTGTGTTAGCAAGGTTGAGGGAGACCTCTAGGGTGGGGCACAGTCCCAGCTTTAATGAAACAGAAGAGCGCTGAGCTGGGAATCTTGTGGCATCTGGATGCACCTGCCTGCTGTAGAAAGGTAGAGTGAGATTTCTTGCCCTCTCCCTCTCGCCAGCACCTCTGTCCCCAAAGAAAGGCCCAACTATTCCCATCCCTCCAGTAGATTCTTTAAGATTAGCAGATGAGAGGCGCCTGGGTGGCTCAGTCAGTTAAGTGACTGACTTTGGCCCAGGTCATGATCTCGCGGTTCATGGGCACTTCGGCCTCTGTGCTGACAGCTCAGAGCCTGGAGCCTGCTTCAGATTCTGTGCCTCCCTTTCTCTCTGCCCCTCATCTGCTTGTTCTCTCTCTCTCTCTCTCTCTCTCTCAAAAATAAATACATCATTAAAATTTTTTAAAAAGATTAGCATATGAAACTCATTTGTATATAATCCAGTCACCTTTCTGGTTGCTGCTGCCTCTGTCCTGGGTCCTGTGACAACTGCATCCAGGCACCAGCTCCTCAAAAGGAGTGTCTCAGATTTCTGCAGCCCATTGGTTGTAAAGCCCATTGGTTTCCAAAGCCAGAGATTGGAGGACCTTTTCTTTCCACGGCAGGTCCCAAGGGTTTAGATGCCCCAAATCCCTCACACCTCAGGGAGAGACTCTGGACCCTTGAGATCCATGTCTCAAGGATCTCCTACCTTGGTGAAATCATGTCTCTGCCTCTCCTACCATCTAGAGAGGTAGATGGAGAGAGCTGAGGAGCTCTTTTTTATACCCTTGGCTGTGGAGAGAGCTGTTCAGTTAGTTTTTAATTCTTTTTTTCAGTGGAATTTATTCTATATGTAGCTATGAATTTGGTTTCTTTGTGGGAGGAGGTGAGTTCAGGGCCTTCCTACACTGCCATCTTAAACCTCTTCTATTAATTTTTATTTTAAAATATTCACCATGACCAAGATATAATCCAGATTTTTCTAAGCATCACTCATTATAAATATTATTACAATAAACACCTCTGTACATATATCACTGTGGGTAATTAAGCATACTCCTGACAGACAGCTTCCCAGAACTGGAATTGCTGATCCAAAGTAAATGAGCATGTTAAAATATGTTCATTACTTCCAAACTGCTCTCAGATATGCTATAAATTCATACTTCCATTAATTTTATACCAGTCCCAATTTGCCCACGCCCACACGACAATTGGACACTATCAATTCAATTATCCTTATCTATGTGATAGGCAATAAAAAGCATCTCATTGCTTCTTCAACCTGAATTTCCCGATTACTATGTTTCCAAATATTCTCTATCATATTTATGTAGTATATATTCATTTTTTTCCTGTGAACTCTACTTTCAATATCACTTAATCACCACAAATTCAAATGGAATGTGTAAGGAAGCAAAGTTTATTTAATATAAAGTTATCTTCTCTTTGTCTAGCTATCTTAATTAGGAGAGGACAAATCACAAATTTACCAGAACAGTACAATAATGTCTCTTTCATGATAGTAATACAATGCGACTAGAATCACACTCATAAATATCTCCCATGACAAAACAAATGCGTTATGTACAACACTCATTCATTTTGCATTGACAAATCCTTTTTTTTTTTACTAGCTACATATGGTCAATTTCTCTTTTTTTATGTTGTATCTTTTTCAATTGCACCTAGGAGTCATTTTAATATAGATAATTGAATTGCAGTTAATTCTCCATCTGGTGTTCCAGATTGGTTACTTACTACTGCTGATTTGAGGCTGATATTTTTCATTTATATTACTTGATCATTTTATTCACTGTCACATGTCTAACAGTATGTGACATTTATAAAGCATATCATACGAAAATAATTTAAAATTCCCAAAGTACAATTCCATTTGAAGCACTGGGAAGTCTTACACAAGACCTTGTATGATTCAGGTTTCAGCTAAATTGCTATAACTTATAAATCATTTGTGAAATACAATTGTAAAAGAACTGTATAAATAGGAAGGTGTTTGGACACTAGCATGTGACCTATTATTTTTAGTATACTACTTTAATATACAGAATACCTTGTCAATACAGCAAACTTTAATAAATTGGATTATCATTTGATGATTTAGAAATCTTGACATTATTTTATCAGAAACTAGAAATTTGAAAATATTGCATCATCAGAAATATACTTAGTATTGTGGATGCAACTCTTCTATGCATAAATCATTTTTAGTGTCCGAATCACAGTTTTAAAGCACTTTGACTTGGTTAGATTCTGTTAGGAAAGGAAGGGATCCTGTGGTTGGTAAAAAAAATTGCTTTGAATAAAGAGAAGGTTAACTTATTACTGGGACATTTAATAAGAGGGAAATTAGATACTCTTCAAATTGCATTTTGATAACCATATCCCCATTTTAATGTTTCTATGAGTGCTAAATCAGATAATTCATTAAAAATAAATTAAATTCAACATGTGTTTGTTATCTCATTACCTGCATTATCATTCCCATTTCAGGGTTTATGAATCAGGTCTCATATAAGTTTGAATTGCTTGCCAGGTTCAACAGATTTTTAAAATTTTTTTTTAATCTTTATTTATTTTTGAGAGAGAGAGACAGAGCGTGAGCAGGGGAGGAACAGAGAGAGAAGGAGACACAGAATTCGAAGCAGGCTTCAGGCTCTGAGCTGTCAGCAGGCCCAATGTGGGGCACGAGGCTCAAACCCACGAACTGCGAGATCAAGACCGGAGCCAAAGTCGAAGGCTTAACTGACTGAGCCACCCAGGCTTCCCATAGATTCAACATATTTCAAAATCACCAAGAACCTATGTTCCTCCTTCTAAAGACAGCTCTGTAAATTGTGTCAGATAATGGACAGTAAGCACCATCTGATCCAGTTTTCTGATTTCCCAGCAAAGAAAACTGAGTCACAGAGGGCTTAATGGACGAGCTCATCTGCAGGCATTAGGTTTTGAGCAGGTCACAAATACTGATGATAACCTTGTGTTACGTTTTGAGATGTATTGATACTTTAAATACAAAAAGGGTTATTTGATAGTAGCTGAGTACATAGTGTTTGAGCAAAATACATTAGATTTTGAAATACTGAGGAAGATGATTAATTTTTTTTAATGTATGGGAAATATTACATATCACCTTTGCCCAATTTGAAAATGTATTCATATTTGTTTCCTTCACTATCTGCATTAACTCATAAAAAAGAGCCAGTTCCTCCTGATTGTTTAAATTTTATTAAAAAGCCTTTGAACATGTTTATATTATCTCATATGTTATAACAAGCATCTCCGAACCAGCTTCCTCTACACCAGGAATTCTTTTCAGCCCTTAGGAATATTGTATATATTGTTTGCAACCATATATGTTATATAAATTACACATGATAATATAAACACATTATCTCTATTCAGTAATTATTTGTATTATACATATGATAATATAAGCACATTATTTCTATTCACTATTTATTATTATTGCCACAAATTTCCCAGGTACAAGTTAGCTATGCTGTGTACCTGAGTGATATATTGTTTCCTGGTAAACAGCTTCATGTGGAAAATCACAAGATCTAGTAAGACAATCAAGATACTGCATCAGATTTTGAAAAAAATTTTACTTGTTTTATTATTTATTTGTTTACTTTTTAAATTTTTTAAATGTTTATTCATTTCTGAAAGAGAGAGAGACAGAGCATGAGCGAGGGAAGGGCAGAGAAAGGAGACACCGAATCTGAAGCAGGTTCCAGGCTCTGAGCTGTCAGCACAGAGCCCGACGCAGGACTTGAACCCACGAACTGTAAGATCATGACCTGAGCCAAAGTCAGATGCTCAACCGACTGAGCTACCCAGGTGCTCCTCCTGTTTTAATTATATAAACCAGATATGTAAATTGTGTATGTTTACAGAATTCTAAAAACCTAATGTCTTAATTATCCACTAGAAACTCCTTTTAGTTTAGCTTGAAATTTATGTCCGCTATATACTGGCAGAAACATAAAATCCTTCTCTTGGAATCAAAGTACTAATTAGAAAGAAATCCTGAAGCCTTAGAGATTTCCTGTTACCTAATTATTAAATGCAGTTTTGAATGTCTATATGATGCTAGGGAACTAAGATTTTTTTTTAAAAATCTTGCTTTCCCTTCAAAATTGTTGTATTCAGCAAAATTATTGTTTTACTATAATGTTTTTTGTATATATGCAATAGAAAATCAAGTGCATATTTATCTAATTTCTAATATTTTGGTCTTGAAGTTATTTGATAAAGTCCAGCAATAATGTCTGCATCATCATAGTGTAACATATGAAATATCTAAACTTACATGTATTTCCTTATTTTATTATTTTAATTTTCATTTGCTAAAATAAATTATATGAATAATTTACACTTCCATTTTTCATCTGAAAGCATTTTGGTAGCCAAGAAACACACTAATAAAGCAGCACAAACGTTCAAATACACACACACACACATGCACACAAATGTTCAAGTACTATAAAAAATTTGCTAAATCAAATATCATAAACTGAAGCAAATTATCAGGGGCTTTACTTTTCCAAAGAATATTTTCTGATAGTCTCTACCTAGGACCGGAAACAAGACTTACAGTAAAAACTGACATATGTCATCACTATATATCTGTAAAGGAGGCTTTATCCATTGATTTTGGAAATAATAACATATTTCTGACATTTGAGGTACTAATACTTTTCCTTTTTAAGCCAATTTTTTCTTCATGAATCCTTCAAGTTTCCCATTTTCTTTCTTTTTTTTTTAATGTTTACTTTTGAGAGAGAGAGCGAGCACACGAGGAGGGATGAGCAGAGAGAGAGGGAGACAGAGAATCCAAAGCAGGTTCTGGGCTGAAGCAGAGAGCTTGATGTGGGGCTTGAACTTGCGGACCTCGAAATCATGACCTGTACTGAAGTTGGATGCTCAACCAACTAAGCCACTCAGGCGCCCCCCGTCCCCATTTTCTGCCTTGCTTCCCCAAATTCTCTCTCAAGGCTTGAGACTTACAGGTATGATTTCCACCAGATGAGGTCATAAAAGCACATACATATCTACAGTCACAAACGATAAAGCCATAGAAAATACTTACAAATTAGAGAAATAACATGTGAATTAATTGCTCAAAAATAAAGAGAGATGTTTTTGGAATTGTGACATCAGGAGCTACATTACGTCATACACTGCGGCCATACCTGCCCTTCACTCTCACCTGCTCCTACTTCTTTTACTTTGCTAGTTAACATGCATCCCTTTTTCTTAAATACATACATAATTCAATATTACGTTGTATAAGATCTTTATCTTTAGTCAAAATCGAAAGAATATATTTAAAATATACGAGATTGTCAGCCAAATTAATGTTTTGCTAAAACTCAGACTGACATACCTTAGAACAATTGCGGATTTGTACTGTGGCAATTTAACTATGATGGATGGACCCACAGTTTCTAAAATTGTATCCTCATGTTAGCCAGTAGCCACAGGGACGATATGCATAACATTTGAAATGTGGCACTGAAGCATCAGAAATATTCTTTTTACCCCAGGGAGTTCAGTGCAGAGCCATGTACTATCGAAGGTCACATTCTTTTCTTCGATTTTTCTGGCTTCTCTTGCAGGCATGAGCAGCAGGCAGACCTTCAGCTCCACCAGCTCCTGCTGGAGTTTCTATTATCTTCTTCCATTTCTGGGACAGATACATGTTTAGTTTTATGACAAATGCCACCAGGTTCTCCTGTACGTCACACATCTTTGAAGTTAGAGGCTTGGAGGGAGCGAGTGACCAAAATGGGTTTCAGGTCATTCTCATGAGATCCATTTTTGTTTGCCCTCCAACAGTCTTTCCACATCCACTATTTGCCGCACTGACTCAGGCCCAGAACCAAATGCAAAAGTAACAGCTGCAAATACACTGATTAATCATCTCCTACAATTACATAAAATCCAACCCTTAAATACACATACACACACGCACACACATTTCTATCTATCTATCATCATCGATGAAGTGTTTTGTTCCGCATCTCTGATTGAACTTGAAGTGATATTGCGGTCTCATAATAACAGAATAAAAACTCCAAACTTTGTCCAGATGCCTCCTAAAAGATACCAGAGACTAAAGGAGACATTTCCACCATTATTGACAGGGCTACCATTTTGATATTAGGACATATTAGGATTAAGATATATACTCTTGAATTGGGATGATATCATGCGTGGTAGATGCTATCAATGCTCCTTCCAATTCCATCAGATGACTGCTGTACTTTCCATCATGGATCACCCATTTTCACGGTACCTTGCATCTAACATGCACAATATTTTTTTCTGAAGAATGATTAGGACTATTGGGGCTGTGCTACATGTATGCCCAAAGACATGAAATTATCTAAAGGTTTGCAATCCACTCTATCTACTCAAACCCAGCTGTGAATGGGTATAAAACCCAGCTGTTTTCCCTCAAGACATGCCAAATTTTGAGATCTAATTTATGCTCCTGACCTGCATTCACTTCTTCTCATGATATCAGGTTGTAGATGGACTGTGCCTGAATTTTTATTCTTGTTTATATTCTTCCCTGTCCATCTTCCCATGCTACTTTAATAAACTTTTTATGGAAAAGTTTTTCTTTCTTTTTTTTTCTTTTTCTTTTCTTTTTCTTTTAGAGAGAGAGCACATGCAAGCAGGGGAGAGGGACAGAGTGAGAGAGAGAGAGAGAGAGAAAGAATCCCAAACAGACTCCACGTTCTCCATGGAGCCAGATGCAGGGCTTGATCCTATGACCCTCAATCCCACGACCTTGGGATCATGACCTGAGCCAAAATCAAGAATCCAACGCTCAACCAACTGAGCCTGTAGGCACCTGGAAAGGTTTCTTAATAAATTAGTTGTATGTGAATTCTCATTCTCGGATCAAATTTTAGTGAATCCAACTTAAGATAGCATGCAATGAACAAATAAAGATTGGATGTTCATTCTCAAAGAACACATGAAAACGGGCCATTGTAGTAAATGAGACTTCAATTGCAATTAATGGATTTTCTGAGTTTAATAAGAATTCTGGAAAGCAACACATACTTACCTATATTTCTTTTAGGAAACATTTGAGAAGTGTCTCCCTTAAAAACAAAATGGAATATAACCCAGAAAAAACACTTTGAAAAAATCAGTGACATTTAAAAAATAAAATTGTTTCATTATAGTACATTAGTTAATGAAACCAGATCACTATACTACAATATATTGTCAATGACAATTAATGGCTTTGACTCAAAAGCTATTTAGTGAATGCCATATGCAAAATACACGTCCAGTTGTCTAAGATATAATTGCAGCTTGTGCTCCTTTTTAAATCTTATTCTTATAAGAGGCAAAATGTATTTTACACTTGCAAATGTAGAATTAATCTCTTAAATATTAAATCTATAGGATTTATTTTCTTTTGTCAGTCATGTGTGCTATAATTTGATAACATAGTGACATAATTTACCCAGACAGCTTTGAATTTCTGTGAACCTACATATATTTATTTTCATGTTTTTAAAGTTGCTTATTTGCAAGTAACAATTTGATTAAAATTTTCCTCCTCATTTTTAATGGATCGATGTACTTAATTATTATGTTTTTACATGTAGTATACCTGTAAAAGCTTTTTTTTATTATGTGATTCCTAGCTCATTTGAAATGTAAACATGATTCAGTCTTTCAAGGGACAAGAGATTAGATGACAGCTGATCAATAATTAGACTTTGTCCTTAAGTCGTTCAACTGTCAAGGATAAAACATGTCAATCAGTGAGAACAAATGCACCATCAGTTATAATTACCTCAGCAAAAAAAGTCACGAGTGTCCCATCACTTCCCAAATATTAAAGCTAAGTAAGAATTAGTACTGTTGAGTGTACAGTTTCATTGTCCTATATTTTACTTTAATTAGCCAAAAGAAATATTGAGTTAATTCTACCTCTCAGACCTATCCATTGATTTTTATGGAAGTGTTTTCTTGTCCTTGACTTAGTAGTCAAGAGATTTTTAGCCTTTAATTATATCCATAGATTAAAAAGCATATACCAATCTATTCCATGGAATGATGTGATTAAGAATGGTTATTGAGGTTGGAATTGGAAAACGCTGCCACTATTTGTAGGACCTTGGGTAAATTACTCAGTTTTCTAAACCTCAGTTTTTACATTTCTACCATGAACATTAATAATTCAAGATGCAAGGTTTGTTTAGGAATATAAAGGCAATGTATATGCCAAAGCATCTAACACAGGTGCTATTCAGAGGTGGAAAAACAAATGTTTGAGTAAATGAACATTTCCTGTTGATGTATAGCTAACATATAGTATTAAATTAGTGTCAGATGGACAATATAAAGATTCAACAATTCTATACATTACTCAGTGCTCATCACAGTAACTGCACCCCCAATCCCTTCATGCATTTCACCCATCCCCTGACCCACCTGCCCTCTGGCAACCACTAGTTTGTTCTCTGTATTTAAGAGGTTGGGCGGTGCTGGGTGGCTCAGTCGGTGGGTTGAGTGTCCAACTTGGGCTCGGGTTATCATTTCGCAGATCGTGAGTTCGAGCCTTGTATCAGGCTCTACGCTGGTGGTGTGGAGCCTTCTTGGAATTCTCTCTCTCCCTCTTTCTCTCTGCCCCTTCCTCACTTGCACTCTCTCTCTCTCTCTCTCAAAATAAATAAATACACTTAAAAAAAGAGGTTTTTGTTTGTTTCTTTTTTTCTTGGCTTGTTCATTTGTTTTATTTAGTTTTTAAAGTGCATTTATTTGGGGAGCCTGGGTGGCTCAGTCAGTTGGTCGTCCATCTTCAGCTCGGGTCATGATCTCACAGTCGTGAGTTCGAGCCCCACGTCAGGCTCTGTGCTGCCAGCTCAGAGCCTGGAGCCTGCTTCGGATTCTGTGTCTCCCTCTCTCTCTGCCCCTCCCCTTCTCACACTCTGTCTCTCTCTCACTCTCAAAAATAAATAAAAAAACATTAAAAATTTTAAAATAAATAAATAAATAATTAAATAAAGTGCATTTATTTATTTTGAGAGAGAGAAAGAACACGTGAGCCAGGGTGGGACAGAGAGCAGGGAAGAGAGATTCCCAAGCAGGGTCCACACTCTCAGAGTGGAGCCCAATGCAGGTCTTGAACTCAGGAAACGTAAGATCATAACCCGAGTCAAAACCAAGAGTCGGATGCTTAACCGACTGAGCCATGCAGGTGCCCCAGTTCGTTCATTTGTTTTAAACATATGGTGTTTTATAATTAGTTTAATCCATTCTTTCTGTAAGTATTAACCTGTATGTTCATGATTCAATGGACCAAAAACAAAACTAAGTAAAAACTAGTCATTTTATACTACAAAGTTTACATAAACAGACACACACACATGCATGCACATACACATAGGAAGTATGGGAGTTTCAGTAAATAATGGACTAGTAAATCATTTTTTCTTCTGGATGGTAAACCAAATCTTTTATGAATACCATAAATATTGTGACCTTAAGTCTATGTTTACTTAATAAACTTTAAGTCTTTTAGTTTTTGTATTTTGCGTTTCTTTACTTGTTTGGTTTTTTTGGCGTTCCTGATACCATATACATTTAAACAATTTTCTTAATTAAAATATTTCTTTTTTATAAACATTTCAAGGTAGACACATCAATCTACACGCAAACACAAACTTGAAGTAACTCATTGGGCAATTGAAGTAACTAACTTTGAGATATGTAATTCATCCTGTCAAATGCCAGGCACTCAGTTCCCCATGGGCCTGTAGCCTAAGGTTATGAGAATGCGAGGTTTTGAGTATCATCAGGAGCCTGACGATTACAGAAATAGCCAAGCATTTTCTGCCTTTGCTTCCAGAGAGCCCACATCTACGGTTCCTGTCACAAGGCAAATTTTAGTGACCACTGGAGCCTTTCTAATGGAAATCCAGTGACCTTGAGCATAGGCAGTTTGGCAACATTAGTATTTGTTCAGAAAGATCTTTGAGTAATTTTGAAGTGACTCAAAACCCTGTAACTTGAAGCCAATTTTCATTCATGTGTCAGAAGACAGCAATTAAAAGTTAATGAAAGGAAACAATGTATCAGTCACTGTGGAAGATTGGGAAAGCATGTATTTTTTTGATACAGATGAAATGAAGAGTTAAACCCATGGAGGAAAAAAAAAAGAAGATGAGGAAGGAGACTGATATTTGTGCCAAGTAGAAATTACATAACATCACCTGGATAGAGGTGTCTGCTTTTTTCCTGCTGTTCCTTAGAAATCAACTTACTAGAATTTTCATTGTCTGCAGTGACACAGCCAGGACTGTGGTAGGAGCACACCCAAACTAATCTTAGAGGTAAATAGAGTTACTATTCTAGACATCATCATATATATATATATATATATATATATATATATACATATTTTTTTTTTTAAGAGAGAGACAGAGCCTGAGCTGGGAAAGGGCAGATAGAGGAAGACACAGAAACTGAAACAGGCGCCAGGCTCTGAGCCACCAACGCAGAGCCTGATGTGGGGCTTGAACCTATGAAGCACGAGATCATGACCTGAGCCAAAGCCGGACACTTAACCAACTGAGACACCCAGCTGCCTCCTTTGCTAGGACATCTTGATTTCTATCCCACCCCTTGATTCCTGTGTTTCCTGTGACTTCCATGGATTCTATGTTAATGAAATAAAAACAGATGGCAGTTTGCACTATAAGAACTTTAAAAACCAAACAGAACAAAAGGGTATTCCAGAACCCCAAGTTTGCAGGCATCATGCAAAATTTCAAAACATGTTTATTTTATATTTTTAAAAGTTTACTTATTTATTTTGAGAGAAGAGAGAGCACAAGCAAGGGAGGGGTTGAGAGAGATAGGGAGAGAGAGAATCCCAAGCAGGATCTAAGCAGTTAGCAAAAAGCCCCACGTGGAGCTGGAACTCACGAACTGTGAGACCATGACATGAGCCGAGATCAAGAGTTGAGTGCTTAATGAACTAAGCCATCCAGGTGCCCCTCCAGACATGTTTAGAGTAAATTTTGACAGCATTTATATGTTTCTTTTCTGCCTCTTTTTTATATCAAAATTGTTTATAAATATTTATATAGTTATTTATAAACATGAAATAGTTTATGTCTCTCCCACCACTATGAAAGCTCACACCTCTCTCTCTCTCTCTTTTTTAATTCAAGTTAGTTAACATACAGTGTAGTATTGGTTTCAGGAGTAGATTCATCAACACATATCAATAACACCCAGTACTTGTCCCAGCAAGTGATCTCCTTAATGCCTAACACCCGCTTAGCCCATCCCCCAACCACTTCCCCTCCAGCAACCCTCAGTTTGTTCTCTGTATTTAAGAGTCTCAAATGTCCATTGACTGATGAATAGATAAAGAAGATGTGGTATATATACACAATGGAATATTACCCAGTGATCAAAAAGAATGAAATCTTGCCATTTGCAACAACATGGAGGGAGCTAGAATGCATTATGCTAAGCAAAATTGGTCAGGCAGAGAAAGACAAATATCATATGATTTCATTCATACGTGGAATTTAAGGAGCCCACATCTCTTAATAAGCAATGGTGAGGTTTTCTAGGAGATGATAATTGAGGAGCTTAGAACTAGATATTTTTGTTTTTGTTGTTGCTTTCTGTTGACAAACATTTGTACTAAATATTTTATTTTCATGTAGATTCTTAGAGTCATAGTATGTAGTTCCACCCCAGTAGCGCTAGATAATTTCCTAATGGACGTCTACCCCAAAATCATGGCACCCACGGGTATATACAGCTTAGATAGCATATGCACCTGCCCAATTCCCAGGCTTGGTTAGAAACCTATACTTAAGTGCATTCTGCTTAACATTTCAAACAGGGGAAATAATAATTATAGTGTCTATTTATATCCTAAAACTAAATAAAAATACATGAAATGTCTTGGATGGACAATAATCATAACCAAAACTTTTCAAAGAAAGAGAACAAGGAATTATCCAAATAAAGGAGAAAAAAAGGATTAGAGAACAAAGAACAAACTAACTGGTTTCATATGTCTTTACTTAAATTATTCTAATGGATTTCCCTACTTTACAATTGAGGATTTAACTATTTAAATCCTAAGAAATTGGAGGAATATGAAAGTATTTGGCCAACTCTTATTTTCCCTGTACAAAACATAATTCTGCAAAGCCAGAAGAAAGAGCAACATTACAGGGCCACGTTCAATAATATTTTACTTTCATGGTAAGAAGGCTGAGGCAGAACTTTATTGGACTGGTAGGTATATTTTCACCAAGCGATCTTACAGACCGTTCCCCTGCATGCTGACACAGATGAGGCACTATTTCCAGAAAAATGAAGCCATAAGATAACACAAGTGCCATTACTTTCTTTTTTTTTCCCGTGGACACATCTTAATAAAGCTACTGTCAGCTATACTACACACATCTCAGCTAAACATATTTCAAAATTGGTGATCTAGCAAAGCTTTGCGCAATCTTCTGTATTGCCAGTATTGCGGATTCATTCTTGCAGTATATTACTTATCACTTCAATCTAAGTGCTGGATACATTTTCTAGCATGCATTGACATTATCCTCTTATATAAATTCTTATGGGATAAACTGATAATTTAGAGCCTGTGACTGCGCAAAGCCAAAGCTTCCTGCCCGGGTGAAAGAAGCAGAATATGCAGTTATATGGGTGGTAAAACAACTCAATACATCTTTACAGAAAATGTATTTTTGGGGAAAATGATATTTTTAATTAAAAATAAAATTTTGAAGTTTCCATCAAGTTTCTAAATGCTTCATCGAAACAATACATATTGCCTTAGATTTTTTTGTGTGCTTATAGTATAAATTTTAAAATAACTGTGAGGAAGGATTTATAGAGGTTATCTGAATTAAGTAAACAAACAAATATAAAATTATATTACATGTATTTTACAGGCTTATTTTTCTAGCCAGAGTAATTTTTATAACTTGGTAATTCCAAATTATTTTGCCACAATAATCAAATTTAGAAATTAATTCAGGTCACAAAGGCTCTGTAGAGGAATTTGCATAAGAATTGTTGCTAATAATGATTTAAAATTTATTTTATACAGGGGCGCCTGAGTGGCTCAGTCGGTTAAGCATCTGACTTCGGCTCAGGTCATGATCTCACAGTTCGTGAGCGGTTCATGAGTTCGAGCCCCGTGTCAGGCTCTGGGCTGACAGCTCAGAGCCTGGAGCCCGCTTCAGATTCTGTGCCTCCCTCTGTCTGTCCCTCCACTGCTTGCACTCTTGTCTCTCTCATTGTCTTATGAGTAAAGAAACATTAAAATATATATATGTGTGTGTGTGTGTGTGTGTGTGTGTGTGTCACACACACACACACACACACACACACACATATATATATATATACAAATTCTTTTGACTATGGTAAAATATATGTAACATAAAATTTACAATATTAGCCATTCATAAGTACATTCATACTCATTGATTTTGTAGCCCGTCTCCAGAATGTTTTTCATCATGCAAAACTGAAACGTTATGCCCATTAAACAATTCTCCATCTCTCTCTGTCAATAGTCTGTGGCAACAATCTTTCTACGTTCTGTTCCTATGAATGTGACTGTTCTAAGTTTCTCACAAAAGTGGAATCATGCAATATTTGTCTCTTTATGACTGGCTTATTTCACTTGGCATAATGTCTTCAAGATTCATTCATGTTGTAGCATCTGTCAGAACTTTATTCCTTATTAAGGTTGAAATATATAAAATATATATGTATACATACATATACACATATATACACACATATATATTATACATATACATACATATATATACACACATACAATTTTGTGTATTCATTCATCCAATTTAGACACATATTTTTTCCAGTTTTTGGCTACTGTGAACTGTTTCTATGAATAATGTGTGTACAAACATATCATTCAGACTCTGATTTTTATTTTTGTAGGTATATACAAAATTGTTGGATCATAACATTTAAAACTTCTGCTCTGTGAAGCACAATGCAAAAAGAATTAGAAGACAAAGCACAGACTGGGAGAAAATATTTGCAAAAGACTCATCTGTTAAAGGATTGTTACCCAATGTATACAAAAAAAAAACCATAAAATTCAATGATAAGAAAATAACCTGAGTGAATAGTGGGCCAATGACCTTCATAGACACCTTGCTGAAGAAGATATACAGATGGCCAGTAAGTATATGAGAAGAAACTTCACATGATGTTATCAGAGAAATGAAAGTTTTAAAAAAATGAGATACCACTACATACTTTGTAAAATGGCTAAAATCTGGAACAGCCCAAACACCAAATGCTGACTAAGGTGTGAAAATTGGGCAAAAGATGTGATTTTTCTAAGCCACTTCTGACTTTCTGCTCACCCATTCTGGGTATATTGGTTATATAGGTTGATATATAGGTTATATACTATAGCAACACCTCATTGCCAGTCTGACTTTGTGGACTACTACGTTGAATAAAACCACCTTTCTTTTTATTTCAGATTCCTATCAGGATCAAATTCAGTCTTACAGTCTTACAATCTTATTGTCAATACATGACCAACAAATGACATCCTACACTTAGTTTCTCAACAGTGCTGAAACAGTCAATCTGTCACATGTTGTATAGCCTTGCTGAAGTGAGTGGCTTCCTAAGGACCTGAGTCAATTGATTGGTTTCTTGTTATAAAAAGCAAATCTAGGGGTGCTCAGGGTGGGTGGCTCAGTTGCTTGAGTGTCCAACTTTGGCTTAGGTCATGATCCCGCAGCTGGTGGGTTCCAGCCCTGTGTCGGGCTCTATACTGACAGCTCGGAGCCTGGAGCCTGCTTCAGATTCTGTGTCTCCCTCTATCTCTTCCCCTTTCCCGCTCACACTCTGTCTTTCTTTGTCTCTCAAAAATAAATAAACATTGAAAAGATAAATACATACATACATACGTACAAGCAAATCCATCCTAACAGGCACAGCTCTCTGAGTTCATTCTCAAAAGAAGCACAATTATATTCATTGTTATATCCCCCCCTCCTCTCTCTCTCTCTGTCCCTTTCTCTCTCTGTCTCAATGGATAGATACATAGGTAGATATTTAGTTAGACATACATGGACATATCTAATACGCTATATTGTATACAATGTGCACGTGTGTAAACATATATGATCACCGTTCTGTTTTTTTCCAAGCTTGGTAGGGGCCATCACGACAGTCTGTTAGGTTTGGCTGCAGGTGCAAGGATATTAAATCCAGAACCACAGCAGTTTTAGAAAGAATGTAGGTGAGAGTCACACACCCACACACAAACACGTTGCCTGTAAAAACACAGTTCAGTTTTGCCTCATCATGGCCTCGTGATGGCGGGCTCCGCAGTGTTCTGATAAGTAATTTCCTCCGCAAATAAACTTAAAGGATTCTGGGTCAGTCAGAATGAGGCAGACCATACCAACAAATTATCTCAATATCTACATGGCTAAAAACAACAAATATTAATTCTTTCTCATCCTGCATGTGCATCCTGTGTCAGCTGGAGGCCGTGGTCCGTGCAGTCCTCGACTGGGGATGAAAACGAAGACAAGCCAGCACCTCAGCTATTGCTGATGCAGGGAAAGGAAGCTCTGTCAATCACCACCCGGCCCATCCAGGCTTCTTATCGTTTATTGTCTAAGACAAGTGACACGACTGCACCCAATTTAAAGAGAGAGCTGAAATGCAATCTCCTATGTAGCCAGAAGAAAAATAGTGAGAAATATTGGTGAGAACAGTGATAATGTCTACCATGGACTCAGTGTGCTGTGGAGTCTAATTTCTTACTCATGCGGGATGCGCAAGTTATTTTAAGAACATGTAATTCATTATATTAATGTTAATATTACAAATGTTACTTTAAAAAAAAAAAAAAGATTGAACTCTCCCAGGTGTCAAAAGGATAGACACATTTTCCACTCTCCCTTTTCTTGGAGCATTTCCTTGAGAAAATCCAATCATCAGAAATCCTTTTTCTGTTTCTTTGACATGTAATACTATTTAAAAGCTAATTGAATCTCTCAGTAGTTTTACAATTCAGGAGTCATCTTTTTGAAATAGATCAACACTAAGGAAGACAACGTCCCTACATTGTAACTATCTGTCATAAAGATGAGAGGTTTTTGGTTTTTTTTTTTTTTCCTTTGGATAAAAACAATTAACTAACACAGATGGCCATCCCAATTACCAGGTGAAATTCAGGTAACTATGCATGGTAAATGGTGTTGTCTCGTCCTCTCATATGAGGACAAGTTATCATTTATCTTGAGAACATGCATGTAATGGATCATATCTGCCTAGCTGTATAAAAGAATGAGATTTCATTGTGTCTTTGCAATCACATTAGCAAATATCCTGTGATGCACATAACAGTCTGGCTTAAGGCTTATTTAGTAATAAAATTGGTTTCTCTTTTTCCGCATTTGTGAAGAGGTCTTTCTGGATTGGCAGAAAATTTCATTTTTAATTTTTCCCCATTAGAATGACAGTTGAATAAATAGACATACGTATACATATATATACACATGTGTATGTCATATATATAATTATATATTATATATCTATGAGATTTGTTGGGAAGCAGGGACTAATGAATTTCAAATGGAAGTTACAGTGCACATGACCTGCCAGTAGGTGAGGAGATTGCTTCCTCTTAACATCAATAGTCTTGTCTACACTGCCTACATACTAACACAGTAATAATATAGCATCCTAAAATATAGAGTCCAAGTAAAATTACAGAATTCTAATGTGCACATACTAGAAAACTATTATGTATAAGCATAGGGAATAATAACAGTGATATTTGTAATTACAATAATAGTGCACCAGTTGCAATAGATTTATATGAAAGAAAATCACATATACACCCAGACAAAGAAAGCAGGCATGATTAAAGACCATATGTGTGATTGCATATATGACACACGTAAGTATATATTTTACCTACACAAGAATAGAGAATATATCTGATGGTTTTATGTAACTTGGCATAAGTTTTTATTATTTTCTGATTTTTAAAAAATTTTTAAATGTTTATTCATTTTTGAGAGAGACAGACAGTGCAAGCAGGGGAGTGGCAGAGAGATAGCGAGACACAGAATCCAAAGCAGGCTCCAGGCTCTGAACTGGCAGCACAGAGCCCGATGTGGGGCTCGAACTCACAAACCATGAGATCATGACCTTGGCTGAAGTCGGACACTTAACCAAATAAGCCACCCAGGCGCCCCTATTTTCTGATCTTTAATATAACTGCCATTATTATTGTCAAATATTATCTTTGCTTATAACTAACTTTATCAAGATAGATGATAGATAGATAGATAGATAGATACATAGATTTAAAAAGTAGAGTAACATGTTCCCAAATTATAAAGAAAATATATTTCAGAATGAGAATTAAGATATTGATTTCTTTGACTTCAGAGAGCACTATTTTTCCTCTAAAACATGTTGCCTATTACAGAAGCATGTGTCTATAAATGTGACAGGCAGAATAATGCCCCCTCACAAAAATGCCCATCTTAATTTCTAGGATCTGTAAATACATTCTCTTTTATGTCAAAAGTTACTTTGCAGTTGTGATTAAGGTTTTTGAGATGGCAAGATTATCCTGAATTATCTAAGTGGGCCCAATGAAATCACAAGAGCTCCTATCATGGTGGAAGAAGACAGGAGAATCAGAATCCAGGAAGGTGATAAAACAATGGAATTAGGGGTCAGAGTCAGAGGGAGAGATTCAAAGATGCTATGTTGTTGGCATTGATCATGGAGGATGGAGACACGAGCCAATGAATAAAGGTGTCCTCTAGAAACTAAAAAAGGCAAGGAAACAGATTCTTCTTTAGAGCCCACAGAAGGAATGCAACCATACCAACATCTTGATTTTAGCACAGTGAAAGCCTTTTTTGGACTTCGGACCTCCAGAACTCTATGATAAATTTGCATTGCTTTAAGCTACTGAGTTTGTGGTCATTTGTTACAGATGCAATATAAAGCTAATGAATTGAGTGAGCTGAATATCATCCATACACTTTTCATGGGCTCACTCCTCTCTCTTCACCAATGTCCTCTTTGCCCTGCAAAACTATTCCCAATAGCCATCTCTCTCTCTCTCTCTCTCTCTCTCTCTCTCTCTCTCTCTCTCTTTAGCTTTCATTTGGATCAGCAGGTTGGAGAACACTCACAAGAGATTCTGAGCATGAGGAGAGAGTAGTTCAAAGTGGTGTTTCAGTAAGCTCTTTCCTGTGTGTCACCACATACAAGCTGTCTTCCCCCATTGAAGGGCATAAGTGGTCTGCTTTTCGTATCTTTTTGGGGTTTGCTCACCATGTATCCCCTCTCCTTCCTTCTTCAGGTCAAGGGGTACAAAGATAACCATGTGCTGCATTATTCCCTAGGTGGTTTCACTACAATCTGCTTGATCCTTGTAAGAAGACCTTTATTATACAGAGTGGGCCATATATCTGAAATAACTCATTCATTAGCAAAATAGTACTACCTTCAACTTGTATCTGAAGTTCACTATTCTCCTGCTGCCACTGTCTCCAGCCCTCGGCATTTGCACTTGGAATAATTGCCTAAAGTCCAATGTACTTGTTTTCTATGCCTGGAACTTGCTGCCCCAGATATAGAATATTGTGCCCCAGTTAATACTGATAACTTTAAATACATGACTTTATCTTACTCCAGATTGGATCTTCCACACAGTGCTGAAATGGAGAAAAGGTTTGTATGATCAGTTCTCCTTTTTTTATTTTAATTTTATGTTAGAGAGAGAGCTCAAGAGGGTTTGGAGAGGGCAAAGGAGAGAGAAAGAGATAGAATCTCAAGCAGGTTCCATGCTCAATACAGAGTACAGACTCTGACCTGATGCAGGGCTTGATCTCCCAACTCTGGGATCGTGACCTGAGCTGAAATCAAGAGTTGGATGTCTAACCCACTGAGCCACCCAGGAGCCCAATTCTTCTTCTATACAAAGTAAAACTGTCACCGCTTGAAGGCAGAAGTTTATTTTCTGCTTCATGCCAAATGAAGTTCTTGGACTGGTTTATTAGGTTCTTTTTTCTAAACTCTGCCAAGTAATGAGACTCAAATAACTATGTAAATTCATTAATCTCATAAAGCAATTAGTGTAAAATCCAATGACTGTTAAATTATTTCAAAATGAATTAGTTACAACATAACTTTTAATTTTCATGATAACCCTCATTTATTTACACAATATGATAATTTTGATTAAATAAATGCAAAGATGTAATGTATTATAGAGAGCAGCCAAAAGCTTGTTCGTCCCTTGTAAAAGTGCCTTCTATGACCTATGCTTAAGTGAATTAATATATATAAGACATTTAGTACACTGTCTGCCCAAGAGTAAGTGATCATGAACTGCACATCCCTCCCTCTTTTACCCACTGTAGCCAGCACAGCTTAAGAATGTATTTTGTTGGGGTCTCATTTCATTTAACTCTTGAATAGAAAAACAAACAAAAACAACTCCAGAATCTCCTCAAATATTTCACTTTCTACATTTTTAAACTTTTTTCTTTTTATAAATATTCTAGGTTTGAAAATGATTTTGTGAGGTAAAGGGAAGATAGCCATATTTGAATGAGATGTGAGGGTAAGACACAATGCGTACTTGATTTCTCTAATACTGCAAAACAATTGTTCAGGTTGTGAATCAGGCAAATGCTTATTAAGTACTTCTGCTTTGATATAAATTATGAGCAATATAGCACCTTAGATTTCAGGGGGTTTATGACTACAATATAAAATTATTATAGAGAAAGAACAGCATATATTCAAAGAGCAGAAATGGGTACAAACACTGGATCCATCACTTAACCAAGAACCATTTTATGTCTTGATTTCCTCCTTTACAATATGAATTATGGTGACAATAATAATGTGATGATGATCACATTCCTGTATTTTATCTAGTGGCTGAGATTCATAGCTGGCATGATTATTAGAATGTAATAAAGTAATATATTTGAATGAAGTCTGTATATTATAGAGTAATTCATATGTTATAAATACTGTTTTTGTGTTTTAAAGAACTAATTGTTGAGTTAGCCTAATAAACACTAATCTGAAAACTATTTTAGATGAGTTTTTAGTTGTGAGTGGGGCTATTTTGCCTTTCTTGGTATATTTATCTGGACAAGGTGGATAGTGAATAGATCAGAGTAAAAAATGCAGTCATATAATGTTTTCCTGTTTTCTATGAAAAATAAATGCATTATTTTAAAGTTATGTATAGTTCTGTTTCCCAACATGATGAAACGATATGTATCAGCCATACTTTCCTGCTGTAAGCAGCTAAAAAAATTGTGGAATCCAGCAGCCATGTTCAAACACTTAACAGCATTCAGCACAGGAGTATGATTCCTGAAAGAAAGAAAATATTTAAGGTAAGCTCCACATTCACCCCAGGTTTCTGCCTGGGTCACTTTTAAACCACAGAGCAGATAAATACAGCCCAATCAGAGAGCAACAGTATTACTCAGTAGAGGAAAGATACGCATTCAGAGCTGATGAGGTAGCTGAAATTTGTAGGACAGGGTACTTGAAAAAGTAAGCTGCACAAAGAAAGAACCTAAGAAATCTGTACAGGGATTTCCTTGAGTCTTGGCTGAATACTAAGCTGCACATGCAGAGGCCCGAGTCTACCCGAAAACAGCTACTGGCAGCCTGTGAGCTGAGTGGAGATTCAGGAGGATGAACACAGGTGTGAGAAGTTAGAATTTTGACCAGCCAGAGTGGAATGACTTCACAGAACACACCACACATTCAAGTGAGACCCAACTTAGGAGTAAACCTACTCTCATCCTTGAACACTGGTCCTCAAACAGAGGCAATTATGTCCCCAAGAAGACATTGGGAAATTTCTGGACATATTTTTGGACTGTTACAACTTAGAGAATACTATGGGCATGTAGTAGTTAGAGGCCTGGGGTGCTGCTGAGCATTCTACCATGAACAGGACAGTCCCTAAAACAAAGAATCTTCCAGACTGAAATGTCATTAGTGGTGAGGCTGAGAAACATTGCCGTAATGGAAGGGTTACTCTGGACACCCACAACAAAGCAATAAATTTTACTTCTAGTAATGCATCATCACTAATTTCCTCTATAAAATAAGAGTTTTAGACATGTGAAGAAGGAAAAAGTGGCCCACTCATTTATAAAGTGTCAGTGGAAACTTCCTAGGCTCTCGAACCATGAGAAATGAATATGTGCTGCTTGTCACCCAGTCTTCTGTACTATTTATAGCAGCCCAGTCTGACTACAATAGGGACCGTAATTTATTTCCACATTGAGAATGTTCATTCTCTCCATGCTTATGTATATATGGGAGTCCAATGATGCTCAAAGCTAGATTAAGCTCCTCCTTAAGTCTTCTTCATGTTATTTTGTCTGTAGTTGAAAGTCATTTTCAAGATGAGGAGATGAACCACTTTGATACTAGCGTTGGGCTAGGACTCACAAAACCCAATTTGTAAATACTAATTTTTTAAACCTGGCCCTACTCAGGAGCATACTATCGGAAGGGGGATGGAAAGGGTTTCACTCTGCTGAGTAGACATTCTGTTATACTCCTCCCTGCCCATCCATTAATACCATCTCACAATAGAGAAAATTGTGCTGAATATTTTAACTTAAACTTCTGATTCCCTGCCTGTTGGACTTAGCATAGAGTTGAAGACTTCCTGAAGCTTTGTGCTCTCCATTACCATTTATACAATCTGGCATGGCTCCACCTCTCTCTTCCATTCTCTCTCTGCTACTGTCCTCATACAGCTTTTAAGAGGTAGTCAGTATTGTTAAAAGGCAGTCAGTATTGTTAATATTCTACCTTTTATTTGTTTCAGTATGTTAATACAAATTTCCTATTGATTCTCCTAAAATATCTCAAACACTTCAGAAAAAGGGTGTTGTGTAGTCTTTTCAAATTACTTAATTCCTATATGAAGAAGAATACTTATTCCCTCTTATGGCCTTACTTACAGCTTCACACTTAGGGGCTTATTTAGGTAAATTAATCCACTGCTCTGTTGATCCAAAACAAAACTTCCAAAACAAAACAGAACCCAAGGTTACAATTTTATAGTAATCAGCAATGAAAATGTATAGATTGCCTTGAAAAACAAGACTTTATATTACCTTGATAAAATAGACTTCAAAATTTGTTACTGCCTCTCACATATAAAGTTAACAATGAAAATTGAATTTTTAAACCAGCATGATTATTTAACAATGAATAATCATAACAAAACATCATAGACACACACATATATATACACATATAAATATGCGTAAATGTATTTTTATGAAGCTATTCTAAAATAGGCATTTTGTTTTCAGAACAAATGTCTGAACTTATCACTTATTGTGGGTGTATTATCCAGTCACTATAACTCAGTAATGGAAGACTATGTAAGAGCATGGCTACAGGGTGCCTTCATTCATATTTTCTGTCAAATTCCTGTAGGTGCTTGAGGATAAGTAATATTTTATTTAATTTTTTTCTATTTTAGGAGCAGATTAATTAGAAATACTGAGAATCATACTATCTTATGGCAAAGGAATTAACTCAAAAGTTTTAGGAGTTGATAAGAGAAAACAGATATATGTGTTTCCTGAGGTTTAAGAAGCTATAAAAATTTTTATTTGACAGAGGAATTTTGTTCTATTAACAGACAGCAAAAGATGGGTACATATGTAATCTTCTTTTTCTCTGCTAAAGTAAACATTTAAAAAAAGGAAAAAGGAACTGGCATTCCACAGAGAAGCTGCTTTTGAAGCCTCTGAAAGAGAAGAACATGCCTTAAACAAAATTGTTTTCCTCACTCAGTTCACTTGGTGGCCAGCACTAACTGGCTAGGCACAAAGTTTACAAGGATTATTAAACTCTGTCCTCTTAGCAGTATATTGCCTAATGGAAAATAGAAAAACTGAAATGGATAATTCCCATTACTGCTACAAGGAGAGTCTAAAAGAGTAAAGAAACAAAATATAAAACAACTCTCATTTGGAAACTTGGAAAACTAGGCTATTTTAATGACATCAGCATACAATATAAAGACAAAAAATATTGGTCTTAAAATCTTTTATAATAGAAAAGTTATGTAGGCCATAAAAAAATCACTTCTCTAATAAGATTACAGCAGAACTATTTTCCTTTCCTTCATTTCCTCCATTTTTTTTCTTTTCTGATGTCCTTTTTTAATAACTAAAATTGAGCTAATAACTCAAAATTACCCAGAAGGTTATCATTTGAATTGTTTGAATTCTGGAATTATCCAACTCTTAAAACATTCCGGAATCTACCATAATTAAACTTGACCTTATATATGGTAGATATTATATTAATAGAATGTTAAAAATCATGAAAACTGTTTTCTAATTGGATCGTCAAAAAATAATATAGAGGGTAAAGTGAAAGTGCTAGAACACAGTGGCTTTGGCAACAAAAAGGATACGTGAAAAATTAGGCAAATAACTGATCATTTATTCAGCTCATACCTTTAATATGAGTATAATAAGAGTGTTAGAATTAGAACTTTTTGGTTCTCTGCATAATTCATTCCAATGTTCCTAAAGCACTGACCTTCACAAGGTTAACATTGCAGCTCATAGCAAATAAGTGCACCACTTACCTCTTATTAATATAGTTAATATAATATAAGAAGCTATTAGATACCTACACACCAAGTATTCTATGAGATGATAGAAGAGAAGAATTTGACCTAAATTGGAAATTCACAAAAATCTTTCTGAAAGCAATAATGCCTAGATAGAACATTGAAAGAAAAGTATGAGGTAGGCAGGAAAATAAAATCTATTTGAGGCAATAGAAATAGTTTATAAAATGAACTTCACAGTTTTTATAATGTTTTGTTCAATCATCTTCATCTAATGTTGCAAGACAAATCCCTCCCAAATTTGGTGGTTAAAATACAGTTATGTGATTAAACTTGCAAAGGGTTCAGCTGGGTTAGCTTACCTCTGCTCTAGGTGGTGACAGGGGAATTCCTGTATATGTTTGCATGTGGTCTGAAATGCTGGTACAGCAGGGGCTTCTACACATGTTACCACTAATTCTCCAGGATGCTAGCCTAGGATTTGGCACGTGGTAATAAAAGCATCTCTAGAAGGAAGAGCAAACAAGTTCTGGTACACAAGAACTTTACTAACTTCTGCTGGTGTCATTCACCCAAAAGAAAGAACAGGAAAAAATGAGAGCCAGGGATTTAATCAACACAGATTAAAAACAAGATGTCTGAACCAGAATTTAGAGTCATGATAATAAGAATACTATCTGGGGTGGAAAAAAGCATAGAATACCTTTCTGCAGAGATAAGAAGTAAAATCTAGTCAGGATGAAATTAAAAATGCAATAACTGAGATGCAATTTTGAATGGATGCCACGACGGCAAGAATGAACAAAGTAGAGCAGCGAATCAACAACATAGAAGACAAACTTACAGAGAATAATGAAGAAGAAAAAAGAAGGAAATGAAGGCAAAGCAATAATATAAGAATTAGAGGACTCAATGACTCATTAAAAAGGAATAACATCAGAGTCATAGGGGTCCCAGAAGATGAAGAGAGAGAAAAAGGGGTAGAAGGTTTATGTGAGCAAATCATAGAGGAAAATTTTCCTAACCTGGGGAAAGACACAAACATCAAAACCAGGAAGCACAGAAAACTCCCATTAGATTCAATAAAAACTGACCACCACCAAGGCATATCATAGTCAAATTCACAAAATACACAGACAAGAAAAGAATTATGAAAACAGCAAGGGAAAAATAAGTCCTTAACCTGTAAAAGAAGACAGATCAGGTTTGCAGCAGACCTATCAACAGAAATTTGGCAGGCTTGAAAAGAGTGGCAGGATATATTCAATGAGCTGAATCAGAAAAATATGCAGCCTAGAATTCTTTATCCAGCAAGGCTGTCATTCAAAATAGAAGGAGATAAAGAGTTTCCCAGATAAGCAAAAACTAAAGGAGTTCATGACCACTAAATCAACCCTGCAAGAAATTTTAAAGGGGACTCTCTTAGGAAAGAAAAGATGAAACAAAACAAAAAAGATCCAAAACAACAAAGACTAGACAGGACCAAAGAACACCACCAGAAACTCCAACTCTACAGGCAACACAATGGCAATAAGTTCATATTTGTCAGTACTCACTCTAAATGTCAATGGACTAAACGTTCCAATCAAACAACATAGGGTAACATAATGGATAAAAAAACCAAGATCCATCTATATTCTGTTTACAAGAGACCCATTTCAAACCTAAAGACACCTTCAGATTGAAAGTAAGGGGATGGAGAACCATCTATTATGCTAATGGTTGCCAAAAGAAAGCCCAAGTAGCCATAGTTATATCAGACAATCTAGATTTTAAACTAAAGACTGTAACAAGAGATGAAGAAGGGCATTGTATCATAATAAAGGTGTCTATTCACCAAGAAGATCTAACAATTGTAAACATTTATGCCCCCAACCTGAAAGACCCAAATATATCAATCAACTAATCACAAACATAACGAAACTCATGACAAAAATCAGATAGTAATAGGGGCCTTCAACATCCCCACTTACAACAATGGACAGATCATGTAAGCCGAAAATCAACAAGGAAACAACGGCTTTAAATGACACACTGGACTGGATGGGCTTAACAGATATATTCAGAACATTACATCCTAAAGCAGTGGAATACACATTCTTCTCCAGTGGATAAGGAACATTCCCTAGAATAGATCACAACTGGGACACAAATCAGCCCTCAACAAGTACAAAAAGATTGAAATCATACTGTGCATATTTCCAGACCACAACACTATGAAACTCAAAATGAACCACAAGAAAAAATTTGGAAAGATTACAAATACTTGGAGACTAAAAAACATCCTACTAAAACACGAATGAGTTAACCAAGAAGTTAAAGAGGACATTAAAGAGTACACGGAAGTCAATGAAAATGATAATACCATAGCCCAAAACCTCTGGGATGCAGCAAAGGTGGTCATAAGAGGGAAGTATATAGCAATCCAGGCCTTCCTAAAGAAGAAAGAGAGGTCTCAGATACACAACCTCACCTTATACCTTAAAGACCTGGAAAAAGAACAGCAAATAAACCCCAAACCAGGAGAAGACAGGAAATAATATAGGTTAGAGTGGAAATCAATGCTATTGAAATTAAAAAAAATAAAAAAATAAAAAAAACACGAGAACAGATCAATGAAACCAGGAGCTGGTTCTTTGAAAGAATTAACAAAATTGATAAACCCCTAGCTAGTTTGACCAAAAAAGAAAAAGGAAAGGACGCAAATAAATAAAATCCAAAATGAAAGAGGAGAGATCAAAACCAACACTGTAGAATTACCAACAATAATAAGAGTACATTATGAGCAATTATGTGCCAATATATTTGGCAGTCTGGAAGAAATGAACAAATTCCTAGAAACATATACACTATCAAAGCTGAAACAGGAAGAAATAGAAAATTTGAAGAGACTCATAACCAGTAAAGAAATTGAATTAGTAACCAAAAATCTCCTGAAAAACTCAAGAGACCAGGTCCAGATGGCTTTCCAGGTGAATTCTACCAAACATTCAAAGAAGAGTTACCACCTATTATTTTGAAGTTTTTCCAAAAAAAATAGAAATGAAGGGAAAACTTCCAAACTCATTCTATGAGGTCAGCATTACCTTGATTCCAAAACCTAAGGAGAACTACAGGCCAATTTCCCTGATGAACATGAATGCAAAAATCCTCAACAAGATATTAGCCAACTGGATACAACAATACATTAAAAGAATTATTCACCACGACCAAGTGGGATTTATACCTGGGTTGCAAGCCTGGTTAAATATCCAGAAATCAATCAATGTGATACATCACATTAATAAAATAAAGGTAAAGAACTACATGATCTCTATAGATGCAGAGAAAGCATTCAACAAATGCAGTGTTGTTTATTCATAAAAACCCTTAAGAAAGTATGGATAGAAGGTTCTTACCTCAAGTTCATAAGAGCCATATATGAGAGAACCATCGCTAATATCATGCTCAATGGGGAAAATCTGAGAACTTTCCCCCTAAGGTCAGGAACACGACAGGGATGTTCACTGTAACCACTGTTATCCAACATAGTATTGGAAGTCCTAGCCTCAGCAATAAGGCAACACAAAGGAATAAAAGGCATCCAAATCATCAAGGAAGGAGTCAAACTTTCACTCTTCACAGATGACATGATACTCTATATGGCAAACCCCAAAGATCCCACCAAAGTAACTGCTAGAATGGATCCAGAAATTCAGCAAAGTCACAGGATATAAAATAAATGCACAGAAATCAGTTGCATTCCTATACACCAATAATGAATCAACTGAAAGAGAAATCAAGGAATCGATCCCTTTTACAATTGCGCCAAAACCCATAAAATACCTAGGAATAAACCTAACCAAAGAAGTGAAATTTATACACTGAAAACTATAGAAAGCTTATGAAAAAAATCAAAGAAGACAAAAACTGGAACAATATTCCATGTTTATGGATTGGAAGAACAAATATTGTTAAAATATCAATACTACCCAAAGCAATTTACACATTTAATGCAATCCCTATCAAAATAACACCAGCATTCTTCACAGAGCTATAAGAAACAATCCTAATTTTTGTATGGAATGAGAAAAAATCCCAAATAGCCAAAGCAACCCTGAAAAATAAAACCAAAGCTGGAGACATCACAATCCCAGACTTTAAGATGTATTACAAAGCTGTAATCATCATGATTATGGTACTGGCACAAAAACAGACACTTAGATCAATGGAAAAGACTAGAGAACCCAGAAATGGACACACAAGCATATGGCCAACTAATCTTTGACAAAGCAGGAAAGAATATCCAATGGAATAAAGACTATGTCTTCAGTAAATGGTGTTGGAAAAACTGGACAGCAACTTCCAGAAGAATGAACCTGGACCACTGTCTTACACCATACACAAAAATAAACTCAAAATGGATAAAAAACCTAAATGTAAGACAGGAAGCCATCAGAATCTTAGAGGAGAAAGTAGGCAAAAACCTCTTTGACCTCAGCTATAGCAACTTCTTACTCAACACATTTCTAGAAGCAAGGGAAACAAAAGGAAAAATGAACTATTGGGACCTCATCAAGATAAAAACATTTTTCACAGCAAATGAAATAATTAGCAAAACTAAAAGGCAACCAACAGAATGGGGAAAAATATTTGCAAATGACATGTCAGATAAAGGGTTAGTATGCAAAATATATAAAGAAGTTATGAAACTCAACACCCAAAACACAAATAATCCAGTGAAGAAATGGGCAAAAGACATGAATAGTCACTTTTCCAAAGAAGACATCAAGATGGCTAACAGACACATGAAAAAATGCTCAACATCACTCATCATCAGGGAAATACAAATCAGAACCACAATGAGATACCACCTCACAGCAGTCAGAATGGCTAAAACTAACAACTTACTCAACAGCAGATGTTGGCAAGGATGTGGAGGAAGGGAAACTCTTTTGCACTGCTGCTGGGAATGGAAACTGGTGCTGTCATTCTGGAAAACAGTATGGAGTTTCCTCAAAACACTAAAAATATAATTACCCTACGATCCAGCAATTGCACTACCAGGTGTGTTGTTTCAAAGGGACGCATGCACCCTAATGTTTTTACCACAAACACGTGTGCTGTTTTGAAGGGACACATGCACCCCAATGTTTATAGCAGTGCTATTGACGGTAGCCAAAGTATGGAAATAGCCCAAATATTCACTGACAGATGAATGGATATTCATTCTATATAAATATAAAATGGAGTATTACCCAGCAATCAAAAAGAATGAAATTTTGCCATTTGCAAAAACATGGATGGAAGTAGAGGGAATTATGCTAGTGATAAAGCCAGTCAGAGAAAGACAAATATCATATGACTTCACTCATATGTGGAATTTAAGAAAAAAAAACAGATGAACATAAGGGAAGGGATGCAAAAATAATATAAAAACAGGCAGGGGGACAAAACATAAGAGACTCTTAAATGTACAGAACAAACTGAGGGTTGCCGGAGGGGTGGTGGGTGAGGGGACAGGCTAAATGGATAAGGGGCATTAAGGAAGACACTTGTTGGGTGTTACATGTAGGGGATGAATCACTGGAACCTACTCCTGAAATCATTATTGCACACTATATGCTAACTAACTTGGATATAAATTAAAAAGTAAAAATAAAAAATAATAATAGATCATACTACAATTGGTTTTAAAATATTTTGACACTGGAATGAGTGAATTTCCACCTAACGTCTTTTAATTCCCTTTCTTTTCAGCACAGCTGGAACCCATCATCTCTTTTACTGCCCAGCTAGTCATCACACATACCGATTTGGGCTAGCAAGTAATGACCGAGGAGGAAGAACAATAGACATATCTCAAGGGCACTTTTGAATAATTTATCCTTGTCTATACATTGAGGGATTTTTTTTAAGTATTATTCAGAAACTTCTCATATCAAACATTATACTTATCCAATAACTCTTTAACCTCAATTTGCTTGAATCAAAAAATTAAAACAGTAACTTTAAAATCAAATGCCTTGGGGCACCTGGGTGGCTCAGTCAGTTAAGCGGTCGACTTTGGCTCAGGTCATGATCTTGCGGTCCGTGAGTTCAAGCCCCGCGTTGGGCTCTGTGCTGACAGCTCAGAGCCTGGAGCCTGTTTCAGATTCTGTGTCTCCCTCTCTCTGACCCTCCCCCATTCATGCTCTGTCTCTCTCTGTCTCAAAAATAAATAAACGTTAAAAAAAATTTTTAAAACTAAAATAAAATGCCTTTCCAATGAGTAGTAAAAAGCCACTCTCCAAATTACTACTAATAAGAACAAACGATTCATTTCTTTTAGAGAATGGGCTAATGCATGGTTTAAAATGCAAGTGTCTATTCCAAACTATATATTTCCCTCCACACATAAAAACCATAAAAAATAATGTGAATTAAAATTTCTTTTATCATTAGATCTAAATGCTTTTCAAGGTTTTATGTTATACTTCAACTTACTCATTTCTAATTTTGGATTATTTTATGTTTTTGTATTTAGGAGAAGCAGTAAAATTTTGCTTGTATACAACTTAAAATGCTCTTTATGTCTTTTAATTAGCAACTTCATATTTTATATTTTATATTTTAAAAATATTTTAAAATTAAATTATGTATTTTTAACTTAAAGACTACTTTGGTGCAGCAACTATTCTTATGACTTTGATGTAAACAGAGGAAGGCTATATATATATATATATATATATATATATATATGTGTGTGTATACAAATTATACACATTGAAAATTATACAACAACCTTATAAATATAAGTGAAAAAATATTTTTAACAATATCAGGAAATATAAAGAAGCAAACCACAGGAAAAATCATATGACATTTGCCATTATATAATGTTAAAAAACAAATAAAACTAAATACTCTTTTTTAAGAGGTAAATATATAGTAATACTTTAAGGAGATCTTTAAAATAAAAAAAATAACTTGATAGTGATTAGCTTTTGGAAGATGCAAAGTGATGTAAATATGAATGGTCACATTCTTTTGCTTCTAAGGAGCCAGTACTCTTCTATTTCCTGGATACAGATGGATTAATTTAGACTATCTTTTTGAAATTTCCATAGCTTGTTTGCATTATGTTGTATGATATAATTAACTTACTGCATAATAATTTTAAAATCAGCAGAAAACTGATTGAAAAGCACAGTCAATCGGGGTACCTGGGTGGTTCAGTCGGTTAAGTGTCCGATTTTGGCTCAGGTCCTGATCTTGCAATTAGTGAGCTTGAACCCCGCATCAGCCTCTGTGTGACAGCTCACAGCCTGGAGTCTGCTTTAGATTCTGTGTCTCCCTCTCTTTCTGCCTCTCCCTCACTTGTGCTCTCTCTCTGTGTTGCAAAAATGAATAAAAGTTTAAAAATTAATTTTAAAAGCATGATCAATCTACATTAGGCTTATTTTTTAAATATTTATTAATTATTTTGAGAAGGGGGGAGAACACAAGAGGGGGAGGGGAAAAGAAAGAGGGAGAGAGAGCATCCCGACCAGGCTCCACATTGTCAGCACAGAGCTCGAGGTGAGACTGAATTTCAGGAACTTTGAGATCATGACCTGAACTGAAATCAAGAGTTGGATGCCCAACTGAACTGAGCCGCCCAGACGCCCCTCACACTAGGCTTATTTTTAAAAGAAAAAATGTAAAACCATTGTAATTTTTTTAAATTAGGAAAATAAAAATTTATCTGTAAGTTAATGCTAAGCACCTACAATAACTTCATATTCAAAATAAATAATGAAAAATAAAAAACTATGTACGATGAAATATTCACATATTAAACCCTCTTAAGCAATATTTAAAAAAGAAAGAAAATTGCATTTCAGGAGAAAAAGTATATACAAATAGGAAAAGTAAAAGTAGTCCAAAATTATATAACAAAAGAACTATGAAGAAGATGCAGAAATCTGAATTTTATATACCTAAAATATGGTTTCAAATATGTGTATGTATAAAATAGGTGAACTACGAAATTCTAATGGTATAGGTACAAATATAATTTAGCTGTTAACATAGCTAACACAAAAATGTATACGCCTAGCTATAAAAAAAAACTAGAAAGGACATAAAATATATGAATGAAGGAATAAAACAATAAAATCACATCTATACATGCGTGCGAAACCTATCCATTCTAACTGATAAGAATATTAATGTTCTTCCTATGTCCATTCCTCAGTCAAGTAATTATTACCCTTTCATATTTGCTTATATAAACATCATGCGTGCAATAAACATTTTAGCATTAAAAGTAATGTTATCCTTTCTTCAGACAGCGATATATTCCCTGCTCATTATTTTCACATATTTTTCTTTTCTTTCCACCTGCATCCATTCACAGAACACAGGTCGATTGCATCCTACTGAGTGCCAGAACTATACTGGCTGTTACAGACACCGAGGCGAATAAAATTACTCATGCTCTCAAGTACTACACAATATAACTCACATTCTCATAAAAGAGTATTATAATATATGATAAGATCCCTAAGAAAGATATCTAAGCAGTATGCCACAGAGCAAGATGGAACACAGTAATGGTCAGAATGGTAACACGCCAGAAGTTTCATCTTTTTCAATTATAAAACCCAAGATTGGCTGAGATAAATATGTTAAAGATTCTGGTTTCCTATCTATCTCTACTCCTAGGAACAAGCCTAAAACAATTACATTAAATTCATTTAACTAATTCATATAGTGCTGTCTACCTACATCATTATTACAAAGTATCCAAAGTATCAACATAAGTCAGCCTCTCTGCTTTTAATTATACTTCATCTCACATAACGTAAATCCCCAGTTTATAGGCACTTTTAGTTCCACAATCTTGTTGCCTATCACTTGAAAGACTTGTACAAGAGATAAGTAAAGAACCTCTCATAATCATTAATTAACTGTGCAAAGAGGAGGATGTCTACTGTTCATCTGGTTCTGTGTTACTTGCACTCACCTTGAAACTGTTACTGACAGAAGAAGTCTTGAATAGAGTTTATTTCAGATTTAGTTACACAATTATCCCTATGTGATTTTACAGCTTGGTTAAAGTATCCATCACATTATTACTGAAAAGGAAGTAGTCGTAATGTCTATACCGAAGAGAAAGGAGCACACGTTAACAAAGAGACTTCTATGAAGTAGAATTGGAGCCACACATTAATGAATGTTGTCTAAAGTAATCTTTGAGAGGGTACTATGTACCATATGGAATAGCCCATGGTTTCTCCTTCGGCGTGTCATTACTCTGTTGGGATTCTTTGACATTTCACACTCGCTGTCTCATAATGCTAGTGGAAAAGTGGGGGGTAAGGAAGCATTGCCTATGACCACGTACTGGGACTGACAGAAAGTGACTGTAATAACATGTTGATTTTCCCCCCACAGGTCTGAAGACACAGCTCAGAGATTAGCTTGAAATCTTAACACCGACCTTCTGGTTCTGCCAACAATTATAAATTCCCCAAAGAAAATTATTCTTGTGACAGTATTCGTATTAGTTTCTAGAACTGCAGTAACAAATTACTGCAAGCTTGGTGGCTTAAATTAACAGAATTTTTTTTCTTTCACAGTTTTTGAGGCCAGAATTCTAAAATCAGGAGGCGGGCAGGGCTGCACTCCCTCCAAAGGCTCTAGGAAAGAATCTTTTTGCGACTCTTTCACATCTGGTAGCTCCAGGTGTTTCTTGGTTTGTGATAGCTTTAATCTCTGTTTCCATCTTCACATGGTCTTCCTCTCTGTGTCTTTTCTTATAAAAATACTTGTCATTGGATTTAGGGTTGACCCCAAAGTAGAATGGTCTCATCTCACATTCCTTAATCTGCGAAGTCTCTTTTTCCAATAAAGGCACATTCACAGGTTCCAGGTAGGCATATTTTTTGGGAAGCCACCATTCAACCCATTACATTAGCTAAGGGTGTATATAAAATAATACTAGGGTAAGCAAAGAGTTTTATGCTTAGTATGTATCTTTGCTTTTAACAATTTATTATGTTTATTTTATGTATGATATTTACTGTAAGTCTCGTTCAATTATAGACCAAATCAATAGTGAACCAGTATATATATTTCTAATACTATAACCTCTTGGCTGTTGCTTCACGATTCTTAGGCTAGATTCTAGCCTATGTGCTTTCAGTTAAGCCCCCCCAAAGTATTCTGCCCTGGCTTTTCTAAATCATCCCAGAAAAATCCTCTTCTGAGTTTCTGACAGTTTTTTTTTTCCATCAGCATGTTAGTGGGTGAGTAGTAATGAACTATACAGGAGATGTATTTTCTTAAATTTGTTTTATGAAGATACTTCACCTGATCAGAGATCAGCACCATTTATTTTACTGTGTCTTTCCATCGTGGCCTTTAATCTACTTCCTCTTATGCTATTGTTGGAGCATTAAGAAAACATTTTGGGAGTTGTTTCTATTTACAATGTTAAAAGAGATTTGGGAGAAAATTGAGTTTAAATAGGAAGTGTTTGTGAGATGTGTGTCAATGTCTTTTCTTGCTAGAGGAAAGAAGATGGAAAAAATGCAACTGCTATGATATTATTCCTTTCTGCTTAATAATGTTTTTGAGGTAGGCTTTCTGTATAACTTATGACAGATCATTGTTTCAGTAAGTATTCTTAGTTTCAAAAACAGAACAAGCATTGGTTATTTTGAGAGAAATATAATTTTTATGTCTTTCTATGTTAATCATCATACGATCATCAATTGGCTATGTTTAGTGAAATTTATAGGCAATCATCCTTCCAGGCGATTATATTAAAAAGAAAAAAAAAAGACAGGACATTCGACATAGTCTTGAGAAAGATAATGAAGGTGTTGCTGTCCCTGTCAGTTAAAAGCAAACTGCTCTGATCATTCTTGCAGAGGTAAAGTAGCCCATTTACTGTCTTTATATCACATCTCATGATGTATATTAATTTGTTCCAGCAAAGTCACTACATATAGAAAACACAAATATTTGTATGTTTCTATGAAATATTTTGGTTAGGATATTCTAGTTAAAATTGCTTAACAGCATTTTGGAGGGACACATATATTATGACCTTAGTGTTATTATATCCAATTTCCCACCACCACATTTCCTATGGATCAAAGTGACTGAGAGGGGGTACCTGGGTGGCTTAGTCAGTAAAACATAAAACTCTTTATTTTAGCTCAGATCATGATCTCGCAGTTCGTGAGGTCAGGCTCTGTGTTAAAGGTGTAGAGCCAGCTTGGGATTCTCTCTCTCTTAGTCTCTCTCTCTCTCTCTCTCTCTCTCTCCCTCTCTCTCAAAATAAATGAATAAATAAACTTAAAAAAAAACTTACAAACATGGGGGGCTTGTGTGACTCAATCGGTTAAGTGTCTGACTTCAGCTCAGGTCATGATCCCACAGTTCATGGGTTCGAGCCCCACGTCAGGTTCTGTGCTTAGCTCAGAGCCTAGAGCCTGCTTCGGATTCTGTGTTTTCCTCTCTCTCTGCCCTTCTCCCCAGTTGCACTCTGTCTTTTCCTGTCTCTCAAAAATACATGTTAAAAAAATAACAACTTATAAACAAACTGAGAGTCATTCTGCCTCTTCTACCATCTATAGTTCATGGGCAATAATTACCTGTCCTAGTTTTACCATTTTGGCTCTGCCAATCAGAAATGTCCACTTTTTCAATGTCATCACAGACCCGTTTCAATGGTGGCATCTCCCACCACCATCTCTGGCTTCCCAATTCTCATACCACCTTTCTTCCATACTTTTTCTTCATATTATAGCAACTCTGGTCTATTGACTTCACATGAACAAATTTTACTAAACCAATTTTAAGTTAATCAACTTAAGTAAATCAAGTATATTCAATCTAGGATCCTGGGAAACTGCACCTATATTATACATTCAACATGTCCTGGTTTTGTGTTTGGACCTTGGGCTACAATAGTTACAATCCATTTCCACATATTTCATACAGGTATTTGAGATTAAAAGTTAACCAGATAGTGCAATTATTTGGTGTATAAGCTGTGTCATCTCAAAATAGACCTCAACATTCTCCACAGATATCTTCAAGTTATTATCTAGGGGCAAAAAGAGAAGATGAAATGAGGCTTGAGGAAAATGGGCACCTCTTGCAAGACAAGTCTCAGATGTGATCATTGCAAAATATTTGAGCAAGTGGAGTCTAGTTTTCTCACATGAGTGAGGAGTAATGTTTCTGCTGTCAATGGAATGCCAAAGGACTTGGTAGGTGTACAAAAATCTCCACTCAGATCTGAGGTGCCTACTAATTCCCACTGAATGCCTTAATCTTAATATAACTCTCTGATTTTCTAATTCTGTCTTGAGGTTTAACTTAAAATTCTGAGGTTTTAAAAAAATTATTATTATTTCTCTATCATTGTTTTCTTTAACTTATCTAGTGACAATAGAAGCAAATATTGCACTTCACGTCATAGCCCTAGAAGTCTTCATTATTACCATTTAAATTAAGTTCAGCGTTTACATGTTTTTCCTACCCCTTACCTTCAAACACCTCTTAATTCCAACTTAACCACAAATGAATCTGTCAGGGCTCGATCATAGAAATAGAAAGACTATGATTATTATATTATAAAGACATGTATTTGAGGAATTTATGGATTATGCAATTGGATTTTGTGCCGTTATGGAAACAATTGTAAAAATGAAATCTCAAAAAAGAAATTGAGAGTCATCAAAAAGAGTTACAAAGCAGACCTTCTAAAACAATGGTGTAGGTGAACAACTTGGAGCTTGAGGCGCATCTGTAGCAAGACTTGTTCAGCTGCCAGAGTGGGACTGCTATTGAAAGTCACTGAATCAATCTGGAAAAGTCTTTTTCCCTTCTTATCTGTCAGTGTGCCTGGGTTGCTATTAGTCAGCAGGTGTAGTATTCAGAAAGAGGAAATGGATATGAAGCAGGTGAGTTGTGGAAGACATATACAGAACTATCTCACCGTGTCTATCCATGGTGACTTTCATATATTAATAACTTCTACTCAGTTTTCATCCTCCAGATATCATGTTTCTCTGTCGTCTAACTCCACTCAGATGCACACAGGGAAGAGTAGACTGAAAGATATGTTTCCAGCTTAACGAAGCTGACACATAGTACCAAACAATCAGAGTAGATGACAATTATAATTATGTTGTTACTACATAAACCAATTTTAATATTCTTTTTTTTTTTCAATATAAGAAATCCTAATGAAGAAATTTCCATGCTGGTTGACCACATATCCCAACAACTCATCAAGAGGAACTGTTTTCTGGAACATTCCCTAAAACTTCTCTAGGTATTTTAATGACAGGTAATTTAATGAAGGGAATTCATCGCACAGGTAGGAAAGAGACACAAAGTCAAATAGAGAGTGTTGAAGCAATTCAAACATCAGCAAGAGGCAAGGAATCAGTGACCAGTCTTTGGAAATGGAGAAAGTAATAATAATGAGGCCACAAGTTGAGTCCATCTTCTGGATATAAAATTCTTTCAGGGGCCATGGAGATCTGGGATCATGGAAGATGGGATTGTCTTATGGAGAGTAGGAACTATGGAGGAGAGGCAGTCACTACTGGAATAGGCCAGAGATGTGAGAAATAAAAATGGGAATATCAGGTTTCTCCCCTTTTCTTGTTCTCCAGGTTATTAGCAGCAATTACTTTTTTTTAATGTTTATTTATTTTTGAAAGAGAGAGAAAGAGTACAAGTGGAGGAGGGGCAAAGAGAGAGAGGGAGACACAGAATCTGAAGCTAGGTCCAGGCTCTGAGCTGTTAGCACAGAGCCCAACAAGGGGCTCGAACTCACAAAACTTGAGATCATGACCTGAGCTGGAGTCCGACGCTTAACTGATTAAGCCACCCAGGCACCCCTGTTTGCATCAATTCCTATTGGCTAAGAATATATTGGCTACACCTAGGAGGCTTTGGAAGGGGATCCTGGAAACTGGTTTGGAAAGGAAGAGCAAACGATAGATGAAAATAACTGCTAGGCAATGACTGATATATATCTAGCCGCTTAATAATATATTAGATATCATGAGAAGAATTCTATGAATGGATATGCTAAATTCATTTGTGTAAATATACTTGGATTCCCTTAAATTGCTTACTAATGCACTCTAAATTTTAAGAGGTTTGTTGAATTCTATGTTCCTTAGAAATGTGGAAGAATCATCTCTAACTTAAAGAAAATGAATATGAAGTCATCTGAAAAAATATTTTTTATAATCTAATAGCCGTATATATCCACACATTATATTTTTAAAAATAATTTATATTCATATTTTAAAGAATTTTCTCACATTTACTGTGTTTAAATGTCCCCATAGTAATGTCATGAAATGGATATACCATGGTTAATAAAACTTGGGTGGCAATAAGGGATTTATTTTCTAACACATACTGAAAGCCCTGGTATTTAATACACATGACTGAATTTCCAGTTAAGACTAGCTCGCACAAAGTACTGCACCATGTGCAAGACTGTAGAGTCTCGCTCTATGAGGGAATATGGCTTAGATAGGAAGCAATGTGCAAATAATCAAGCACTTTTCCCTTTCTAAGATAAACAGCTGGATATCACTTAACAGAAGTTATTAAAGTAGCTAAACATTTTTGTGAAAGCTGATGAACTTTGGTTTTAAAATACAAACGTCAAACAGCTATATGAACAGAAGCCGCAGCCATTCTAGCATGGGCAATGGGAGACACACACGGGCGTATCAGCTGTCACATTCCAATCAGGACCTAACAAATGCAATACTAATAATATTGTAATAAGAACAACAACTAACATTTAGTGACAGTTATTTATCTTTTCTTTCCCATTTCTAAAAGGGGGCTTCCGATTAATACTCTATGTCCATAACTTTGCAAGTTTACATTTGCAAAAATTATTTTTAATTTGCCTCTACGTTTATTTTTATGTACTCTGGCTAGAGTACAAAAGTCCAATTGTTACCATACATGGGCGTGCATACACCTTAGAGATACTGATATTCAGTCAGGCTGAATATCACAATAAAGCAAGTCCAATGAATTCTTTTGGTTTCCCAGAGCAAATAAAAGTTATGCTTACATTATAGTCTATCTACTAAGTGTGAAACAGCATTATGCCTAAAAAAAATTTGCAAACCTTAACTAAAAATATTTTATTGCTAAAAAATGCTAATCACCATCTCAGCTTTCAGTGAGTCATGATCTTTTTGCTGGTAGAGGATTTTGCCTCTCTGTGTTTGGCTGCTGACTTATCAGGGTGGTGCTTGCTGAAGGTTCGGGTGACTGGGGCAATTTCTTAAAATAAGACAAAAATAAAGTGTGTAACATTGATTGTCCCTTTTTTTCATGAACAATTTCTCTGTAGCATGAGATGCTGTTTGATGGTCCTTCACCCACAGTAGAACATCTTTCCAAACTGAAGCCAATCCTCCCAAATCCTGTTGCTGCTTTTTCAACTGAATTGATGTACTATTCTTAACCTTTTATTGTCATTTCAACAATCTTTTGAAAATTGAAAATTAAATTTTTTTTAATGTTTATTTATTTTTGAAGGAGAGAGAGAGTGTGAGTGCGGGAGGGGCAGAGCGAGAGGGAGACACAGAATCCGAAGCAGACTCCAGGCTCTGAGCTGTCAGCACAGAGCCCAACGCGGGGCTCGAACTCAGAAACCGTGAGATCGTGACCTGAGCCGAAGTCGGACGCTCAACCGATTGAGCCACCCAGGCACCCCCATGTCAACAATCTTCACAGTCTCTTCACTATGAGCTGTTTCCATCTCAAGAAACCACTTTCTTTCCTCATCCACAAAAATCAACACGTCATCTATAAAAGTTTTATCGAGATTGCAGCATTCAGTGAGATCTTCAGGTTCCACTGCTAATTCTAGTTCTCTTGTTATTTCCACCACATCTGTCTGCACTTACTTCCTCCAGTAAAGTCTTGAACACCTCAAAGTCATCGAGGAGGGTTGGAATCAACTTCTAAATCCCTGTTCGTGTTGATCTTTTGACCTCTTCCCATGAATTGCAAATGTTCTTAGTAGCATCTAGAATGGTGAATCCTTTTCAGTAGGTTTTCAATTTATTTTGTCCAGATACATCACAGGAATCACATATCTGTAGAAGCTTTACTCTTATGAATGTATTTCTTATAAGACTTGAAAGTCTAAATTGCTCCTTGGTCCATGGGCTGCAAAATGGATGTTGTGTTAGCAGGCATGAAGACAGCATTAATCTCATTGTATATCTTCATCGCACCTTGGGTAACCAGGTGCATTGTCAATGAGAAGTCATATTTCGAAAGGATTCTTTTTTCTAAGCAGTATGTCCCAACAGTGGGCTTAAAATATTCAGTAAACCATGTTGTAAACAGATGTGCTGTCATCCAAGCTTTGTTGGTCTATTTATAATGCACAGGCAGAGTGGATTTAGCATAATTCTTAAGGGTGCTAGGATTTTTAAAATGGTACATGAGCATTGGCTTCGATTTAAAGTCACCAGCTGCATTAGCCCCTAATAAGACTGTCAGCTTGTCCTTTGAAGCTTTTGAAGCCAGGCATTAACTTTGCCTCTCAACCTATGAAAAGTCCTAGATGGCATCTTCTTCTGCTACAAGAGTATTGCATCCACATTGGAAATCTGATGTTTGCTGTAGGCACCTTCATTAATGATCCTAACTAGATCTTCTAGATCACTGTCTGCAGCTTCTACATCAGCATGTGACGCTTCACCTTGCACTTTTATGTTGTGGAGATGATTTCTTTCCTTAAACCTCATGAACCAACCTCTGCTAGCTTCAAGCTTTTCTTCTGCAGCTCCTAACTTCCCTCAGCCTTCATAGAATTGAAGAGAGTTAGAGCCTTGCTATGGATTAGACTTTGGCTTAACGGAATGCTGTGGCTGGTTCAATCTTCTCTGTAGACCACTAAAAGTTTCTCCATATCAACAATAAGGTTGTTTCTCCTTCTTATCATTTGTGTGTTCCATGGAGCATTCCTTTTAATTTTCTTCATGAACTCTTCCTTTTCATTTACAACTTGGCTGTTTGGTGCAAGAGGTCTAGCTCTTGGCTTATCTCAGCTTTTGACATGACTTCCTTACTAAGCTTTGTCATTTCTAGCTTTTGATTTAAAGTGACACACATGTGACTCTTCCTTTCACTTGAACACTTTGAGGTCATGGTAAGATTATTACTTAGCTTAATTTCAATATTGTTGTGTCTCAAGGACTAGGACAGCCCAAGGAGAGGAAGAACGATAATGGAAGAGTTAGCTGGTCTATGAAGCAGTCAGAACAGAGACTACATTTATAGATAAATTTACTGTCTTATGTGGAAGTGGTTCATGGCCCTAAAGCAATTATAATATTAACATCAAAGATCACTGATCACAGATCACCAAGACAAATATAATAATAATGAAAAAGTGTGAAATATTGCAAGCACTATCAAAATGTGACACAGAGGCAGGAAGTGGAGCAAATGGAAAAATGGCACAAATAAATTTGCTCGACACAGGGTTACCACAAACCTTCAATCTGTAAAAAACACAGTATCTGCAAAACGCAACAAGGTAAAGCACAATGATAGCAGATACACTTGTAATACTCTACTTTTCCTAATAATGTCTGATCAAGAGATCACTTCTGGTGTTAAAGGTGATCTTATTACCTGAGATTTCCTATTGTAAATGAAGACAAGAAAGAAGGATGGAGAAATCTCAAAGTAAGCAAACAGCATTTCAGCAGAACGGTTTCTTAAAAACCACAACCCTATCTGTATATAGATTTACAATTACTTTGCAATATTACCCCCAAAAATATGCACTTTGATGTCTGACAGATTTATACAGAAGTGTAACCACAGCAAAATTTAAAATGTATGTACATTTTTATTACCCCCAAAAGTTCTATTTGCCCCTTCCTATCACTCCTCCTTCCTACTCCAGGATGCCCTCTACTGTGCCTGTCCTACAATGTCACATGAAAGGAACCACTCTCTACAGGGCCCTTTGTATCTGGCTTTGGTTACTTAGCATAATTCTAGAGATTCATTTGTGCTGTGTCATGATATCAATATTTTGTTTCTTTTGTATTTTTAAAGAGTATTCCATTGCATACATTTGCCACTTCATGTGCTCCACCTGACGAATATTAGGAGTGTTCTCGATTTTGACTATTTTGAACAAAGGTGCTATGAGCGTTTGTGTAGAAAACATATTTCAGACATACACTTTCATTCCTCATGTATAAGCACTTAGCAGTGAAATTGCTAAGATGTATGGTAACAGTATATTTAATTTTACGAAAAACTGAAAATCTGCTTTCCAAAGAAGCTAAGCAATTATGCATTCTCACCGGAATACACAAGATCCCCAGTTCAATATACTCTGTAGCAAATCTCCTCTTGGACTTTTTCATTTTAGCAATTCTAATGGGTGAGGTTTAGTATTTCATAGTATTGTTTTAATGTGCATTTTCTTAGTAAATAATGTTGAGTATCTTTTCATATGATTACTTTTCTCTCTGTATCTCTTTCGTGAAATGACTCCTTAACACTTTTGCTCACTTTTAAAAATTAAACTCTCTCTTATTGTGTTGTAACATTGGTTTATGTATTTTATACACAAAACCTTTACTGGAATTTGTTTTGCACGTATTTTCCGCCAGAATGGTATGTGTCTTTTCGTTTTATTAACAGAACTTTTTGAAGCACTAGTTTTTAATTTTTATGAAGTACATTTATTGCTTTTTTTTGTTAGCATATTTTATCTCCTCTAAAAAAGTGCTTCATAACTCCACTTCTCAAAGTTTTTATCAATATTTTATTTTACAATTTAAAATCATTTGCTTTTTGGGGCGACTGAGTGGCTCAGTCGGTTAAACGTCTTACTTTGGCTCAGGTAATGATCTCACATTCTGTGAGTTCGAGCCCCCCATCAGGCTCTGTACTGTCAGCCTTAGCTTGGAGCCTGCTTCGAATTCTGTGTCCCCTCTCTCTCTGCTCTTCCCCCACTCTTGTTCTGTCTCTCTGTGTCTCTCAAAAATGAACAAACGTTAAAAAATTATTTTTAATTATTTGCATTTGAATTGGATCCCTGGTAACTATCAAGTTATTTTTTTGGTATCATTCAAGAGAAAGTGTGGGGCTCATTTGTTAGCACACAGGTGTCCAGCTGTGCCAGACCATTTGTTTCAAAGACTATGCTTATACCCTTTGCACTTTGTTTCATTCAATGTACTCTATAGAAGTGGATTTATTCCTGGAATCTATAATCTGTATCATTGATCTTCAGGTCCATTTTATAGAAATATCATACTCTAAACAAAATGTGACTCCAAATGCAAATAATGTTATTGTATTATTATTTAAATTTTTATTAATCAAATACCAAAATCTGACATTTTATTGCAGAACAGATAACTTTACCTTGAGTGCAGTTTGATTACAACCTTTGTACTGTAAAATTACTATTTAATTTATACTCACTTTTGTAATATCAGTAATATTAATAATATTAGTAATATCAGTAGCTTAGTAATATCAGTAGCTTATTTGTACTATAATCAGTAATCTCTTAGTAATATCAGTAGCTTATTTGCACATAAGTGAGTATCTTTCAGGAAACTCTTTTAACCATGCATTTTCTAGAAAAACTTTACACTCAGTACACCTAGTCTAGGAAAGGAGAAAATCTTCCTTCTTTAAAATATATAGCAATCTTTAGCAAGTATTTCTCTTAAGTTGTGCCTTTTTGAAAATTTCCAAATTGCAAACTGTCAAGTTTTTTTTCTAAATATATTCATTAAGAATTACCATATTTTCAAATCTCGTTTATTGAAAACTTAAGGTGTTTGGGTCACCAAATTTTTCTCTTACCTGATTTTTATTTTTTCTAAATTTTATATTCATCATATCTAGATCAAACACGATGGATTACAATTTCATTGCATATGATTTCAGAGTGATTCTTCTTGATGAATTTTTGAAATGACAGAGTTGGCATATTGGAGCAGTTGCACTGAGGTATAATTCACGTGCAAAAAATGCATCCGTTCTAAATTTATAAAGTGCAATCATCAAAACAATTCAGATTTGAAGCATTTTTATCATCCAAAACTTGCCATTCTATTGTTTACCATGTGTCTCCACTCTCATCCCCATTCTGGGGCAACCACTGGCCTCTTTTCTGTCTTTATAAATTTCTCTGTTTTACAAAGTTCATAAGAAGGTAATCATACAATACATATTTTTTGCATATGGCTTTTTTTCACTTGATGTAATTTTTAGCCCTTTCCATTGCTGAATAATATTCCATTGAAGGGAGATATATTTTTTCATCTGGATTTCAATATGCAAAAACCTGAAATAAGACATTTTCTTTAAAAAGCTGTTCTTAAATAGAATGGTCTAAAAAATAATATGGTTTTGAGTGTTTGTATATAAAAAAAAATCCCAGAAAGCATTACATTTATCACAAAATCTAATTTTTTTTAAAAAAAATCATAGTTATAATCTAATCAGCCAATCTTATTTGTTATGCAATCTAGTCTATATTATTCTGATTTTTAGTTTAAAGCTCTATAAACAATTTAACTTAAAAAAGCTACACTCTTCTTCAAGTTATCTATTTATTTATCTTATATAATCACCCTCAATATTTTTATTAACTGTCATTTCCTTCCTTATCATTCAACAGTATAAACTATTTAATAATGATTTTATATGCAAACTTAACAGCTATTTTAGTTTGCCATTACTATACCTGATTTAGGCTTTAACTAAAGGTACTAAGCACCCATCATGTCCAAGGAAAAATTGTGTTCTATAAGTCTCTTCAAAAACAATTGGACTTTTTAGCAATTAAAGGCATACAAATCAAAATACTGCAATGTGTAGAGGCATCACACTACCTAATTTCAAACTGTATTACTAATCTAATGCAATCAAAACTGTATGATGCTGACGTAAAAAATAACAATATAGATTAATAGAACAGAATTAACATACCAGAAATAAACCCATGCATATAAGGTCAACTAATAATTGCCGAGGGAGTTAAGAATACTCAATGGGTAAATGGGAAGAGTCTCTTTAATATATAGTGCTGGGAAAATTAATAGTTACATGCAAAAGAATGAAACTGGGCCCATATCTTATACCACTCACAAAAATTACCTTTTAGTGGATAAAGACTTGAATGTAAGACTGAAACCATAAAACTCCTGGAACAAAATATAGAAAAAAATTTTCCTGTCATGGGTCTTAGCAATAATTTTTTGGTTATGGCATCAAATGTATTTGCAAGGAACAAAATAAAAAATAAACAACTGGTGTTACATCAAACTAAAAAGCATTTGCACAGCATAAGGAACAATCAACAAAATGAAAAGACAACTTACAGATTGGGAGATAAAAAATATATATATGCCTATATATATACATACAACATGTTTATGATCATATGCTCTTATAAAGCCCAGTGCTTTCTAATGTGGTTGCTCTACCACTTAAATAATTTGGGGGGCTCCTGGGTGGCTCAGTCGGTTAAGCATTGGATTTCAGCTTAGGTCATGATCTCATGGTTTGTGGGTTCGAGCCCCGTGTTGGGCCCTGTGCTGATAACTCACAGCCTGGAGCCTGTTTCAGATTCTGTGCCTCCCTCTCCCTCTGCCCTTCCCCTGCTCACACTCTGTCTCTCTCTGTCTCTCAAAAATAAATAAATGTAATTAAAAAATAAATTTTAAACAATTTTTGAGCCAGGATCTAATAAACTTAAATAAGGAGCAGCACAAATTCTTTTTTTCTTTTAAGTTTTTTTTTACTTATTTATTTTGAGACAGAGAAAGAGTGCACGAGCAGGGGAGGGGCAGAGAGAGAGGGAGAAAGAGAGAATCCCAAGCAGGCTTTGCACTGTCAACATGGAGCCCAGTACAAGGCTCAAACCCAGGAACCCTGAGATCATGACCTGAGCTGAAACCTAGAGTCAGACGCTTAACCGAGTGAGACACCCAGGCACCCAGCAGCACAAACTCTTAGAAGGTTTATTATTAAAAATGATTATTCTTTAGACGTCGTCTTACATATGGAGAAATTGTGAATTATGGCTTTCTTCTATGTATGATACAATGTTTATATTAATTGATAATATAACATAACTATGAAAGTATAAACTTCCTTTAATTAATTTTTCCTTGATACAAGTTTTGTAAGTAGATGGTAAGACAATAATCTTTAAAGTGCCATATAATATTCAAAGCTTTCTTTTATTTCCATCTTTATTGAGATATAATTGACATATAACATCATTCAAGATTAGGTGTATTTTTATTAATAGTGTATGAATGAGAAGGTTGACATTTGTTATTAGAATCGTATAACTGGCATTTCATTAGAATACCTTCCTACAGTCTGAGAAAAAAATTTTTTTGAGAGAGAGAAAGAGTGTGAGCAGGGGAAAGGGGCAGAGAGAGAGAGAGAGAGAGAGAGAGAGAGAGAGAATCTTAAGCAGGCTCTACACTCAGCATGGAGCCCCAGGCAGGGCTTGATTCCATGACCCAGGAATCATGACCTGAGCCTAAATCAAGAGCCATATGCTCATCTGACTGAGCCACTCAGGCATGTCTAGTCTGAGAAAAATTTTTAAAGTCATTTTGAAGGTACATAATTTAGTTAAAAATCTATTATATTTTCCTTTAATATAACAAGCACAAGTGAAAGTATAGGACCCAGACCCATAACAGAGAGAGATACTTCACTTTGAGTATTAGACACTCTATTTTAGTGAAGATATTTTAAGCTTGTAAATTTGATAAGAAATAATAAAGTAAATTATTTCTCCCAGTCATTAAAACAATTTAAAAGTAGTTCTACTGTCAACGTGGAAAACACTTTAGAGAAGCATAAAAAAGAACTACTACTGATTTTGATGTTTCCAAGAGACACTATAATGCCGAATTACTAAGGTCACATTATAGCCTCTGTTTGCTACTGGATTCCTTAGAGTAAGTATGATTTACAGGCTTCAGTACTGATCTGAAATAAAGGGACATAAATCAAACACCTCAGAGAAGTCAAGAAGACTCTTCATACTAAGACACAAAGAACTGATGACTGCATTCTCAGCTGTCTACCAAGACAAAGATATCGCTATAGCAGTAAGATTATGCAGCCATATTCATGAAGTATTTTTGCTTGAACATAAAGTTTTATGCATAATTATCTTAATTTCAGTCAATACTGTCTTTTTAAAATATATTTTCAAAAGTCTTTTATGAAAACATATGGAAAGATGGTCTTCGAGTTTCACTTGCCACTAAGCTTTGAATTCTGTATGCATACACTTAAAATCTAGTGTTAAAATATTTATAAATGCATAGGAACAGATGAAAAATTCCAGAAGTTTTGCAAGACAAAGTTAGTAGGAAGTCACATAGGTCAGGTTCTAGAAATAAAGTATTAATAAAATTAAACTGAGGAAAAAATTTGAAATCCCCAGGTGAACTTCGCATTAGAATATTTTCAAGACTACGTGCAAGTAGGAAATAAACTTAAGTGAATGAAAATCTCTTGATAGTTTTGGGGGTCAAATAAGATAATGAACTGGATAATCTTCCTCAGAACTTGTTATGGCCAATCTTCTAATTTTAGCCATTCTAATAGGTTCACAGTGGCATTTCTTAGTGGTTTCACTATTTGCTTCCTTGGTGAAAAACAATATCACAAGTGTCTTTTCATGTACTTATTGGCTATCCATAGATCTTCTTTGGTGAAGTGTCTGCTCAAATATTTTGCCCATTTTTGATAGATTGTTTTCCCATTATTGAATTTAAGGATTGTTTATAGATTCTGGACAGTAGTGCTTTATCAGATACGTGATTTTATTTTATTTTATTTATTTATTTTTTTAAATTTTTTTTCAACGTTTCTTATTTATTTTTGGGACAGAGAGAGACAGAGCATGAACGGGGGAGGGGCAGAGAGAGAGGGAGACACAGAATCGGAAACAGGCTCCAGGCTCCGAGCCATCAGCCCAGAGCCCGACGCGGGGCTCGAACTCACGGACCGCGAGATCGTGACCTGGCTGAAGTCGGACGCTCAACCGACTGCGCCACCCAGGCGCCCCATAGATACGTGATTTTAAACTATGTTTCCCAGTCTGTGGCATGGCTTTGTATTCTCCAAGTTCTTCATGTAATTATTTCCTGCTACTAAAGCAGGGTCTCTATGAGTATAATGCCAAGTACTCTGTGAATTATGAGGTATTCTAATTTGGCTGGTAGAAACTGACAGTGTTCTCAGGTGTGTATAAATGTCAGACATCATTATCTGTAATCATCTCGGATGGTTTATTTATCTGGTCTTAGGTAATACTTGAAATCAATAATTTCTTTAGTGAATCTGTACCATGAGTCAGTCAGTGCTCTGCTGACTACTAAGGGGAGGTGGCTGTGATCTTGGAAGCTCTCTTTCTGTGTAGCTTTCTTATGCCTGGTACTCTGTCCTGAAAGTTGTCCCAGTCTTAGTCTCCTTGTTCTCTCAGCTCAATTTCTTCAAAACATGGTATTCGGCGGGTTCTACCTGGGGTGCCCCCACCAATACCAAAACCTGGAGTCTCTCTCAAGGCAGAAAATTAGAGCAATCTTAAAGTTTATTTAAAATGTTTATTTATTTTTGAGAGGGACAGAGACAGAATGCGAGTGGGTTAGGGGCAGAGAGAGAGGGAGACACAGAATCCAAAGCAGGCTCCAGGTTCCACGCTGTCAGCACAGAACCTGACAGGGGGCTCGAACTCACAAACTGTGAGATCATGACCTGAGCTGAAGTCAGTCGCTCAACCGACTGAGCCACCCAGGTGCCCCTTAAAGTTTATTTTATTTTTTTACTCTCTCTCAGTAATTATTATCCCGTGTTGCCTGATGTCCAGCGTCTTGAAAATGGTTGCTTCATGTATTTGTCTTGTCTTGTTATTTCTGGCAGCAGGTAAACCTGGTCCTTTTACTCCAACTTTAGGAGAAGCTGAAAATTCCTTTTAAACTGTGGATAATTAACAGTATTCTTTTCAAAACACATATACAGTGAAGGAGATCTCTAGGACATTACAATTTTAGGTAGATAAGATCAGTTCCCTTTTGGTCCTCCAGCTCTAACCTGTGGGATTGCCATAGCACAATTTAAAACAAATACCGATGTCTTTATCTGAAAAAGTCATGACAAATGCCAGTCTAACTTGATTTCTAACGAAGCAGCTCATGACTAATTTTATCAAAATTATTCTGTTTTGTTTTTTTCCTTGAATGGAGTTAGCTAACATTAAGATTTTTTTTAGGTAGATAAGTTTGGTAAGAATTATATGAATTATGTTTTCTGAATTTTTCTTTTTTATGTAATTTCCTCCACATATTTTCATCTGACTTAAAAAGGTATTTAGTGTTTTTAAATACATAACAGAATGGATCTCGAAAGAGAGTATGGTTGTGGAGAGTAAAGGATAATTATGTTAGTCCTTAGGCAATAAGAATCATATGTTATGAATCATTCAAGAGGATTGATGATTGAATTGTGTGAGATAACTTTAACATCAGTGATATAAAGAAAAATCATGGGGTGCCTGGGTGGCTCAGTCAGTTGAGCGTCTGACTTCTGCTTAGGTCATGATCTCACAGCTTGTGAGTTCGAGCCCCGCGTCGGGCTCTGTGCTGACAGCTCAGAGCCTGGAGCCCACTTCGGATTCTGTGTCTTCCTCTCTCTCTGCCCCTAAGCCACTCGCATTCTGTCTCTGTCCCTCTCAAAAATAAATAAACATTAAAAAAAATTTTAGGAAAGAAAAATCTCAATTTAACATTGTGTAGTTCTCAGAAAAGGACAGAAAAATGTGTATCTGTAGTACCATCATTCTAATAGTTAAAGATTTTTATAATTGAGATTTTAGAACACTGTTTTGTGTGTAATACATCAAACACAACAAAAGTGAACATTTTTTAACATCAATTACCTGTGAAGAGAAAGCAATATAGCACAGGCAACTGATTTAAAACTATATTCAGTGTATCATTTGTTTCTTACAGTAACATTATGAAAAGATAAAACTTAATATATTCCTTAAAAGATTGTTTAAAACATCTCTTTTGATTCTGTGTTGAGTGTGATGAAAAGAGTTTAATATGTAGTCATTTGAAAAGAAAAATTACATTAAAAGAAGTTATATAGAGATATTTTTCAATTTGAAAAAAATGGTGTTTTAGAACCAGTATTAATAAATTGCCTTAAAACTTCTAACCACCTTCATAAATATTTATATCACATATATTTTATATAAAACAATAAATTTAAAATAGATTTCCAGGTTCTATTTTATAACTTTTACAACTAAAATATAGAATTACATAATTATCATGTTTATAAAACAAGATGACATGAATAAAAATATTATGTTTTATCCACTGTTGTTTTCATATTCATGAAATTATGTGTGATCTAAATATACATAGACATAAATAAACATGCCATTAGACAGTCAAGTCATTTTTATTGAGATATAATTTATGTACAACTTTGTATTTGTTTTAGGTATGTAACATAATGATTTAATATATGTATATATTGCAAAATGATTACTAGAATAAGTTTAATTAACATCTATTACCTTACATAGTTTCAGTATTTTTCTTGGGATGAGAACTTTTAAGACTTACTCTCTTAGCAATTTTCAAACATACATTATTGTTAACTATAGTCACCATGCCGTACATTATATCCCCAGGGCTTATTTATCTTGCAGCTAGAAGTTAGTACCTTTTGACTTCTTTCACTCACTTCTCCCACCCCCGTCTCTCCCTCCACCCCCCGCACTGTCCTCTGGCAACCACCAATCCATTCTCTGTATCTAATGAGGTCATGTTTTTATTAGATTCCATATAAAAATGAGACCATGCAATATTTTTCTTTGTCTGATTTATTTCACTTAACATAATGCCTTCAAGATTCATCAGTGCTGTTGCAAATGTCAGTATTTCCATTTTTAATGGTTGAATAATCTTCCATTGTGTGTGTTTGTGTGTGTATACACATATATACATATATGCACATACAGCTACAGAAGAGTTCTATATACATATATGTCACATTTTCTTTATACATTCATCCATCATTGGACAGTTATGTTATGCTGCTTACATGACTTAACTATTGTAAATAGTGTAGATATCCTCTTAAGATAGTGATTTCATTTTCTTTATATAAATTCTCAGAAATGGAATTACTGGACTAAATGGTGGCTGAATCCTTAAAACTAATGTTGACTCAGGAAAATGTTCTGAATAAATTCCCAATCTTGACATCAAAGTATGGGAAATATTCCCTCTTCTTTTTGGAGGGCAGCAAATAACATCTTGTGCAGCAAATTAAGTCTTATACAGGTTCAAATAGACAACTTATAATTTACTTAACATTAGAAAATTTTCTTCGTATCATTTTTTACCAATTCATTCACTTTTAATTAAAATTCTCTAACTTGGCTCCTTTCAGTTAAGAAGATCCAATAAGTGTTTCAAGTAAGTTTCATAAATCCATTGCCTGATTAGACTTTAACATCAATTAAAAGATATGAAACCTTAAATGCATATGATAAAATATCAAACATTAAGATATATACCTAAATGTAATAATATAGAAATAATTATTGATTAATACACCTATTTGTCATAATATATTTATAAATATATTTATTGATTAATATGTGTCTGTATTTTATTATGTGTGTATATGTGTGATTTTTTGAAAGCAACAAAACAAAAATGCCATATATGCAAGAAAAAAATAATGTCAAACGATTATAAACTGGATGTTTATTTCATAATCTGTAGGATAGTGGTAAAAGGCATACATGAGTATATAATACAGCAAAATTTCATTCACATTCAGTAAAAGCAAAAGTGAAACTACATTGACTATATAATCACTATCCCTCTTCAATTTTTCTTTCTCAAATTGTCATAATTCAGTTTACTGGAATGTTTCTGTTCTTGACTAAATGCTTTCTGATTTGTGTAAAGCCTTCATTAAATTGGTAACCTTTATATACAGTTTTCAAAACTCAAACTGAAATGTCCTCTGGGGAAAATACAGTTTACCCTCAGTTCTTGTAAAGTAAAATAGTGTACCCTATAATGTCAAAAGTGGCAGAACACGAGTTCTTTTCTGCTCTAAGATTCTGTCAAGAATGATACCAGGCCTACAGCAACTCTTTTAATAATATTTTTTTGTCGCAGAAAAGAGGAAAAATAGGCCAGGTCTGTGTACAGTTTCAACAGGCATCACATTCCATTATTTTATTTCAGCGTCCATGTTATCTCTAGATTATGGTGAAGAAAAATAATGCTGTGCTGAGCTGTGCTGAGCATGGAGACTGCTTGGGATTCTCTCGCTCCCTCTGTCCCTCTCCTCAACTAGTGTGTACTCTTTCTGAAATTAAAAAAAAAAAGGACAAAAAGATTTTAAATTTTAAATGAAAACATGATATATTATCTATGATAAGAACATACACTTTTGCAACATATCTAATTTAAGTTTTTTTACAGTTATTTATTTTTGAGAGAAAGAGACAGAGTGTGAGTGGGAGAAGGGCAGAGAGAGAGGGAGACACAGAATCTGAAACAGGCTCCAGGCTCTGAGCCGTCAGCACAGAGCCCGACGCAGTGCTCGAACTCACGAGCGGTGAGATCATGACCCAAGCTGAAGGCTGAAGTAGGACGCTTAACGAACTGAGCCACCCTGGCACCCCACAACATATCTAATTTTAAATATTTACTTATTGTGAACAGAAATCTAGAGAAATTAGTATTTAAATGTATAACTAAATGTACAATTAAATAATTAATATGCCCAACAAATATTAAACTACAAATATCAGGAGACATACATACAGATAGTCATAGCCATGATTTCCATACAGGTTGTGAAAAATATATACAGTGGGTTTTTTTTTTTGTACTATTTTTTCTTTGAGAGAGAGAGAGAGAGAGAGAGAGGGAGAGAATGAGTTGTGGAGAGGGACCGAGGGAGAGAGAGAGAATCTTAAGCAGTCTCCATGCCCAGCATGGAGCCCTATGTGGGGCTGGATCACGCAACCCTGAGTCACGACCTAAGCCAAACTCAAGAGTCTGACACAACTGAGTCATGCAGATGCCTCTATTTTTTGTACGTTTGAAGTGAAAAACAAAGTAAAAACTACAGAAGTACATTTTGTTTACATATATTTTCATTCATTAAAAATATTATTTCGCTTGATTTTTAATTTGATTCTGCAAAGAATAATTTACGTGATTTAGGTTACACATTAATTACACATTACACATTAATTGATTAAAAGTTTATTTTTTTCTAATACTGAGCTAGTTATATCACCACCTCTGTCTTGCCTAGTAACTGGAATATTATAATAATCTTTTTAAAAAGATACTTACATTTCTTTATAAATGAATAGCATCATATTACTGTAAATTCAGAAACTGTTCTTTTATATTCTGCATTACTGGTATTAGATGATAGCAACCTATTTGTAGAGCTAAACAGATTGTAGATTTAAAAGGATTTTAAGACAACTGAATAGTCAAATACTAGAAAACATTTTGGTTTTTATTTGTCATAATTTACCCAGATCAACATTTTGTCATTGAATGTTAGACAAAACATATGGAATAACTGAAGAAGTAATAGATTCTTGTGCTGACCACAGGCATAGCCCACTCATTTTTTTCTCATCTATGATACTTTTTTAAAGTTCTATTTATTTATTTTGAGAGAGAGAGAGAGAGAGAGAGACTAGGGGAGGGGCAGAGAGAGAGGGAAAGAGAGAGAATGCCAAGCAGGCTCCACACTGTCAGTGCAGAACCGGATGTGTGGGGGTCAAACCCACAAACCATGAGATCATGACCTGAGCCAAAACCAAGAGGCAGACACTTAACGGACTGCGCCACCCAGGTGCCCCATCTATGATGCTTTTTAAATGATTCTACATATAGTTCCTTATACCGTGGAAGGAAGAAAACAGGATTGAACAAAAGATGTGTGGAGAATATTGACATGTGAAGAGTGGACGTGCACACCTGTTGGTGTCCAAGCAGGAGAAATAATAGTGTATGTATTTGTATTATAATTGGACACCAGTAAATTGAGGCAAAAGCTTCTAGCAACTCAGGACAAAATGTAGGCATTTCAGGTTGCTAGCGACTTGGAGTTCAGAAGCAATTACTCATACTTGTCCACTCATATGTCTACTCGGATTTGCTTTATCATATATGGCTCAGACAAAAATACTTAAAATGATCATGTCCTCTAGCATCCTTCCTGTTGCTTTCTTTTACAGTGTTTCATTAGTAAAAACTGTGATGTCTTCACAGACGATTTTCTTTTCTGATTACTAACTTTTCTTTTAAAAAAAATACTGAGAATTTTAGTTTTAGTCATGGAGGTCAAGGAGGTATGTACTTATTCCCCCACCATAAATTACTGGTAAGATGGACAAAAATACAGAAACAACAGTTTTCAGCCACTGAAAAAGAGTCGGAATAAAATTATAATTGTTGAGAAAAGGAAATCATTGCTCTGGACTTCCAGAGAGGGAGAAGACACAGGGTCAGAGAGTACTGTTGAAGAGAAGGGGAAGATAAGGAGTTCAGGGAGGCTGAGAGGGCTAGAATGTGTGAGGCAGAGTCCGTGAAAAAGGAAGCATTTTGCAAAAGAGCTCTAGAAATATCTAGATAGGGATCTACTTGAGTCTTTAGCTGGATACTAATCTGTGAATTTAGAGGCAGGGAGAAATTCCAAAGTGCAAGATAAAAATTAACTTTCAGGTAAAGAAATATTACAGAAACACTATAAGTTGAGAAATTCCCATAATTCAAAAAGAACAGAAAGTGTTAGAGATGCCAACAGCCAAAATATAGAGACCTTGTTAAAAATGTAAGGCATTTCATATATTTTTTTAAAATTTTGTGGATACCTATTTTATGGTCACTCCTTTGTCTATCTGGTTCATTTGATAAGAATGTGAAATACAGAGTTGTTAGTTGGAGTATTATGAAAATTTTAGTGTAGTAATAATAAACATTGAGAAATATAGTAATGACTGAAATTGATAATAGGAGACAGAAGAATATATAGTGATGTGGTAGAAAAATAATGCTAATAGAAACATAAGACACATTGATACTGAATAGTGGTCGAGAGCTTGAGCATAAGAGGGGCAGAGAGAGAGAGAGAGGGAGAGACAGCATCCCAAGCAGTCTCCACACCAAGTACAGAGCAAGACATGGGGCTCAATCTCATGAACTGTGATCGTGCCCTGAGCCAAGATCAAGAGTTGATGCTTAACCCACTGGGTCACCCAGGCACCCCTCCTCTTTTCGAACTTAACATTTTAATAAGCTTATTTTACAAATTGCCATACCTTCAATGGAATTCATATTTTGACTTACAATAACAATAATCAAATGAAGCTATTACATTGTTTGACAATTCAGGGGGAAAAAACTTAAAATGTATCCTCTTTTCTATAAACTCTGGCCAAACTCATAGCTATGGCTTCAACTAGTTATTCATTTGCAAGATCACATTCACCTTTTATATATATATATGTCTTGACAATTGTTTTTGAACATTCTATTAAATATACACACTTTCAATACACATACACACTTCATCTCACATTCATCAGAGTTTTATGGGATAAATAAAGGTTTCCATAAAAGTGTCTGCTTTTTATTAGTTTGTTGGTTGGTTGATTGATTGGTTTTCCTGGAATATGGCATGCAAAATTTAAGTTTTCTGTGTTTTAGAGTTGGCTTTCAGGGGGATAATCAATGGCCTCTTTGCGATAAGAAATGAAATGGTATTTCAGTATAAAGGTACACATTTTACAGACATTTCATCCTATCATGTTCACCCTCCTGTCATAACGGTGTCTGGTTAGGGTAAATGTTAGTTGTTCTAGGGATTTGTGTTTGGTGACAGATTACTTTAAAATTCTGTTGTAATTTTGAAGTTTAAATCATCTGGAACTTCTAAAGGGTTAAGTGTAGGCCACTGCTTGCTCTTCATGACATATACCACGAACTCAAACCTCTTTCTTGAGCACCACATAATAGTGTGGGACTGAAGGTACTAGACGTTCAAATAGTATGTCTAAGAAAAAATTCTTTCAGTCTCACAACTAATTTTCTGTCCTTCCTGTAGCCCTCGTATCAGTATTTGGAGCCTATATCACTGATTTTTTGTTGGAACCAAAAATCCTAATACTGAATATTTGTGTCCCCTCAAAATTCATGTTGAAACTTAATCCCCAATGTGGTAATATCTGTAGATAAAGCCTTTGAGAAATGAATAGATCATGAGCTCAGAGCCCTTATGAATGAAACGAATGTCTTTATAAAAGAGACCCCAGAAAGATCCCTCACCTCTTTGGCCACGTGAAAACACAGAGAGAAAGACAATCATCTACGAACTAGCAGATAGGCTCTAACCAGACACCAAATCTACCATAAACCGTGATTTTGCACTTTCCAGCTTCAGAACTGTGAAAAAGGTCTGTTGTTTAGGAGCCACCCGGTCCATGGTATTTTGTAGAGCAGCCTGAAGGGACTAAGACCACATAATTTTTCTTGGTCACTGTATCATCTCTGCTTCAATAACCAAGGATCTTAATATCATTCAAATCCATCCAGTTTCTTTACATTTATTTACATTACTTCAGTTTGTCACTCACACTCAGTTAAAATATTACAATAGCCCGTTAATTGTCCTGCTTCCAGTTTGACCTTTCACCGAAGCATTCTCTAACTTGCATCCAAGGTGATTAAAAAAAGACTGATTATACTTCTTCTCTTTTTAAACCTTTGCAGAGGCTTACTATTGCTGATGGGAAATGGTCGAACTTTAGCATGACAACAGAAGGCCGCTCACTACCCGTCTCTTAGACTTACCTCTGTACCCACTTAACCTGAGACTCTTTATGACACTTCTTGCTCCTTTCTAACTTTGCCTCTCAGCTCCCACAGTATGTATTCCAATCACACATAATTCCCTGGAATTCCAAAGAGGAGCTATGTTTTCTTTTGCTTCCAGGATTGTATATATGGTATGGTATTTCATTTTCTTGGAATGCCATTTTTCCTAGTAGCTACTCTTATATCTACCTCATAGTAATACTTGGGTCAAGAATTCCATGTTTATCTAGCTATGGGTTGGTTTCTAGCCTATTTGTTCCAATAGTTTCCCACTATTTTATTATTATTTATTCCTTTTTATAATTGCTTACCTATATGTCTATTTAACTCTTTTCCTGTTAAGCTACTTGAAAACACAAATAACGTTTTGCTCATTTTTTTCTATATCCAGCTCCTACTTACATCAATGCACAGATGCGAGAGGAAAGTGTATAAGATGCTGCCTTTGGTTATTTTAATAATTAAAGGGGCAGCTTTGTCCTTTTAGGATCCATCCCATAATAATAAATACAGTTCCAAAATGTATTTAACAAAAGCATAGAGTTAATATCATATCATTTAAATAAATATTTTAAGCTTAACCAAAAATCTATACTAAAATTGCAGCAGAAAAAAAATCACGGCAGAAAATAGTTGAACTGGTATCAGCCATAAAATCTCAGATATATCATTTTCTTATCATGACAAAGCGTGTCCCTCTGAACTCTATGCTTGCTATTTCCTGTCAGTTCAAAAGAGGTCTCTTGACAGCAGAAAAAGGTGCAAGAAAAATGAGAGAAATAGGTACACGGCAGCTATTTACATTGTCATGGATTATCAATCATTTTGAATGTCTTGTGCCCAAGCAGATACGTAGTGATAAAATATTACCGAATGCCAACAGAAGCAGAATAAAGGGCTTCAACCTCTTACCAGTGTATAACCTAGTACGTGTGCATCGCCCATTCTCAGCAGCACTTTACTAGTTTCAAGACAGATGCCTGACCCACTTGTAATGGTTGTAATGTGGTTGTAATGAGGACTCAATTCAGTGAAAGCAGAAAATAAAATTTGTGAAACTGACTATAACAAGTGCTCAGTAAATGTTAGTTGATTTTCAATATTAAGAATGATACAATTATTTATTTCCTTCTGGCTCCACACTCACCAGGCAATTCCCTTAAGGCATTCTGGAAGATCGTTCTCTTGATATATTTAACTCCCTACCCTTCATTCCTAGGCACATTCATCCCTAGGTCTCTGTCCAAAGGCTTGGCCAGAGAGAGGTCTTCTGGCAGTGAGGTTTCCTTACAGGAAGAAAGGGGGAAACCTTGAAGACAGTTTTTGCCACTCTCAGTACTCAGTAGTTTTCCTTCAGAGTCCTCCTGCATTGTGCTCCACCCCTATCCTCAACACCTCCCCCACTCAGGCTGCAGAAAACTGCTGCAGCCTTTTGTTCAGGGCTCCCACAAAAGTGAGACCCTTTGTGCTGATCCAACGGACCTTCCGCACTTCCTTGCAAGGGGCAAAATGCAAGGGTGTTGTTGGCCTTTCTCCAGTTTTAGCATCTTGCTTATACCATTGCAGTAAGTGATTAGTCTTAACTCTTTAATTTCTGACTTGCTTTAACTGGCCTCTATGACACCCGCCAGCTAGGCTCTCCCAACTCAGCTGAGCCCCTGACACCTACTAAAAGAAAATCAAAGCAAAAGTTATATACTCTCAAATTCCTGTATTTAAATAAAATTACTATGAACAAAATATAAAACTAAACTATATATTACTTCACAAATATTTTATATTCATCTATAAATATTATAATATTAATTATATATATCAAAAATATAATATTAAAATATTTAAGTATAGACTTTATAAACACTAGATTTTAAATATTAATAGACTCTTTTTTAAATTTTTTTAACGTTTATTTATTTTCAAGACAGAGACAGAGTGTGAATGGGGGAGGGGCAGAGAGAGGGGGAGACACAGAATCCGAAGTAGGCTCCAGCCTCCGAGCTGTCAGCACAGAGCCCAATGCAGGTCTTGAACCCACCAACAGTGAGATCATGACCTGAGCCTAAGTCAGACGCTTAACCCACTGAGTCACCCAGGTGCCCCTATTACAGATTATTTTAAGTCAGTACAATTTATTAAAAGAACACAATGTTGTATTCTACTTTTGATTTACGCTCTGGTCATGATCTCCTAGTTCATGAGACCCAGCCCCCATCAGTCTCTGTGCTGACAGCATGGAGCCTGCTTGAGATTTCCTCTCTCCCCCTCTTTCTGCACCTCTCCTGCTTGCATGTGTTTGCACACACCACTCTCTTTCTCAAAATAAATAAATGAACTTTAAAAAATATTGTCAATAAAAGTAATATTATATATAATTTGTTTTTATTTTCTATAAGAATAGATTATAAATAATTTATTATTCTGTGCTGACAGATTTGATAATCAAAATAATCTCTAATTCTAAATTGTTTTCTTTTTATTTAAGTAATTAATTTTTGATATACATAAAGTACATGAATATACTTATATTTTACATATACTCAAGTCATTAGATTTAGTAAATATTTTGTATCAAAACCTATCTTTTTATTATGGCAATTATATTATCATCTTAAAATAACCTGTGATGTGGAATTTTATTTATAAATTATTGCTAGATTTATTTTAATCTAGTCACAGATACTCATACTGAGTACATGGTATTTATTGGGTCATTTGTTTTTGGTGGGGTTTTTTGCTATTATTTTTTTATATTACTTATCTACAAAACATAAATAAAGAACTTTCAGGACATATGTTGAAGGTGAAAAAAACTATTTCTTAGTATAGAACATTTTTAATTTCAGATTTATTCATGCAAAGGGTTAAGGTTATGTGAATGTCATCTCTTTATGAAGTACTACACTCTCGTTTTATTACTAATTCCCCTCTGCATCAAATCAAACACTACATATGGTTATAACATTGATTTCTTAATTTTATGAAAATTGCCCTACCAACAGCTGGTCTCTTGAACAAATGAATATGTCAATGGCTGATTACAGATTAATGATATAGCTATTCTTCAAAGGTGTAGCAATTCACATTCAAATTTAGCCTCATAGTAGTTGAGAATGCTTATTTAAAAGGAACACTCTTTAACTTGTGCATTTAAATATTTTTATTGATATAAAATTGAATGCTTTTGAGAACATAATATACACACTTCAGAAGAAAAGAGGACTGAAAGAATTTAAATTTAGGATTATTGAAAAGCACATCTGCTTTGAATGTAATGATTTATTAAAACCAGTGTGAAGCAACTGCTAATCAAATTTCCTTGAAGGCACCAGAAAATACTATATTATCACACAAACTTACTTAGGGTCTCTTTTTAAAACAGTTATTCAACTTGTAAAAATTTAAAAGTTGAGTTAAAAATCAGAAAGAGCTCTGAAATCTATTTGCCAGTCACATTCTGAAAAATGTGTATCATTATGCATTTAAAATAATATAGAATTCTAATAATAGCAGTGGTTTTCTTATGTTTTGGAAGACTACAATAACATTTTGCTACAACAATTCCTGAAAATTTCTCTGCCTATCAGTTACTGTCATAAAAGATCTAGCTATTTGTCAATTGTATATCTGAAAAAATATCTTTTATATTGGGTCCCAGTGGTTAGGTAAGTAATGATGCAAGCAATAAAAGGATAAAATTAACAAATACATGTATTCTCAGTGTTAATACCTCGAACATTAGCAGTGTGGCATTTTCCAATTTTGAAGAATTTTGCTTTTCTGTATTACTGTGATTGACATTTTGAAAGATGAGCTTCATTTGAAATTCACATCACCTAATATTTGGTTTGAGGAAAACTTCACTGATTACTAAACACACAGTATATTTAGTGCATATCGCTGAATAGAAGATCTCCAGAACAGAATACTCTCCTAAAAAATACAATTAATGTGCTCTAATAAAAGCTGTTTGTTTGTTTGTTTGTTTGTTTGTTTCACAAAATCACTATTTCTTTTCCTATCTGTTTTTAAATTTCCACTTAAGCAAACCTATAAGTTCTGGTTCCTGGAGCACGAGTTTATTTTGTCACATAATTTTCTCCAATTTAATTCCAGCAATAGCAAAAGCAGCTGCTGAGATCACGGGAGCATTTTAAGGAACTTAAACATACCAAAAATACAGAGTAATATGTAACCTTGTCTTATAGAAGACAAACTCTACTAAGTATGTGTTAGGCAAGTCCCCACAAAGTGCCCACACACACACCTCAAATTAGTAAAGTTACCTATTAGTTCATAGGCTCCTTGTACAGCAGTCAGGCTTTATAACCCAAGGTCTTTAACTCTGCTGTTGGTCTGAAATATTGTGGAAAAGAGATGACTGGGTAACAGGGAACATATTTTGTTCAAGGTCACAAAATAACCAAGTGATAGAGCCAAGAAGACACAATTAAAAGCTAAATAATGATTGAGGCAATGCTCAAAATTGAATGAGTTGCTAACTCTTTATTTGAGGACTTTGAAAGAATTACTTCTGAAAGTCCCTGTCTTAGCTCCAACTGCTATAAAAATAATACCTAAGACAGGGTGGCTTATCAACAACAGAAATTTATTTTTCACATTTTGTGAGGCTAGGAGTCATGATCAAGGAGCCAGCATGGTCAGGGTGTAGTGAGGACCGTCATCCAGGTTGCAGATTGCTGACATCTTGTGTCCTCAAACAACAGACTGCAGAAAGAAGAAGTGAGCTGTCTCCTGACTTTCATTTGTGCACAACTCCCATTCATGAGGGCTTCATCCCCATGACCTCATCTAATCCTAATTAGAAGAGCTTTCTAGAAGGTCTATTTCTGAATTTTATCACATGAAAGGTAGGGTTCCAACATATGATCTTCAAAGGACACAATCATTCAGTTCATAACAGTTCCTATTCTATACATTAAAAACAATATAATGCAGGGTGCCTGGGTGGCTCAGTCAGGTAAACGTCCGACTTCGGCTCAGGTCATGATGTCTCAATTCACGAGTTTGAGCCCCGCCCTGGGCTGTGCTGAAGGCTCAGAGCCTGGAGCCTGCTTTGGGTTCTGTGTCTCCCTCTCTCTCTGCCCCTCCTCAGCTCATTCTGTCTCTTTCTCTCTCTCTCTCTCTCTCTCTCTCTCTCTCCCTCAGACCCTCTCTCCCACTCATGCACACACACTCTTTCTCTCTCTCAAAAACAAAACAAAACAAAACAACAATATAAGAATATTAGAGAGAAATATTGATTTTAATTATACCTTTTTAATAAAATTAGATCTAGCAAATATATAATTAATATGATTCAAATGTTAGAATTAGAGCATAAACTAATGCTTAGAGCACAAACTAAAAAACTATTTATTCATGTTTCCCTTAAAAACATAACATGCTCATTTATTGGGCTATGGAGCTAGGATTGTATTTTCTTTTGTTGTTGTTGTTCTCTTAATATTTGTTAGAAAACCAGAAAGAAATCACTTGCCAGCATAGGGAAAACTAATTTAATTATTAACATTCTTTTCTATGCATAGTGGTATTTACTTATTTAATATTTCTCATTTGGACTAGAAATAACCATGAAAAATTCTTGTGTTTAATATACAGCTGCACTTAATGCTCTCCAACTATGTTTTCCTCATTCTTAGTTATTTTTATATTTATGCAAATATAATTAATAGAATTGAATAAGGTAATGATACACAACTTAGCATCCTAAAATATCATTTTTATCAAATTAGTAATTATTTCTAATTGCCTTACTCTAATAAGAAGTACCCTAAATAGTAGAAGGTTTGAGAAGGTTGATACTCAAGGAAAAATATGTGTTCAGGGGGAAATTAAGGGTGGAAAAGCAGATAAATAGAATGAGAAAAATCTAAACATCTGGCCTACCATAGATAGCTTGCTCAGGAGCTGGTAACAGAGAAGTTTTACTATTTTGTTTTCAGATTTTTAACTCATTACTTTTGAGAAAAACTTTACTAATAAATTCAGGGGCAAATTACCCCCAAACATATTAGCTAATCATTCTCATTTTTCTCCTAGAAAAGAATATGGTTCTAGTGACACATTTATATATCTTAAGTAGAACAGTTGTAATTTCCTCAAGAATAGGACCAATATAAATATTTATTTATTTTTATTAATTAATTATTTATTTTTAAAGTGGTATCCATGCCAACACAGGGCACAAAGTCCTGACCCCAAGATCAAGATTTACATGCTCTGCTGACTGAGGCAGCCAGACACCCTACAACACAGATATTTACAATCAAATGATCATGCAAGTTATTTCTTTTTTTTTAATGTTAGGCTGCTTTTTTTTTTTAATGTTTATTTGTTTGTTTTCAGAGAGAATGCTAGTAGCAGAGAGGGAGAGAGAGAATCCCAAGAAGATTTGAGCTGTTAGCACAGAGCCAGACATGGGGATCAATCTCACGAACCAGGAGATCATGACCTGAGTAGAAACCAAGAGTTGGATTCTTAACCAACTGAGCTACCAATGTGCCTGAATTATTTTTGTATTTTGTATTGTAATGATATATTACTAATATTTCATATTTGCAAATGTTCTTAAATCAATCTTTTATATCACCTTCAGTGTTAAACAATTACTACTGGTCATTATTGCCTGTGCTATGTGAAATAACTTATTTTTTTTGTAGTATCCATGACCTTGTTAGGTATTGGAAACTTCATACTCTAAAATTTAAAATATCCCTAAGTGCACATACATATAGCCTATATTCATATTAAAATAATTATCAGTTACTTCTTCTCAGAAACCCTTCACATATATATTTCATTTAACATGGATTAATATGTGTTATTTATCTGGCTAGGGCATTTAATCATCAGTTTGTACACATAAAGAAGAAACTATGTTAACATGTAAAGAACTGTATGTGTTTTTTGTATTGACTAGCCTTAGTGCTTTAATTTCAATGTAAGAGCACTTTGCATCAGTCAAATGCTTTGCCTTCATCTGTTCTGTTTCTTCTTGCTTTCAAAGTGTGCAATCTCCTTCTCTTATGTCTTGGGAAATACCTGAAGTGCTTCCTTCTTAGTCAGTATAAGCAACCAGAATTTCCAATATGACTATCTTCAAACAATTGTAATAAAACTGTTTCATAGGGCTCTCTACAAAATCAGCAATGACGAGAAAAGAATGGTATGATTTCCATGAGCGTAATAGAACTTAAAGTGTTGATAAAAATCTTCTCACATGATTGCACTGAAAGAAGACCTTTTATGTTTGGTTGAGAAGGGAAAAATTATTGGTTTTATTCATTGGCACCCATGTACTTCACACCCATGGAAGGCTTTGACTCTACTTGATAGAGAATGAATTAGAATGTGTTATATTAATAATAGGATGACAAGCCTCCCTTCTGCATATCTGCTATCAAACTATTCCCACCATGAGTGATATAATTTACCAAATATCAATATTTGCCATTTCTAAATAAAAGATCACATGTAATACTATTATTGTTTAGATTATTAATGGATGAAGGTTATAGAAATTATCTATTTCTTCCATTTGAACTGACTGTCATTGAAGTAACTCAAAGATTGCTTCTGTAAATAGCCATTAAGACTGCTAAGAGGGAAGGTGTGTTTATATTCAATTTCTTTAGTTTCCATATTGGGAAAGGCAAAGAATAGGCCATTTGTCAAGTGCATGTTTAGGTAAAGGGGAGACCTGAGAGAAGTTATCTAATTTATTAGCTCATAAATCTCATGCTCTGCCTGAATTAATCTTCATGTTTTCAACTTTTCATCCTGCTTTTCATGCTATTCAGTGTTTTTTGTTTGGTTTTTTGTTTGTTTGTTTGTTTGTTTCTGATCTGCTCTGTGTCCAAGGAGACCAAACTTAACAAATTGCGTCATTTGAGCAACCATGTCTAGTGGTTTGCTGTTTGTTTTCCTGATGGAAAGCACTAGCAAGAAATCTGCAGGCAGGAAAAACAGATGAGGGTATTTATTTCCTTACTTTTTCCCTATCTTTCTAAAGTTCTGAGAGTGGCCAGAATGTATGTTAGGGCTCCTGTCAGTTCCTACCTCTTCCACAGATCCAATTCTCTCACCCAAATCTGAGTTTGGGGAGAGTTCCCCCATTTCCTCTCACATATAGGGGTTGAAATGACTTTTTTGAGAGTTTACACAAAGAAATAAAGTACTGACGGAATTGATAGTTGGATAATAAATATACACAGAGGGATTTTTGTTACAAGTCAATTTGTAACTGTCAAGAGAAAATATTTTTTCATAATTTTTTAATGTTTATTTATTATTTTTGAGACAGAGACAGAGTAAGAGCAGGGAGAGACAGAGTGAGACACAGAATACAAAGCAGGCTTCAGGCTCCATGCTGACAGCACAGAGCCTGATGCGGGGCTCGAACCCACGAACTGTGAGATCATGACCTGAGTCAAAGTCAGACACTCAACCAACTGAGCCATCCAGGTGCCCCAAGAGAAAATATTTCTAAAGTATTATTTCAAATCCAGGAGAGAAAACAATACAACTCTATCATTCTAAATGAAGGAGAGAATGACAGTGTATTTTGATGAAAAGGATTCACTTACTGGTACCCATTGTGATTGCTTACATGTTCACTTTAATTGATCAGTGTCTGTACCATAATGATTAATAAGTAATGATTAGTATTAACCCTGATTAGAACCACTAAATGCATTCTTCTTTAAGGATGCAAAGATCTCATAGCAAACTAATGACATCATCAAAAGCCCTGGGCAAAGTCAGCACATAATGTAGATCATAATCAAAGATTGGAATGAACAACAACTTAGGCTCATCTTAAGTGGCTTTCACCTCAACTTGTTATCAGAACAGACAATGGAGGGATGCCTGGGTGGCTTAGTCAGATGAGTGTCTGACTCTTGATTTCAGTTCAGGTCATGATCCCAGGGTGGTGGGATCCACCCCCATGTCAGGCTCGGTACTGAGCACAGAGCCTGCTTAAGATTCTCTCTCTCTCCCTCTGTCTCTCCCTGACTCTCTCTCTCTCTCTCTCTCTCTCTCAAATAAAACTTTTAAAAAAGACAATGGGGAATGTAAAGGATACAATGTAGTGAGGTAAAATCAAACAAGTGGAAGTAACTGCCCCATGGTTAGTTCATGGGAAGGCACCAATGTTTGATTTTCAAAGCAGGCCAAACAGTGAGGAAGCTGCCTGAACGATGATCTCAGAGCTAGGGGATTGCTGCCTTTCATTACATTAAGAAGGAAAGAGACCATTTTAGTATTTAGGGATTAAACAGTCACATAAAAACCAATTATTTGATGAGATGCAGCAACGTGTTTTTGTTTTGTGTTTTCTAAATCTCTAATTTTTGTCTTTCGTATTGACTTGTTTGTCTCAGATATGTAGCTAAATGACGACACCAGTTCTAGTCATGAGAAATTTAATGTTTCAATGATGAAGAGAGTGCAAATCTTCCTGTGGCTGTGTCTTCAAAGCATGAAACTGCTTTCCTGTTGCCAGAAGGTTTTGGTGAGTGGAGGCGGGGCTTGGAATCAAACTTCACACCTTATCATGCTAGATATAAGGTAATTTTTAAACAACTTTTGGGGGGATATAATTCACATTCTATACACCTCAAACATTCAAATTATACAATATGGCTTTTTTAGTATATTCATTGAGTTGTGAAACCATCACCACAATCAATTTTAGAACATTTCTATCTCTCTGAAGGAAATCCTGTATCCACCAGAAGTCACTCCCCATTTCCCACGAAACCATCCTAGGAAACCACTAATTTACTATTTCTCTGAATGAATTTTCCCACTCTGGACATTTTAAGTGATTGGTATCATAGGACATGAGGTCTTTTATGACTAGCTTCATATATATATATATATATATATATATATATATATATATATATAAATGTTTATAATTTTTATATATTTCTTGATGAATTGAACCATTAGAAATACAATCAAAACTTTTTTATAAGTATTGCTTTATATGGCTTTCTCTTAAATGGTAGAAAATACAAGTTACAAAAATACTTCTATCCTGACTTATTATTTACCCATGCAGTTATCTTTACCAATGTTATTTATTCTATTGTGTAGTTTTCAGTTACTGTTCAGTATCCTTTCACTTCAGCCTGAAGGATGCCCTTTAGTATTTCCCGTGGTGAAAGGCTCCTAGAAACAATATACCTCCGTTTTTTTTTTTAATAGTTCCGATTGATACAAAATTTTTACTTAATTCTTTTTCTTTGAGGCCTTTGAATGATGATGCTACTACGTAGCCTCCGGTATGTCTGATAAGAGTCAGCTGGTAATATTGTTGAGGATGCCTGTATGAGTTATGTCTTGGAACACAAATTGTTCCAAAGTCTGACATAATTAAATTTGGGCTTTATGGTTTTGTTTTTTGGTTTTTGTTTTTGCCTCATCAACTCATGCTCCCTTGGCTGAGTGGTGGTGATTGCACAGACATCAGTGTGCTCTGCACCACTATGTCTGCCAACATGGCCACCACCACCACCCAAACACGCATCGCCAATGACTACATGTACTTTAAGGAGCTCAGCAATGTTGCTTTCTCTGTGGCTTGCAGGTATGTGAAGAATTCCTGCATGCAGGATGATACAGCAAAAATCATCAATACCAAGAAGTTACCTGCCTAAGAGCCCCAGAAACTAGAATGTGAAGTCAAACTATTGTGACTTTTGAAACATGCAAACATCAAGTGCCTTTATGACAGAAGAAGAGTTCACAACCTCATGTTTGACCACGTTACTGGAAAGTAGCTATTTGATGAGATTGTGGCCAGAGGGTAGTACAGTGAAACTGGTTCTGTATACATCAAACTCTGGAAAGTGTTAGCCACATCACCAGCATGACATTGTCCACCAAGACCTGAAGCCTGGCAACCCAATGTTGGCAAGCAAATGCAAAGATGCGAACACAAAGCTGGCCTGGTCATGGAAGTGTGGGAGAACAACAGGGTGGGCTTAATTTTTTTTTTAATTTTTTTTTAAGTTTATTTATTTTTGACAAAGAGTGCATGCATGAGCTGGGGAGGGGCAGAGAGAGAGGGAGACACAGAATCCGAAGCAGGCTCCAGGCTCCAAGCTGTCAGCACAGAGCCCAATGCAGGGCTCGAACTCACAAACTGTGAGATCATGACCTGGGCTGAAGTCGGATGCTTAACCAACTGAGCCGCCCAGGTGCCCCAGGGTAGGCTTAATTTTGATGGTACCCCAGGTTAGGTGTCCCCTATGGCCTTGAGGAAAGATCCCTATGGAAAACCTGTGGCCATGTGGGCCTGTGGGATCTTCCGTATATATTCTGTTGGGATTGTCTCCTTTCTTGGATGAAGATCAGCATAAGCCATATCAGCAGATCAAGGCCAGAGCCTATGATTTCCCATCACAAGTGTAGGATACAGTGACTCCTAAAGCAAGAACTTGATCAAGCAGCGGCTGACCATAAACCCCACAAAATGCATCACGCCTCACCCGGCTCTCAAGTACCAATGGGTCTGTCACAGATTCCCCAGTGGCATCCATGATGCATCATCATGAGACTGTGGAGTGTTTGTGCAAGTTCAAAGTCCTGAGAAATCTGAGGGGTGACATGCTCACGACCGTGCTTTCCTCCAGGAATTTTTCAGCTGCCAAAAGTGTATTGAGCAAGAAGTCAGATGGTATTTGAAAGGAACAGAAACCACCATGGTGCACAGTTCACAGATGGCATCAAGAAGTCCACAGAGAGCTGCAACATCACCATGGAAGATGAAGACCTCAAAGTGCACAAACAGGAGACCACGAAGATCATCAAACAATAGACCGAGGTTGTTAACAATGGGGTCCTTGAAGACTAGAGGAAGATCTGTGATTTAAGCCTTACTTTTTTTGATCTCCAGGCCCAGGATAACCTCACAGAGGGGATGGATTTCTACAAGTCTTACTTTGAGAGGCTTCTACCCCAAAACAAGAAGCCCATTCGCAGCACCTTCTTGAACATACACATCTACATGATTCATGGATGCGGCTTACATCTCCTACATCTACCTCACCTGGTGCATTGAGAGAAGTGTCAGCCTCTCCCCAGCCAGGTGGAGACCCCAGTCCAGCAACGTTGAGATGGCAAATGGCTCAGAGTTCTCTATCACTGCTATGGTGAGCTCAGTCACAGAGGCATTAGGAGATCCCAGCCAGCCAGAGATCACTGAGCCTTTGTGGTCAGTGGTTCTGGAGGACATGAGCGACATTGGCAGCCCTGTTCATTTGAGATTTAAAACAAGTTACAAAATGGCGGCAGCCAAGGCACACCCTTGCATGTGGCCCTCCCACCTGCCCTTTTATCTATGTCTGCTCTATTGAGACAGTTTTACATTTAAGAAATAAAAAATAGAAAAAAAGATTGTTAAAAAATGGAATTCATATGATAGTTCTAATTTTCAATATTTGAGGAACCTCCATAGTGTTTCCCACAGTGGCTGTGCCAGTTTGCATTCCCTCCAACAAAGCACAAGGTGGGAATCTTCACCAGCATTTGTTATCTTCTGTCTTCTGATAATAGCCATTCTGACCAATGTGCCGATATCTCGCTATGGTTTTGATGTGCATTTCCCTGATGTTGAGTGATATTAAGCTTTTTTCATGTGCCTGTTGGCCACCTGTATGTTTTCTTTGGAAAATGTCTCTTCAGATCTTCTGCCCCCATTTTTTATTTTTAAATCAGATTGTCTAGGTTGTTGCTGTTGTTGTTGTTGTTGTTGTCATTGAGCTGTATGAGTTCTTTATGTATTTTTAATATCAACCTCTTATCAGATATGATTTACAAGTATCTTCTCCCATTCAGATCAGTGTAGAGAATATAGTTGGTAATATTGTATTAATTTTGTATAGTGACAGATGATAAATACACTTGTGGTGGTAATTATTTTCTGATGTATACAAATGTCAAATCACTATGCTGTACACTTGAAACTAAATTGTGTGTCGTTGAACCTCAATTATAAAAGAGAGAGAGATAGAGAAAGAAACAGAACGGCCAGACCAAAAAAAAAAAAATTCAGTTTTTAAGGCCATTTTGGGGGGCTTGGTCTGGCTCCAAGAAAACTGTTCTCACCTATATTTTTGCCTGGTTCTGTTAAAATTCTAACTTGTTGAAGTTAATATTGTTGTTCTCATAGAGCTACCAGCTTCCTTTTAATTGCTTACTACCAAAATTTCCATGGTTTTCAACAGCGCCCTTATGCTTAAACTTCCCCATGCTTTGTTCCAAATACAGTCTGTTTCTTTGGGGAGAGCTCTTTGTTCTTACTGTCTTCCTCTCCTGCTGCGTAAATCTTGTGCACCACGGCTGTGGAGTTGAGTTAGAGGTAGAGAGGTGGCCAAATTCTCTCAGAATGAAGCCTTTGCTTTACAAACAGGGCTCAGGGCAAGGGCAGTAGCATGTGATCTTCTCAGCATGCCCCCAACTGGCATAAAACCTCTATCCTCTGGTAAAGTTAAAGAAAAATGTTAGGGCTCCTGTACCTGGAATAGAGCCTCTTCTTATGAGTTGAGGATAAATGGAAGAAGGGAGCCCCAGGTCTCTCATTGTCTATTATCTGGAATAGAGCTCTTGCAGCATAGAGCTGGGGAGAAAAAGAATTGCTGAAGTCTTACATCTCCTGGAGAGACTGTAGTCCTAGGCTGTGCCCTGAAAGAACAGAGAGCCACACCCACCTGAGGACGAATACCATCCCAGGGAGCTGGCTAGGTTTGGAGAGCCTAGTGGCTCAAGTTCCCACTCTTGATATGTTTACCCACCTTTAGTAGAATTTCTTTCTTCGTCGATTGGTTTATGACCTTAGTACAATATTCAGGGGTTTTGAATGTTGTTGTTGTTGTTGTTGTTGTTGTTGTTTGTTTGCTTGTTTGCTTTTATCATTTTCACCAGTAAAAGCCATTTCACTTGAGAAAGAGCCATTCCAGATGTCATTAAAGGCAAGTGTTTGTTTTTCCTCAAAATAAACACACTACCACAAGGAATATAATCCTCATTACTGCATTTGAATAGTTATGTATGAAATACATTTTGGAGGAGAGAACCGCTGTTCTCTGCAATATATTATGAAACTTGGGGTATATTAAATAATGAAATACATGTGAAGTTATCTAGCATTAGAGCTGACATATAAGTGGTTCTTGACAAATTACTCTTCTTTCTGAATATGTTGGGGGTCATTTTGTGATTGTAATTAACCTGAAATTGATCTTGCATTCAGCATAGGCTTGAGAGTGCTGTTTAAAATTTTCTCCTGTCACAAAAGAACAGATACTGGTAAGAAAATTTTCTGAAAATTATAGAGTCTCAGACCTAATTGGCAACAGTGTGAACTATGCTTAGTTATATATGTTTTTGTATCAATAATTATTTTATGCTAATGTTCACATATGTAGGTGTTTCTAACATCTGTTATTTCTGTGTGGAGAAATGCATCCAACTAGAACTTCTAATCCTTACTGAGCCTTCAAAGAACTATGTAGGTGAAAGCAATAAACCCTTTGATACCACATGAGTGCCAGTCTCCTCCTCGGTTCACCCCTATACTTGATTTAGTTTAATCAATTTTATCTTGTTCCTGACCTCCAAGATTGCCTGCAATTTTACTCTGTCTTTTAGATTTGTGCGCTGATTAAAGTTTTTTTGCCTTACCCTTGGAACTTATTAAGTATGTAACTGAGATTTACCTTTTGGCTTTTCTCACTTTTACTTATTTATGAGATTTGATATTAATTCTGGCTTCTCTTCACGGGCCAGGGGAGGAAGTAAAATATTAAACCTTTCACTTCATCAGTTCCATGAGCCAAATACCACTTTACACATATTGTAAATTGTTTTAAACAAAAATAAATTTTTAAAGAATATTTATTTTATTATTTTAATAAATTATTTAAAACTGTTTGAATTAGACATAGAACTGAGAGCTTAACTGAACTATGATTTTTATCTTTAAAAGTGCCGTGGACGTTATAGAGAGAACCTCTCTCAGAGCTAGGGAAACCGGGGTAGAGATCAAGAAAAAGGGGGAGTAGAAGCCAGACCTTAAGGGATTCCAATAAAAGAAGAGAATCTTGAGTGAGTGAATTAATGAATTAATGAATTCGTAAGTGAAAATATTAAAATTAATAAAACATGCCAGAGATTCTTAGTGAAGAGAGGTTTATTGGAAGCCACACTGAAAAATCATTTTTGAAAGACAAGTTATGGGGCACCTGGGTGGCTCAGTCGGTTGGGCGTCCGACTTCAGCTCAGGTCATGATCTCACAGTCTGTGAGTTCGAGCCCCGCATTGGGCTCTCAGTGCAGAGCCCACTTCGGTCCTCTGTCGCCCCCTCTCTCTGCCCCTCCCCTGCTCTCTCTTGCTCTCAAAAGTGAAAAAAAAATAAATAAATAAATAAACACTAAAACAGGGGCGCCTGGGTGGCTCAGTGGGTTAAGCGTCCGACTTCAGATCAGGTCATGATCTCGCAGTCTGTGAGTTCAAGCCCCGCGTCAGGCTCTGTGCTGACATCTCGGAGCCTGGAGCCTGTTTCAGATTCTGTGTCTCCCTCTCTCTCTGCCCCTCCCCTGCTCATGCTCTGTCTCTCTCTGTCTCAAAAATAAATAAAAACATTTTAAAAAAAACAAGGAAGACAAGTTGAATTCAGATTATGGAAGGTGTGAGTTTTGAGAGCTAAAAGTGTCTCTCCTTTAATAAGTAAACAACTCTTATTTTTTATACATTTAAATTCAAGTTAGTTAACATACGATGTAGCTTGGCTTCAGGAGTAGAACCCAATGATTCACTTCTTACATGTGACACTGGTGCTCAACCCAAAAAGTGTTCTTCTCAATGCCCATCACCCATTTAACCCATCCCCCCACCCAACTCTCCTACAGCAACCCTCAGTTTGTTCTCTGTATTTAAGAGTCTGTTTTGGTTTGCCTAAGCAGCTCAACATGTGCTGCTAATGCTATTGCTTTGTTCTGTTCTCATGAGTAGAGGAAGCTGATACATTAGGGAAATGTCAGTGAATATTACAAATCATCTATAAGAAAAAAGACTCAGACAGAACCACAAGTGAAGGGCCAACATGGAAAGTAGCTGTGGGAATGGAAAGAAAGGAGCCAGATGTGAGAAAAGTCATGAAGTCAGTACCAGCATGCTTTTGAAGGGGAGAGAGAAGCACCAAGTGTAAGCAATGCTTTGGAAAACAAGGCAGGCAAAAAATATATAAAGTTGTTGATCATGGGAGTTTTAGATCTATGCACACTATGCACAACAGGCAATATTCTGCAGTACAAAGGATCTGAAATCTAAAGTAATAAGCAGAGAATGTGGTATATTATATCCAGAGATAATAAAACTTCATAGCCTCAAGTGTGTGCTGTGAAATTTCCTTTATAAAACATTAATTATATGAATGTGTCACATTAAGCGGTTCTTGGAAAGAATTCTTATGTTCCACTCAGAAGGCTGGATTGATTTTTTTCTACCCATGAACAGTGCAAATTTAGTTAAAATATTGCTTCTCAAGGATTTTACTTTCATGTGTAAGGGATTATTTAGTATCGGCTATCAATTCAGGTAACAATTATTTCCAATGGGCAATCTGTTCTTAAGATATATGAAACCGATTAGAAAATCCCTGTAGGTTGAATATTTAATTATAAACAGTCTAATTAACTTAATTTCTCCTAATACTATAGTCTGAAATTTTGCAGAAGTCAGAAACATACACTTTCCCATTCAAGACACATGATTTATCAAAATTGCTCAGTGTGGAAAAAAATATTTTAATTCCCCGTTTTTGGAGGTTTATACATTTGGCAAAATGTAACAGTTCTTGTGATTTATGACTTGAAATTTATTAATTTTCATTACTAGAACTAATTATGGCCATTTCTACTTACTATTTCCCTCATTAGAAAGCCCCAGCGCACGTCGTCAGTCAATTAATGACTCGTTGCTCTCCCTACCTTGTCTGCTGTGTTATACTCACTTCATGAGTAGTGAAGAGTTTAAGTATTTAGACAATTTTGATTACTACTATTTGTAAGGGAAAAGCAACCAAAAATGTAATAAGCTGTTCTGCATCACATCCAGGTTTTCTCAGGCCTTTAACTTATGGTTTGGAGGAATTTTGTGAAGGGAATAAAGTTTTAAATTTATTTATAAACATGTAAATAAAAATCAGGAACTTGTAAGGGTCTACATGAGTGGAAGGTCATAAAAATGTATGCATGATTTATGATAAATCTGCCTTTAAGAAAGACAGTTGTCACTATGAAATGTAAAGGGTGAGAAAAATCCTTTTTGGCAAAGGAAAAAGCTTTCTAATGTGGCATACTAGGTAAAGTAAATGAACGAATGGCATCTTTTTTATTGTTCTTAATAAAACCTGTGGCTAGAAAGTGGTATATCTCTGTTCTTTAATTTTGTATTACCAAGTTAGCTTACAGAATGTTTACCAACAATTAAAACTTCTTATCCTTAACACCTTGAACATAATGTTGTAGCTAATAATACACCAATGGCATATCAATATATATTCTGGAAGGAAGAGAATACCCATGACAAAAATAAAAGCAGATGTCATCACTACAGGGGAACCTTTTGCAACACATGCATTTGACAAAAGGCAAATATTAAAAGCATATAAAGAATTCCTACGAAACAACAAGAAAAAAAAACACATACCAGTGGAAAAATGAACAAATGATATGGACAGTTCACAAAAGTAACCAAAATAGCCCAAAAATATTCAAATGATGCGAACTCCACTCATCATCAGAGAAAGACAATCTGAACCAGAATTTACATGACTACACCGTCACCAGAATAAGGAAAATGAAAGCATAGACAATACTAAGTTTAGGCTAGAATGTAGAGTAACGAGAGCTACCATACCCTGCTATTGAGTGAGAAAATATATATCTCCTTAGGAATACTCCTATACTCTCTACTAAAGTTCACTGAGCACCTACCATGTTATTCTCCAATTCCATGTCTTGGTGTGTACTCAACAGAAATACGAGTACCTTTTCCCCAAATTACATGTGCTAGAATGTCATAGCAGTGCTATTCATAATACAGCAAAATTCTAAAATTCTAGTGTCTATCATCATTAGAAAGATAGATAAATTGTGGATACTAGTATAATCAAATACTATACATAGTAAAACAAATTAAGTAATGCTCACCTTTGCAAACACCCTGGAATTATGAACATTTGCAAACATAATTCCTCAGTATTCACATAAAGTGACTTTTATTATAAATATATACAAAGATTATATGAAATTATTTAGTTCCTTCACCTTTGGGTCAGTAGAAATAATAGTATGGAAATAAGATTATAGATCCAAATGTATTTATTTTTTAGAGCACTATCATAAAAAATACTGTTTTTGTTTGCTCCTGATGAAATTCTAAATATCAAGGTGTATTTCCAGACTATTTGAAGTAAAACACATTCATGCTCTTCACCTCTTACCTCTTAGAAAGAGTATTTTACAAGTATCTTAGGGAAGACTTTCACCCCTCATACTGAAACACACTTTATTGTTCTTGATAACTTAAGTTCGCTTTTAGAAGGGAGAAGCCAATGCTTTGTAAACTGTAAAATATAAATAAATGAATAGGAAAACATAAAGCATCATGTCTCTACATGAACTTTAACTGGGTTCAAGAGACTTCAATAAAATAGGTATATTTGTAAGTATACTTTTCAATGTTGGGTTTGCAATATCAAAAGCTTCTTAGGCGAAGTCTGGACCTGGCTCCTGTACTCAGAGGGCAAGGAAAGACTGAAGAAAGAGGTAGGCCACTTCAGATTGATAGGTGGCAGGTTTAACAAGCAAAGGAGTTTACAAAGGCAGCTTGCCTTTGTGGCTGCAAAGTGAATATATTTCAACATCCACTCACCAGAATCTTCAAGTTCATATAGAGGCCTTAATGGGACTCAGTCACAAATTCATTCAAAATGGTCTCAACCTCACCTTACTCTCTCAAGGCTCCATCCTTGGAAATGGCTCCACTGTGGAAACAATGAGCAGAGTGTTCCAAGGACTAGGGAGGGTGTCCGAGTCTAGATTGCCAGACAAGCAGTGGTTTCATATTCTCAGCTACATCCTCCCACACAATTCAGTATAAAAACTTTTTATTTGGTATGCTTCCCCCAAAGAACAAATGCTCTTGACAAAAAATAAATATTTATAGAAATCTCACAGATTTATTGAGAATAAATAATCCACATGACTTGCAGGACAATTCTGAAATCTTTATCTTTCATATTACTTTGGACTATACTTATTAAAAAAAATATTTCTAAGGGCAATACTTACAACATAATTTTAAGAATGGTTTAACTTGCACATAAAGAGATTTATACAATTTTAGGAACAAATAAAAATCTAATTCACTAAATTAAAATCTTATTTTTTTTATAATGTAGTCTAAGTATCATGTAAATATGACCATGATAAATCCATTGTTTCCTATTCCATTTGATTTACTGAATCAGCTATACCAACTACTATTTTACAGTGTGTTGTCATTTGGAAAACATATTCACAGGGTTGATTCACAACATCTCTGTGGAATATTATGTTTCTCTTAATAATGATTACAGAACCAGGGCGCCTGAGTGGCTCAGTCAGTTGAGCATCCTACTTCGACTCAGGTCATGATCTCACGGTTTGTGAGTTCGAGCCCCGCGTCGGGCTCCGTGCTGACAGCTCAGAGCCTGAAGCCTGTTTCGGATTTTCTCTCTGCCCCTCCTCCACTCATGCTCTGTGTCTCTCTCTCATAAATAAATAAACATTAAAAAATAATAATGATTACAGAACTGAGATTCAAACAGTGAAAAGACTTGTCATAGTGGAGAAGTGACATTAGGACTATAACAGTATTTCAGAACCTATGCTCTAAAAATCAGAGAACAATAGTATTTAGGGTGCATTAACAAATGGAATTGGTATAAGAATGACTGAGCTCAAGTTCTAGATCCATTCCTTAATAACCATATAACATACTATCCTTCTTTATATCTTGGCTTCTTCATCTACAAAATAAGGAAAGAGTGTCTCTCACATGGTGTTGTTTTGATGATTAATAGGGATAGAACATTATTATGATTACACTTTAGATATATTTATACAAATCCTTAACACCACTTGATGTAAAACCAGTATTGCCATACCTATAGGGAAATTTAAAATAAGAAAGCATAATTAATTTGGCCAAGGTGTTACAGTTAAATTTTTACCCCCATTAAATTCAAATACAGTCTTCACCATATCCTGCTTCTCTCAACTTAAATTATCATATCAGAATTGGCATGCTATAATTACCTAATAAATACCTGTTTCTTTGTCTTGTTGAATTCTTCACGATATAGCAGTCCTTTATCTTCATATAGAAAATTGTTCATATCAATTTTTAAAGTGGTATTTACAGGTACAGAGAGTAGGTAAGACTCTTGTGACTACCAGGCAAGCCCTCATGCCTCCCAGAAATCCCCCTGTATCTTTCTACCAGTGTACTTTATTCTCTTTTGTTAGTGAAGGTTTTCTTCTCTTAAGGGAGATTTTTAAGATATCACCCTACAATTTTAAGTAATATTAACTAATATCCTACTTTTGAATTAATAATTTTCTGTTCCCTGAGAGCAATATCTTAGAAAGTGACACTGGATGGATAACTCCCTGTGTTAATACAATAGAGATTGTAGATCTTTGAAATGAAGAGCTATAAAATAGAACTCTGAAGTCCAGAGAGAGGAGAATTATTCACTGAAAGAATAGGGCAGTCCTCACCATTAGGATAAAGTCAGTCTGTTGTTATATAATTTAGAAACATATTTGAAATTATAAAGACTGTTGTCCTATAAATATTAAATAGTTATCATCTGGCCAGTTCATACTAAATGCCAAACAAACACACGGGTAAATCTTTAAAGGAATATGAAAAATTAAATAATTTGTGTGTTTCAAAAAAAAATCTAAATACTCACCATTATGTACCAAAAAAAATACCTGTACATTTCTTGAATGTTTAATTATTATCAAGATCAAGGCTTTATGCTAAATATTTTTTCATAAAGTAAATTTTGGATCAATTGTATGTTGAACATCAAGTAATCCTACTTTTTAAAATTTCTTGTCAGTAAATACAGCGTGACGATCTTGACGAAACTCTCCACTAGAGAAACTTTTAATGAAGTGTCCAAAATTGGCGAAGTCAGTTATTCAATGTTTCTACAGGTTGGACAAATGGCTTACAATAAATTGACAGCAGTCATTCCACAAAGTCTAGGGGAATTTTTAAGAACACTGAAAGGCCAGGCATTTAGAGCTGGGGATACAACTCTCTCCTGTGAAGAACTATTCCAGTGGCTGGACAACCGAGTGTCTGCTCTCAACTACTCCAACATCCTGGGGCAAAAGAGCTTTTCTGGGTAGATTTTGCATCTATTGAACATCAATAAATCCTCTCTGTGGAATCCAGAGGTTCTGTGGTGTGGAAGACCTACACAGAGGAGAATGAGGTGTGGAAGCTGGGTAGCAACACAACTATCACCTACATTTTACATACATAGACACACAGCTTCTCCATAGAAGAGATCTGTGTGGGGAGGGAGGACAGGTGAAGGACAAATTCTCCATCCCTAGGTTGCTTAACTCCTGCTTCAAAGAAAAGAAGTTCTGTCCTGTCCAGGGAAGATCAAGGCAAGCCTCCAAAATGAGCACCCCCTGATCCTGGCTGAGGGACCTAAATATATTTGGATTACATTGTGGAACAATTAACAATTCCAAAACTTGATAAAAATGGTAAAGCGATCAATGAGTTATATCAGTTAGAAGTTAATGAGATCAGAGGAAGATACAGTTAAAAAAGATTGTGCTAAAATTAATTAATTGATTGATTAATTCATTAATTAAAGGGACTATGGCTTTTAACCCAGCTATCGGGTGTAGTCCAGAAGGTTGTGCTCATGCTGAAGACTGTGCTCTCTCAGAAGAAAACTTATAATGAACTCTTTGATCTCTAGCTGAATAAGGAACATACCCACAAACTCCCTGAAATATGAAAGTAGTCTCCAGGCCACACATATCCAATGACAAATAGTGAAAAATTTATTGACACAAGAGGCTTACACACAACCTCTTATTTACCAATCAGAAGATTACTGCTAAACTGTGCTGACACAGGGGAAACATCTAGGAAACCTGGCTGAAGATAAAAACAAGAAAAAAATCTGAATAGGGACATAGAAGGCTGCATAACATGGGTTAAATAGACCTCACAAAAGTATTCAATACAATAATCGAGACAATGTGATATGGACAAGGGAGTAGATAAATGCATCAATGCAACAGAATAGAGTGCCTAGAAACAGAATGACACAAATGGAGTTAACTAATCTTTGGCAAAAGGGCAAAGGCAATATAATGGAGCAAAAATAATCTTTTCTACAAATGGTGCTGGAACAATTGGAGATCCACATGCAAAAAAGTTAATTGTGGTGCAGACTTTATACCTTTTACAAAAAATAACTCGAAATGTCTCACAAAACTAAGTATAAAATGCAACACTTAAAATTCCTAGAAGATAACACAAGAGAAAACCTCTATCACCTTGGATATAGCAATGACTGTTTAGATACAAGACCATAGTCTCAATCCATTACAGAAATAATTTATAAACTGGACTTCATCAAAATTAAAAACTGTTGCTCTGCAAAATGTGATGAACTAAGACACCAAGCAAATAGAACAGTGGACAAATTATAAAAAGCCTGACATGAGATAGGAAACAATACTCAGTATTTCTACAGAGTTTTTAAGTGTCTAGTTTTTAATGAAAATTATGAGACATGAAAAGAGACGGGAAAGTATGGCACTTTTCTGGGAAAATGGGCAGGCAAAAGAAGCTGAAGTTGAGTGGTCCTTGATAGCCTGCAGAAGACAAGACTTGAAAACAGCTATTATAAATATAGCTTCAAAGATCTAAAGGCATTGGATGATATACTGAAAGTGCTAAAAGAAAAAAAAAAGTCAATGTTGAATCTCAAATCCAGTAAAACTACCTTTCAAAAATCAAGCTGAAATAAACACAGTCTTAGGCAAACAGAACAGAACAAAACAAAACAAAACAAAACAAAAACAACACTCAATGAATTTGTTGCTAGAAGAAACACTACAGGGATTTTTTTTTAAGTCGAAAATAAGTGACAAAGTAATCAGAATACACACAAAACAGAGAACAAACAGAACAGAGAATCTTAATGAAGATGATTTTAAGAGATAGTATAGCAATATACTTCTCCTTTATTCTCTCCACTGATTTAAGAGATACTGCATAAAACAATAGAGATAAATTGTGTTGCTGTGCTTGTAACATGTGACATCAGATGGTGACTCAAATCTATAAATACACAAAATAAAGAATAGTAGAAATGATAAATAAGTAGTTTACATAAAACATTCTAAAATATATCTTTGTTTTCCTTTCTTCTTGCCACTTCATTATGATATGTAAGTTTATATAAAGTAAAACTTATAACAATGTATCAGGCTTGTAACAGGTGTAATATTTATAACAATAATAACATGTAAAAGAGTGGAGCCACACAGAAGTAGGTTTTCTATAACTTACAAGAATTAAGTTAGTATGTATCTAAAACAGATTCTGAGCAGCTATAATGTATATTGTAAGTCCTAGAGCACTCAACAAAGAAATCCTATGCACATGCACACAACACACACACACGCACGCACACATGCACAAACATACAATTTAAAATTAATTAACTAGACTGACCAGACAAAATGATAGAAAATTTAATTTAAATTAGTAATGTATCTTGAGAAATCATCTACCAACTTTGCAGAAACAAACAAACAAAAAAATCATAATGAAATACAATAAACAACTACTTGCCAAAATAGATGATTTTGATAAATGAACAATTTCTAAAAAGACAAAACACTGAAACTGGATAAGAAATGAAGAGAAAATCTAACTATACCTATAAGAAAACATTGAATTAATAATTAAATGTTTCTCCTTAAATAAAAGCCAAGGATAATATATCTTCTTTGGTGAAGTTTGCCAAACATTTAAAGAAGAGTAAATATGAATCATCTCTAAAGTTTTATAAATGCAGAAGCAATGGATTATTGGAACTCTATTGATTTTTTAAGGCTAGTATTAGCCTGATAACAAAAAAGATAATCATAAGAAAAGAGCACTATCTCTTGTGGACAAAGATGCAAAAACCCTTAACAAAATACTAGCAAACAGAACACAACAACATATAAAATGGTTAATACATTGAAAAAATAGGATTTATCCCAAGAATGTAAGATTAGTGTATAGTCTGAAAACCAATTAATTTAATAGAGGAAGTACAAAAACTACATGACCATTGATAACATGCAATAAAAGCATTTGACTTAAATCTAACACCTTTTCACTGAAAACACTATAAAATGTACAAAGATAAGGAAACTAACTCAAACTAACACGAGGCATCTAAGAAACACCTATAAGTGACATATTAATGATGAAAGACAGAATGATTTCCCCACTAAAATTAGGAACAAGCCAAAAATGTCCACTTTCACCACTAGTTAAAAAAACATTGCACTGGTGGTTCAAGATAGAGCAATATAGAAAGAAAATAGTGAGACTGGAAAGGAAGAAGCAAATTCACAAATGATATTTGTGAATAGATCTATTCACAAAAGATATGATGGTTTATATAGAAAATCCTACTAAAAAATTCATAAACCAATTAAAATTTTAAACAAAAATTCAGGATGCAAGATCAACATACGTGCATCCATTGAAACTTCATGCACTATGAATGAACAATCTAAAAAGGAAATTAAGAAAACACTTTCATTTATAATGACAACAAAAAGAACAAATATTAGGAAGTAACTTTTTTTTCCTGCGGTGGCCAATCTGAGTGCCAGTATTTATGTATGTATGTATGCGTGTACGTATGCATTAATTAATTAATTAATTAGTATAATTTATTGTCAAGTTAGCTAACATACAGTGTATGCAGTGTGCTCTTGGTGTCGGGGGGTAGATTCCCGTGATTCATCACTTACATACAACACCCAGTGCTCATCCCAATAAGTGCCCTCCTCAGTATAACAACATGGATGGAACTGGAAGGTATTATGCTAAGTGAAACAAGTGAGTCAGGGAAAGACAGATATCATATGTTTTCACTCATATGTGGAACTTGAGAAATTTAACAGAAGACCATGGGGGAAGGGAGGGGGAAAAACCAGTTACAAACAGAGAGGGAGGCAAACCCATAAGGGACTCTTAAATACAGAGAACAAACTGAGAGTGGATGGGAGTGGTAGTGGAAATAATGTTTTTAAAGAAGCTGAAGACTTTTTACTGATAATTACAGGGCATTGTTGAAACAATCTCAAGGCATACACAAAAATTATCATAAAATGAGCATAGACTTAAATGTTATTGGCAAAATTATAAAATCTTAGAAAAAAACTGGGAATATATTTTTTTGACCATGGGTTATACAATGCTTTCTTGGATAGGACAGTCAAAGCACAAATGATAGAAGAAAAAATATATAAACTCAAGTTCCTCATAATTAAAAATTTTTGTGATTCAGATCATACCATCAAGAAAGTGAAAAGACAACCCACTCAATGGGAGAAAAGATTTACAAATGATATGTCTTAGGTAGGACTTGTATCCAGAATATATAAAAAATTCTTACAACTCAATAATAAAAGGGGAAAAAGCAATTAAAAATTTGGCAAAGTATCTGAATAATTATTTCTTGAAAATCAAAACCAAACTGGAGTGCATCACACCTTTAATTATGGCTATAAGAAAACACACAGGGAATTATAGATGTTGGTAAGAATGTGAACAATTTGGTTCTCCATACATTTTAGTGGGCTTTGTTATGGTGCAGCCACCATGAATAACAGTTTGGCAATTATATCTCAATTAAAATTAATTAATATCTCAACAACTTAATTACTATCTAAATGAAAACATTCTGTAAGTGTATTAAGAACATTAAAAATTGTTTTCCTAAATTTGAAATTGTACCTTATTTGTATTTACAAAGGGGGAAAATTTGTGTAATCAGGTCAGTGATTTTGAAAAGCTGATTAAACTCGAGCACTATATACAAAAGGTTATTAAAATATTACCATGTGATACTATATGCTTAACTGATATAATATATGATATACATCCACAGCAGCAAAACTACTTAGAGAAATTATTTGCATAATATTCTGACCTATGCATGGAATGTGATGTAGAGTAGATTTTGTATTTTGATATATAAAGAAAATGCACGTAGAAACTTTAAACAGATATTTTTATACCTGCTTTGTTTTAAGAACAGTTATTTTCTGATTTCTAAAAGTGTAAATATGAACTGTAAAGATACCACTCACTGCTTTTTTTGTTTTAATTGGTAAGGAAAAGTATATGAATAGTTTGTAGATGTTCTATACTAGGACTAGGAAATGCATCGATATATTAAAATAATATTGATTCCTCCTACAATAGGATTTTAGCTATTATGTTTTGTAGAGACAAAAATAAAACAAGCCATTGTGGCTTCTGAATAAAATAGTGTATTAACATAAGAAGCTTCTAATTTCAAGATCTAGACTTCCATTCAAATGCTAATATGCTTAGGTGATAGGCAAATTTTTCTTTCTAGGACCGTAATTCCCTATTCTTATGTTTGTTTATGTTAGTTTTCATGGCAAAAGAGACTTTGAAGATTTAATTAAGGTCATTAATCATCCAGTTTTATAATGTGTAAATTATCCTGGATTATCAGTGTGAACACAACACATGCCCAGGATATCTTAAAGACAGAAGTCAGTGAGATTGGTGGTGGGAGGGGATTTGAGGTACTTGGCTTCACTTGAAGATGGAGAGGACACCTTTAGAAGGAGACAGGCAGCCTCTAGAAGAGAGCAACAGCATAGAAACAGGGATATTAATCCAACACCCAGAAGGAACTGAACTGGGCCAACAATATGAATTAATTTGGAGGTAGATTCTTCCTTTGGGACTCCAGAGCTCAGCTCACCCTTGACTTTGACTTTGTGAAACAATGAGTAAATAATCTAGCCATGCCATATTGGACTTCTGACCTACAGACATGTGAGATAATAAATGGATGTTGTTTTAAACTGACAAATTTGAAGTAAGTTGTTAAATAGCAACAGAAAACTAATATACCTGGGTTAATGAGACTTACATTTTAGAGGAAATTTTATATGAAGGTCAGCTATGCATAAATAACTACACTACTCATCAACTAGTTTCAAATTAATCTGAGAACGTTAGTGTGTTACACTGCATCTGCTCTTTTTCTTTAATTATCATTGAAAACAAAGAGGATATACCATTTAATATCTTGGCAATAATTAATATTCCTTCAGGCTGATAATTAAGACTTTCCTTTTAAAACACATCCGCTTATCTTACATAGTTGCTATGGTATCCATAGAGTCTAGCAAATATATAAAATAGCTTTCAAATGAATGACTTACAATAATGTGAACTGACCAATCTAATCACCACCCAGATGATGTGGCACGCAAAACCTGAGGTAACCACCAAATGGCCCCTTCATTTTACCATGTGTATCTTTATAATCCTTTCCCCTTGAGTGTTGGCAAGATATGTGACTTGTTTCTAAGGAAGGGACCCTGGAAAAAGTGACGGAATGTCACTCCCATGATTATGTCATATCTCATTAGCAAACTTGCTTTAGAAACTTTCATGAAGCAAACTACCACAAACCTTACAACTGTAAGGAAATTAGATATACCAACATTAGTGATCTGGAAGCGATCCCTTTCCCAAACTAGCCTCCAAATGACAATGAGATAGTGGCTAACGCTTTGTAGAGATCTAGCTAAACTGCCAGATTCCTGACCCAAGAAACTGTGAATTAATAAATGTGCATTGTTTTAAACTTATTATTTGTTTTATATAAATAGAAAACTAATATAGAGGCTGTTAACAATACCTTAGAAAACACTGTTCTTTCCCATTTTACTTTCCTCTCTTTACTCTCCAAATATAATATACTCTGACTTTAAATTCAGTGTTTTCTGTTTATAAATTTCACACAACTTGAATAATATAATTTATATTCTTTGAGTCTGGCTGTTTTTTTTATCAGTATTGTGTTTATAAGGTTCAATCATATTATATGTAGATACAGTTCATGTGTTGTCCCTGGTAACATATTCCTTCATATACATATATCCTTTATGTATATATACCACAATATTAATGGATATTGAGTTGTTTCTTTTATGTAAAATGAAATTATTTTATATAACTTTCAGTATATATACAATGTTAAACACTGGTAGTATGAAGTATCCTGCTTTGACAAGTCTATCAGTTATGTACTTACACCTCTGACTAACAAATAAAGCACTGGATTATAATTGTCAAACTGTACCATAAAAACACTGTGAAATTCTTCTGGCTAGACACGTATTTTGCACAACTTTCTGCTACCACTGCTTAGCATAGTAATTGGTATTTATCATTGCTATATGCCAGAAATGAAAAATAAGGCTAAGATTTCAAAGGTGGACTAAACACTGAAAAAAATATTCTGACTCATATGTAATATAATCAATTCCAATTTTTACATGCGTCATATTTGTCATGATCAAACACAGAATAAACAATAGAAATGAATCTGTAGAGATTCGTAATCTGATGGCAAAGTAGATACATCTAAGCATAGTTCCAGATTACAAGTAATTAATGATATGCATTGTCTTCCGGCCTCTGAGACAGAGTTTATTCCATCTCTAGCACCCGTCACTGTCATTGAACCCATAGTTTCATCATTGTTAGATCTTTGTTACCCTTTTCAGCTAAAAGGGTAGTTGGCTGACTCTTAAAAAATCCAGGAAATTAAAATTCTGTGTTTGACCAGGCATAGAGGCAGTAAACAAAGTATGGAGAATGGGACTTATCTTGGCTATTTAGCCAACCACCTGGTACCCTAATTAGTCAGGCAACACTATTTCAGAAGCCACTATATCTACAGAAAGCATCAAAGGAAATTGAAACATTGGAAGAGACCTTAGGAGGAGAAAAATGAACCAAATGGAAGTGGAATAAATATGAGCAATAAGAGGAAAAAGATCACAGATATTAAATAATAATAGATCCCAATGAATGAGGAAAAAGATACATAGTTAAGAAAAATAAAAAAGATAAATGTAATAAAGTTTTATAAATACAAAAGTGTATTATAATGATTGGTTTAATCAAGAGACTAAATATTCAGCCAGTTAGATTTATTACTTTAAAATATCACAATCATAGATATTAAAGCATATCTTAAATGGGCAATTTTGATAATTAGAAAAATATATCTTAGGTTTTGTTATTATTTGATTTGAGTGAAATTATAGTGAGTGAAAAATATGTGTTTTTCCCCAGCTTCACTGATTCACAATGGGCATAAAAATGTAATAAAAATGTACATACTTGACATGTTTAATTTGAAATTTTTTGACATATGTATTAAACCTATGAAATATCATTTCCAAAATCAAAGCAGTGCAGATATAGACGTGTATTTTGACACATATTTTTAACACAGTTTCCTTTTTACCAAATATTTGCTATTTCATTTTTTATTTCTCTTAGAGAAAAATGTAATATGTGGAATCATGATAAAGTAATACAGTGTAACTAGGCTGACACAAGTAGTAGTAGCTTACTACTTTTATCTTCTGTATCAAAAATGTGCATCTATCACATTTTATGTACTCATTATCCTGCCTATTATTATTATTATTATTATTTACTATTAAGTAAATCCATGATTTATTCTTATTGCACTAGATTTCTTTAATGATCTTTCTCTTTTCCAGGATCCTTCACCATAGTACATTTAAGTCATTTATTAACTTAATATATTTACTCATCAATCTCATATCTGATTAACCTCTTCTAGTTTTTGACAGCTTCCTAGATTTTCTTTGCCTTGGATGATCTTGATGGTTTTAAGGTATACTGATTGGGTGTTTTATAGAATGTCTCTCAACTGATTTTGTTTTCTCATGAGTAGACAAGGATTATAATTTGGGGCAAGGTAGAATACCACAAAGATGAAATGCTGATCTCATTCTGTCATATGAAAGGTACGTGCTATCAATAGGACTTTTATCTGTTGATAGTAAACTGTATCAACTGGCTGAGGTAGTGATTGCCAAGGTTATTTGCAGTAAAATTAGCTGTGTTTTTACCCTTCTCATTTTCATACTCTGGACTTTGGAAGCAAGTCAATACACTCAGCCCATATTTAAAGATGGGACATTAGCAACCTTTGCTCTGTGAAAGCTGCTTATTAGAGCTTGACAATGGAAACTACAAATTGTATATCTATCACTATGACATCATACAGAACATTTTCACTGCCCTAAAAGCCATCTGTCCACCTAGTCATCCTTCCCCCCTCCACAACCAGGGCTCTTTTTACTGTCTTTATAGTTTTACTTTTTCCAAAACATCATATAGTTGGAATCATACAGTATGTAGCCTTTCAGATTGCTTTTTTTAACTTAGTAATATGCATTTAAGGTTCTTCTATTTCTTTTCATCACTTAAGAGGTGATTTCTTTTTACTGCTAATATTCCATTATCTGGATGTACCACAGTTTATTTACCTATGCACCTGCTAAAGGGGATCTTTGTTGCCTTCAAGGTTTGGCAATTATGGATAAAGCTGTTGTAAATGTCCATGTACAAGTTTTTAAAATTTTTTTAATGTTTTATTTATTTTTGATGGACATAGAAAAATAGAGGATGAGCAGGGAGGGGCAGAGAGAGACACACAGAATCTGAAGCAAGCTCCAGGCTCTGAGCTGTCAGCACAGAGCCCAACATGGTGCTCAAACCCACAAACCATGTGATCATGACCTGACCTGAAGTCAGATGCTTAACCAACTGAGCCACCCAGATGCCCCTCCATGTACAAGTTTTATGTGTTTTTTTATTTGTTTTTTGTCTTTTGTCTTTGTTTTTTGTGGACATATGTTCTCAACTCCTTTTCATGAATACCAGGGGGTGTAATTGTTGGATCATAGGATTAAAAAAAAAATTTCCCGTTTAGTGTCCTCTTAGACCCATGGAATTTTTAGAAGTGTATTGTTCAACTTCCAATTACATGGGAATTCCTAGCTATGTTTTCTGCTCTTGAGTTTTAGTTTAATTATTTCATGGTCTGAAAATAAGCTTTGCATAATTTCTATTTTTTTTAATTTACTAAGGTTTGTTTTATAGCCTAGATTGTGGTCTATCTTTGTGATATTCCATATGCATTCTACTATTGGATGGAGTGTTATGTAAGTATCAATTAGGTCAAGTTTATTGATAGTACTATTCAGATCATCTATATCCTTACAGACATCGTGCCCACTTTATGTATCAAATAACTGAGAAGAGACATTGATGTCTCTAATCATAGTAGTTGATTTGCCTATGTCTCTTTCCAGTTCTGACAGTTTTTGCCTTATGTGTTTTTACACACACACACACACACAAACAAAATTTAGGGCATACAGCTTTAGGAACATTATGTTTCCTTGGAAAATTAGCCTCTTTATCATTACATAATATTCTTGTTTATCTCTGGTATTCTATTTTATTAGTCACCTTTTTCTGAAGTCGATAAGGCCGCACAAGTCTCACTTTGATTAGTGCTTGCATTGTATATCTTTCTCTAGCCTGAAAATATTAACTGGAGTCTATATTTCAAATGGCCGTCTTCTGACCAACTTTAGTCGGTTCTTGTTATTTTTTTAATGCACTCTATAATCTCTGGTTTTTGTGTTTGCTGATTACTGATATATTTGTATTAAAACTGAAATTACTGGTATATTTGAATTAAAATTCACCATTTTGTTATTATCGTCTATTTGTATTTGCTCCTTGTTTATTTTCCTTCCCTCCTTTTTCTGACTTCTCTTATTTTAATTGGACATTAATTATAAGATTGATTTTATCTTCTATCTTTACGCCTTATTTATTTTTCTCTGTTCAGTTTTTAGTAATCATAATAAAGTATAAAATATACATTGTGGCATAGTCTAAGTTAACCTTCTGGTGCAGTACAGGTGTTTTATAATAGATTATTTAAATTCTCTCTTCCCATTTTTGTAACATTGCTGTGATTCATCTTTTTTCAGTGCTATACACACTATTTTGTGCTGGTCTCAACCTGTCAATAGTGGTGTTATTGGCTAGTAATGCCTAGGGGCACTCACCCTGGGCCCCCAAGAAAACCCCTACAGACATTTCCCCTTTTGCAGCCAGTGGTGTGGCTGGATAGGCCCTTGTGGTTCTTACTATGATTGTAAGATACACCTCAGCAACAATCATCAGGGAACTTTGAAAAAACAAACAAACAAACAAACAAGGTTTATTACTAACAACTTCCATTTTTTTTTTTTTTAATCATTCATTTGAATGATCAGGTCATTGGAAAGAAATGCTATTAGTAATGTAAGTGTATGGCAATTACCTGCTAGTATTTTCTTTCGTTATATTTTTCTTCCTCTCTCTAGTGGGTTTTCTTATTAGAAACTGTGTATCAATTGTGAAACTGAAGAAAGGAAACCTTATTTAAAATGGAGTCAGGAGGCCAGAGCAGGTTCTCACTTCCCACAACTCATGTTAATTCCGGATTACAGCATGCGTTCCCAGCAGGAAGAAGCCTACTTTACTCCCATGGGAGTGAGGACGAATTTCTCCTCTCCCAGCCCTGAATCAGAGATCAAGATGTATGTGTTTCAGTTCGCCCTACTTGCTGTTTGACATGGAGATTTTGTCTGCCTGTAAATTATGTGGAATTTGGTGTCTTTAAGAAATTAGGGAGGCATCTTTAAGTATAAACTTATATGAAACTGTAGTTTTAAAAGCAATTAACAATGCTGTCAAAACTCATGATAGTCTTGTTTTCATGTAGAAGGAAATTTCTCAGTGCTTTACTCAAGTATTAATTCATCAACACTATCCTGCTAGTTTGGTGAAACTGACGCTTTATGATTTAATGGACTCATATTCTACTTCAGAATTATCACTACAGTAAGCTTTTTTTTTCTGCCTCAGATGGTTGTGATATTTGCTAACAGGTAAACATGTTACCTATTATCTTGAGTACAGAGAATTGCATTATTAAAAGGGACACTTGGGTCAATGTGTTTCGTTCTTAAATGATTCCATATTCCTCTCTTAGCTAGAGATAAATCCCTTCTTTCACAACTGTTCCATTTCAGATAATCTTGCACAACTTGAATTTCATATGAGGCAAAAACAAATAAAAAGGCATTTGTTTCGACATGTGCTTTTTTGTGAGTAGTAAACAAGCTGTGATTCCAACTTGCAATCTCCCATTTACCCCAAGTCAAAGCCATCACCCTAATTTACACAGACTAAAATCCTAGTTAGGCTTTTTTCTTTTTAAAAATGAGGTTTTAACAGGCATTTTCCGCAAACAATTCGGTTTCATCCATATGTACACTTTTACGCACACAATTCTGTTAACTATGTATTTTTTTAAGCCACTTGGGTTTACTTTGTTGCTGTTTTACATAAACGATTGCTACAAATATTGCCACCAGCCTTCAGTCTTATCAGTCAAAAAATTTGTGTTAAGATGACTCTGTCTGACTTTTATCATCCTCAGATAATTTTATTCTCATTCTTCATCAATATTGTTAGTGCATGGCTGCCTTTGAAGCATCTAGAATCTATGTATATATAAGACAACAGATGCCTGAAAGCAAAATTTTTCTTACTGATAGCTGCTCCTAATCTCCAACTTTTATTTTTTGCCTAGGAAGACTTACCCAACACTAGACTTTTTTTTTTTTTACAAAAAATATATTTGTATTTCTACAAAATATGTGTATATAGGGGCGCCTGGGTAGCTCAGCCGGTTGAGTGTCCGACTTCGGCTCAGGTCATGATCTCACGGTCCCGTCCTTGAGTTCAAGCCCTGCGTCAGGCTCTGTGCTGACCACTCAGAGCCTGGAGCCTGTTTCGGATTCTGTGTCTCCCTCTCTCTCTGACCCTCCCCCGTTCATGCTCTGTCTCTCTCTGTCTCAAAAATAAATAAATGTTAAAAAAAAATTTAAAAAAACCAAAATATGTGTATATATACTATATTTTATACATATATATGTTATGCAACATATGTATGTATTTTTATGTGTAAAAATAGTGTATAGACCTTACTTTTAAGAGCAGCTTTAAATTCACAGCAAAATTCAAGAGAAGGTATAGACATTTCCCATATACCCCCTACCCTCACCCTCATTATCAACATCCTTTATCAGAGTGATACATATATTACAACTGATGAACTTATACTGACACACGATAATCTTTCAAAATCCATAGTTTACATAAGGATTCAGTCTTTGTGTTGTACACTCTATGCTATTGTTTGATTGGCTTTTATGTTTCATAATTTCCTAGTAACCTAGATTTTATATGCAAAGTCTTCATAAAATATGTTATCACCTAAAAATTATCTGTCAAAACTGAGAAGATTAAATAGATTTAACATATTGAGAGATAAAACAGTACTATCTGGATAAACTTTAATTCGCACCTTTAAATCCAAAATGTCTCTGTTTCTACTCTATACTATACTTGGATCCTGCTCTTGAATCCAAATTTGCAATCCCTGACAGTTGATAATGGTGATTAGTCCACTTATACCTGATTTAACTGCTAATGAGATTGGGTTTACAACTGCCATTTATTTTTATTTTTGTTTGCCATTTGTTTTTGATACGTCTCTTGGTTGCTCTTTTCTTCTTCCATTACTAACTCCTTTCATGTAAAACAAATACTTTCCAGTGTGTCATTTTAATTCCTCTATTGATTTTCTATTCTCTCTAGGATTTGCCACATGCATCTTCATGTATTATGATCTACTTCACATTCATACTGACTTCATTCCAATATAATATTGCCACTTCGCTACTCCTCCATCTCCATTTTCCTCTTTGATCCTCTTACAAATTATTGCACTAAGTAAAATAAGTTAGAGAAAGACAAATGCCATACGATGTCCCATATATGTAGAATCTAAATACATTTATAATCTGCATTTAATACACACACACACACAAGCTCATAGATCATAGATATAGAAAACTGATTGGTGATTATCAGGGGCACAGGTGGAGGATGGAGAAATGGGTGAACAGTTTTTGTTTGGTTTTCAGTTTAAATAAATTGAATTTAAAAAGTACATCTAGGGGCAACTGGGTGGCTCAGTAGGTTAAGCATCCTACTCTTGATTTTGGCTCACATTATGATCTCTCGGTTGGTGAGTTCGAGCCCCAAGTTGAGCTCTGTGCTGACAGTGTGGAGCCTGCTTGGGATTCTCTCCCTCCCTCTCCCTGTGCCCCTCCCCTGCTTGTGCTCTTTCTATCTCTCGAAATAAATAAATAAACTTAAAAATTACATCTATATATGTTATAAAACTAAAAACAGTATTATAATTATTGCTTTATATAATCTTATGTCTTTTAGTAAAATTAAGGGAAGAAATAGTATATATAAATATATTTTATATTTACTGACATATTTACCATTCTAGTGCTTTCCATTTCCTCTTGTGGATTTGAGTAAATCACTCTGATTAGAGATGTATGAATTTCATTGATCTCCTAAAAGAACCAGCTCATTTTAAAATTATTTCCTATCACTTCTGCTTTCTATTTCATCTTTTCTGTTTTTATCTTTACTATATTCTCTCTTCTGCTTGCTTTGGGTTTAATTTTCTTTCTTTTTTTTTAATCATTGCTTAACATGGAAGATAATTGATTTGAGATCATACTACTAATACAAGTATTTAATGATGTAAAATCCCTTTAAGCACTGCAATACCTTTGTTCCACAAATTGTAATATGTTATGGTTTCATTTTCATTCAATTCAAAATATTTTCTCGTAGCCTTTAGGAATCTCTGTGTAGCTCATAAGTTATTTAAAAGTATTTGTTTATTTTCCAAATATTTGGCATTTTCCAGATATCTTTCTGTTGTTCATTTCCATATAAACTTTCCACTGAGGTCAGAAAATACTTTGACTATCTTCGATTCTTTCAAATTTATTGATGTTTGTTTGATGGTCCAGAAAGTGTTCTATTTTGGTAAATATTCCAAAAGTGTTTTTTTTTTCTTTAATGTACATTTTGCATTTGTGTGAGGGAATTTATAACTATCAGCTAGGTCAGCTTGTTGTCATCAGCTTTCTGTTTACTGTATGTCTTTTTATTTTGTGGATTTCTCAGAGAGGAGTATCAATATGTTCAACTCTAATTGTGGATTTTTCTATTTATTTTTCAGTCTTTTCCCTGACTCCTTTATTTCTGGTAATATTCCTTGTTTTGAATTTAATATTTTCTTGTATTAATATAGCCACTCCAGCTTTCTTTGCTTCACGGTTGATCTATTATTTATAGTTTTAAAAAATAGTGTTAAATTACTTTTTAAACAATAAATCTAATTCTTCTTTTCATTCCTCTGTTCTCGTTCAATACTATTTTAATTTTATTTATGTTATTAAGCACTTAATTTATTTGTAGTATTCTCCTTTTTAGAGAGTCTAATTTCTATTAAAGGAAATATAAATAAGAAAAAAACCTACATATGTATTGTCATTTTTACCATTTCTAGAGATCTCTATTTATTGGGCAAATCTAGATTTTTGTCTGGTGTCATATTGATTCAAGTACCTTTCACTTAAATGCTTAAAGCAACTTTACAGCACATCGACTTGTCTGACTTGAATAGCTAGCCTTTTGCATCATTTATCTAGTGTGAAAACTCTTTAACATTACCCGTAAATTATTTGTGTAATCCCAAGATATATAATTAAAATAAAAGACAGTGAGAATAGACCTTAGTTCAGGATACCAGAGACGTTTTTTCAGACCAAGAGTGTCAGAGGGCTAATGTTTCTATTTCTAAGGAGATATTGACTTTAAAGCAGAAACAGAACATAAAACAATATTTTCTGAATATTAAAGAGTGGATGATGTTATTTACTTTTTATGAGAATGGAAACTGAGTCTCTGAGAGGTTAATCAATTCAGCCAAAATACAGATACAAAGAGGTAGATTTTGCATCCCAATATAGATGTGTTTCCTAAACACTGTTTTCACTATTCCACACAAATTTTGAAAAGTTTGAAAAATCATATTCAGCAGTTACATTTAAATTCTATGGAACTTTAAAGTACCCAAAATACCTGCAAGGGCAAATTTATAATTAGGTGAATAAAGTAAACACATTTCTATGTTTACTGCTTGGCCGAAGATTAGTGGTAGACAATAACCAGCTGTAAAGCAGGAAAACAATATTAAAGATTAATAGCATATTTTAGAAAAGTGATTCTCAAGGGGACAGAAGAGATTTGAGAACCAACTCAATATATTTATTAAAAATAAATATGCCTTGCAACCCTATGTGGATTAGGCATATTGATCAATTGGTCTGTAAAAATGAAACACATCTTTGTTTGCAGTTGAGATCAAGAAAACGATTAGAGTTAGGTAAAAGCAACTTTCAAAGTAAGTTTTATATCCTGCACCAGGGACCATTGAGTGAACACTCGAAAAGTCGAGAATCCTGGCCTAGAGAAAATGTCTGTGGGGAAAAGTCTCTAGGTTAAAATATACATAACTCTAATTAGTACATTATTCTTTATTACAGCAATCTCTTAGAAGGCCCTAGGTATAGTTAAAATAGTCTTATACACTTTTCCCTAAATTCTAAGTGTGAAACAGAATAGAATTTTTTAATGCTTTGTAGAGAAGAATTGAATTAAGTTTTCATCTGTACCCCCCAAAAATTAATTTCAGGACCATATGGAAATTTGGATAATTTAAGCCCATTATTGTTCTTGCCAAACTAGTCACTATTATGGGGCACTATTTCTCAGAGGAGTACATGAGCCAAACAGAGCTGATTACTTACTTTTTATCCCATATTTCAACCCTTAAGTATATGAGAAACCTATTATATATTACCCATTGTTGCAATTGTGAGAAGTTAAATTTGAAATATTCTGTAAAGGGTGCTGAAAATATATTACAGTTTTCTGGTTCTTTACAAAGCATGTTTAATGTCCATTGAGAACACAACATATAAAAAAATAGGCAAATGAAAGAAAATGGAAGGAAGGAAGGAAGGAAGGAAAGAAGGAAGGATGAAAGAGAGAAAAAGAGAAGGAGAGAAAGAAGGGAGACAGAAAGAAAGAAGAAAGAACGAAAGAAAGAACAAAGGAAGCAAGGGAAGGGAAGGGAAGGGAAGAAAAAAAATTGCATTTACCCTGAAGGAAGCATAGTGATTGCTTTTTTGCCATGTACACATGACATATCTCCAAGAAAGAAAATAAACACCATGTCTTACATCTTGTTTCAATGCATAAATATTGTATATGAGATTGGGCTTCTTTAAAATAATAGCTGACAAATTGGCACTTCTTATTTTAAACTTTTAAATTATATAAATGTAAATCTACAAAAATGGAGAGGTATTTTCATATGTAATTATCATCAGCGATAGAGAAAGGATATGATTTTGCTTGATGCCATTTAAATATGGATATTGTTATGCTTTGAATCCATCATTTTTATGATAATAGAGAAAAGAGTAAAATTATTCAAATTTGAGCATTTCTTCCCACAATTTAGGGACTACAAATTTATATTCCTTTTAGAACGGTTAATGATGTTGTAGTCAGGGAAAGCGTTCCACATGATTTAACAAAGACAGATAGGAAAAGTGTTTAGAAATATTATATTTCGTGTAAATTTTGGAGAGTTTAAAGAATTTTTTGGAAAGATTGAAGGAATTTTTGCCAATCATTCAAAAATCAGAGGAATATAGCCAATTCCATTCATTTCTGTGCTCAATTTGGTTAATTTCTGTAAATAAATCGTAACTAATCCCATTTTGCTGTCAAGTCCATAGCCAATGGTTTTTAAGATTCATTGTCTACCATATGTTAGCACAAAAAGTTTTCCAGAAGGAGATTTGAATTTCTAGTTCAGAGTACTCATCTGGACATATGTCAAAACATCTGTTCTTCCTTGAGGACAGCCAAGTCCAATTTTTAAGTGTCCATATAAACTCTCACAATCTCACAGAACATTAATAAAGGCAATATTTCTTTTTTTTTTATTTTTTAAATTTTTTTTTTAACGTTTATTTATTTTTGAGACAGAGAGAGACAGAGCATGAACAGGGGAGGGGCAGAGAGAGAGGGAGACACAGAACCGGAAGCAGGCTCCAGGCTCTGAGCCATCAGCCCAGAGCCCCACGCGGGGCTCGAACTCACGGACCGCGAGATCATGACCTGAGCCGAAGACAGACGCTTAACCGACTGAGCCACCCGGGCGCCCCAATAAAGGCAATATTTCAAACCAAATTTCAAAGTTTTTCTAGAATCGGTCCTGAAATATCTAGCATACCTGGAGCAAGTCTAAAGTGCACTTTACAGAATAAGTTAAATGCATCAATCCTCTATAAATGCATCACTTTTTCATATTAAAAACTAAAACTATTTAGGCAAAATAAGACCAAGACCATCTATTATCATTAAAATATAAGATTTATTTGAAAATAAAATTTTATGTATACTTTTATTTAAATTTCTTAAATGTCTGTTTCAAACTTCCTGATTTATGAAGCCAGATAAACATACACCAAGTAAGTTTTCTTTATTTTCTGTGATTAACTGAAGTATGTAGACATGTCATCTATAAAAAGTAATTTATTAGGAATAGTTTTTCAGTGGGAATTAAAGACATTCCTTCCTGAGTAAGAGGGCCATAGGCAAAGTTTGCTATTGATACGTGTAGTGCACTCAATAAATGTGTTCATGGGCAAAGCAAAATAATCTTTTTTTTTAATTGTTTTATTTTTGAGAGAGAGAGAGAGAGAGTGCACAAGCTGGGGAGGGGAACAGAGGGAGAGAGAGAGAAAATCTAAAGCAGGCTCCAAACTCAGCACGGAGCCTGAATCGAAGACCTTAGGGTCGTGACCTGAGCTGAAATCAAGAGCCCAACACTCAGCGTGACTGAACCACGCAGGCGTCCCACAAAATAAACTTTATAGACAAAACATGTTACAGTGTATCTATTTCCATTAAAATTGTGCATGAATCAGACTTGGCAATTTCATCTTTAAAAAACTGTAACATATGGGGCGCCCCGGTGTCTCAGTCGGTTAAGCGACCGACTTCCACTCAGGTCATGATCTCACCATTCGTGGGGTTGAACCCCACATTGGGCTCTGTGCTGTCAGCTCAGAACCTAAAGCCTGCTTCAGACTCTGTGCCTCCTTCTCTCTCGGCCCCTCCCCTGCTCACTCTCTCTCTCTCTCTCAAAAATAAACATTAAAAGAATAAAAACTGGATGTGAGGGCCATCTGGCTGCGACATCTGTCACCCCATTGATCGCCAGGGTTGATTCGGCTGATCTGGCTGGCTCGGCGGGTGTCCCCTTCCTCCCTCACCGCTCCATGTGCGTCCCTCCCCAAGCTGCGTGCCCGGTGGAAGAGGACGACCTTCAAAAAAAATGAATAAAACCTGTAATATATAAATCTTCTCTGTGAAGACAGCTCTTCCCACAAGTAGGGATACCCGTTACTACCAGGCTCCAGAAGCACTGATGACATTTTTTAATGCATGGCTTCTTTCTCTCTTCCTGTAGGAAATATCATTTCCTGAGGGTAGGTGTCATTTTGCACATCTTTGTGCTTTGCTTAGGGACTAATAAAATGTTTTGGATATCTAAATATTAAGAAACATTTGCTTTGATTTAGAAATAATTCAGTTTTAAATGTGCTAATAAAATTCAGGTACTTTAGATGATTTGGGTATGTGATTTAACTTTTTTTAATGTTTTATTTTTAAGAGAGACAGAGACAGAATGCGAGTGGGTTGGGGCAGAGAGAGAGGGAGACACAGAATCCGAAGCAGGCTCCAGGCTCCGAGCTCCCGGCTGTCAACACAGAACCTGACGCTGGTCTTGAACTCAAGAGCTGTGAGATCATGACCTGAGCCAAAGTCAGACGCTCAACCTACTGAGCCACCCAGCCACCCCATTTGGGTATGTGATTTAAAATGAAACCTCTTTGGGGGCGCCTGGGTGTCTCAGTTGGTTGAGCGTCCCACTTCGGTTCAGGTCATGATCTCGTGGTTCGTGGGTTCTGTGCTGACAGCTCAGAGCCTGGAGCCTGCTTTGAATTCTGTGTCTCCCTCTCTGTTCCTCCCCTACTCATGCTCTGCCTCTCTCTCTTGCCTTAAAAAATAAATGAAAAAAAAAATTTTTTTAAATTTTTAAATGAAAACTTTTTTAGTATTTGAACATAATTTTCCATCTTTTTGACTTCTATTTTGTTTTTGAGAGGACTACTTACAGATTAATTGGCATTCTTAGGAGTAAATATTCTTCTTTTTCTATGTAGTTGTTTTAAGGTATCTTGAGTCTTTTTTTTTCACCAGTTTCATAAGACTTTAGCAAGTATGGTTTTAATTTTGTTTCCTTGTTTAGGTAGGTATTTCATGCACTCAGTCTGTTCTGGAAAGTTATCAGACACTAATTTCTTTGAAATTTCTTTTTTCTTTGTTCTCAATCTATTCTATGTCTTACCTTTCGTATTTTATGTCTACTTTCTCCATATTTAATTTTTATTTTTTCTCAAGTCTGTATTCTAGTACACTAAGTTTTCTTCACCTTTAATAAGCCTTCTCTTTTTTTCCCCAATGCCTTTGTCTTTATAAGGTCTGTTATCTTCTTTTTTAAATTTTATTTTTTCCACAGTAATTTGTAACTGTTGTATGGTTCCACATATCTTTTGTATTTAATAATTTTAATATATTTATTAAAAACCTTAATCATATTCTAATCCAGTCACATGTATTGATGTGGTACATATCTACTTTTTTCCTTTTGCTATATAACTTGAGAAACTTAAGGATTGTGATTCTAACACATTCTCTGAAAACTTACATGATTGGCTTATTGCAAAAAAAAAAATGTATCTGGCATGCAGCTATTAAATTCATAAATGTCCACTCCCTACCTCTTCTATCTCAATAGCAAAAAATTGGAATAAGTTTGGGTCATCTTTTTAGGGATCATAATTCATCCTGAGAGCCTTGCCACACGTTTATACTTGTTTTATTATTTGGTTATAGAACTTAAGATGCAGTAAAACCTAATGATTCCACAATTCCAAAATATATTCTGAATCCCTGAGTAGATTACATTGTGCTGATAGAACTTGGACAACAGGAAGTAGTAGTAAATACAGGTTTATTTTAAGTTATTTGCATACTAAGGTATGATACAGGGGGCCCTGGGTGTCTCAGTTGGTTAAGCATCCGACTCTTGATTTTGGCTCAAGTCATGATCTCATGGGTCATGAGATCGCGTCCCATGTCAGGCTCTGTGCTGACAGTGTGGAGCCTGCTTTGGATTCTCACTCTCCCTCTCTTTCTGCCCTTCCTCCTCCCCTGCGTGCTCTCTCTTTCTGTCTCTTTCAAAATAAACAAATATTTTACAAAATAGGCATGATAGATAAATTCAAGAAACCAGAACTTGTGACTTTAGTGAAGATTCTGGAAAGGCTAGTTGCTCTACTTTGCAACCCTTACCATAAGGTAAAGGTAGTCTAATATCATAGATAACATAGATTTTCATATTTAACCTCGGTTTTCTAAAACTAAAAAGTTATAGGGAAGCAGAGGAAGCATTCATATTCAACAAATATTATTACAATTCGTATTCACAAGCATCAGTTGAGTTTAAGACACACTATATATAAGTTCTTTATGCAAAATTTTCATTAAATCTCCGTTATCCTTAAGAAAAGTATTATTTCACATTTACCTATAAAAAAACTAAAAAGATCGGTCCAAATCCCATAGCTTTTAAGTTCTGAAGTTAGTGTCTGACACTAAGTAGCTATTGTGCTAAGCCTAAAAATTTGAGTGTTAAATTCAGTCTATAATGTCATAGTAAAGCAAATAAATGGATATTGAGAGGGAAAAAAAATTTAAATGAGGGGCCATAAATTTCAAACTGCTAAGAAGGAGTATTTAGACAGCTCAGAATGGTATAAACGTTTCAACATTCAACATAAATGTTGTCTCCCAAAAATACACTTCTTAAACCTTAAACTGTATTGCCCCTACTTTCAAAAGTGATATAATATTTATTAAGAATTCCATATTAAATTGCTGTGCTTTTAATCAGAGTATAAAAATGCCTTGGGGATTACAATAATTTCAACAAATTTTCTTTACTTCATGAAACTGTTTTCCTGTTTACTCATTTAAAAACAAATCTGAATGCTATGTGATGAAATATATTTTCTAATGCAGAACATTTTTTTTAATTTTTTTTCAACGTTTTTTATTTATTTTTGGGACAGAGAGAGACAGAGCATGAATGGGGGAGGGGCAAAGAGAGAGGGAGGCACAGAATCGGAAACAGGCTCCGAGCCATCAGCCCAGAGCCTGACGTGGGGCTCGAACTCACGGACCGCGAGATCGTGACCTGGCTGAAGTCGGACCTTAACCGACTGCGCCACTCAGGCGCCCCTCTAATGCAGAACATTTTAAAGGGACATATCTCCTAGGGAGGAACAGCTCCAAGAAGCAATCAACCCTTCTATTTAAGGCAATCTGCTCTCATGCTTTAGTGTAGAAGGGGTGGATGCATCATTTCCATGAAGTACCTGAAATAAAGAGGTCAAAGAAAATATTTAGATTCTGAGACAGTCATATAAAGTCACAATATAAAATTGGTATAATTTCTCCTTGCTATATCCCTTCTAAGTTTTTAGGCATTATATTACAACTAAAAAAACCATCATAGGGATACCTGGGTAGCTCAGTTGGTGTCTGACTCTTGATTTCAGCTCAGGTCATGATCTCACAGTTCATGGGATAGAGCTCCCGGTCAGACTCCATGCTGACAGTGTGGAGCTTGCTTAGGATTCTTTCTGCCTCTCTGTCTTCCTTTCCCCCACCCCCCGTTTGTGCATTCTCTCTCTCTCTCTCAAAATAAATAAATACACTTTAAAAAGACATATTGTGGGGGCGCCTGGGTGGCTCAGTCAGTTAAGCATCTGACTTTGGCTCAAGTCTTGTACTCACGTTTCGTGAATTTGATTCCCACATCGGGTTCTGTGCTGACTGCCCACAGCCTAGAGCCTGCTTTGGATTCTGTGTCTCCCTCTCTCTCTGCCCCTCCTCTGCTTGCACACTGTCTCTTTCTCAAAAACAAATAAAGATAAAAAAAAAAAAAGACACACTGTAAATAGTGCAAAAAAAGGAGCAATGTTAGTAAAGACTAACATAACTCTTTTTGCCTCTCAACTCTTTATCAGTCTGAAATTACCAATGTACATAAACTAGGATATCTGATTTCATTTCCTATCTCATGATCACTTAAAAACAATGTAAATAGGGGCACCTAGGAGGCTCAGTTGGTAAAGCATCCAACTTAGGCTCAGGTCACGATCTTGTAGTTTGTAGGTTTGAGCACCGCGTTGGGCTCTGTGCTGACAGCTCAGAGCCTGGAGCCTGCTTGGGATTCTGTGTCTCCTTCTCTCTGCCCTTCCCTGCTCACGCTCTGTCTCTCTCTCAAAAATAAACATTAAAAAAAAGACAAAATGTAAATAAATACATAAGTCTAATTTAAAATTGAAAGATCTTTTTTCCACCATGAAAATGCTTTAGTGGTGGTATCTATACAGCAGGTGATGTCAGGACAGGAGCAAGTATATACACAGTGAGACATAGTTGTTGGGGAATAGGTTGTGAGTGATGAAGTTCACAAGGCGTCCGTGCCGTACCAGGTACCAGACAGTTGTAGACCACCTCCTCATCCTTCTCCTCAAACTTACTGTCCTCTTCAGCTGTGGTGTCCTGGAACTACTGGTACTTGGACACAAGGTCATTCGTGTTGTTTTTGGCCTCGGTGGACTCCATCTCATCCATGCCCTTCCTCATGTACTGGTGTAAAATGACCTTGCACCTGAACATGGCCAGGAGCTGCTCCAAGATGTGCTTGAACAGTTCCTCATTGGTCTTGCTGTTGCAGGTGAAGGTGGTCGACATATTTAGCCCCTCGGGTAGGATGTCACAGAGAACTGTTTTCGTGTTGTTGGGGATCCACTTGACAAAATAGCTGCTGTTCTTGTTTTGGAAGTTAAGCATGTCCACCTTAAATAAAACAAATAGTAATCTAGTTAAACAAAAATGAGTTTATTTGGGAATAATGGGAGACTGCAATTTGGGACAACAAACTCTGGAGAACCATAGCAATCCCAAAGAGATAAAGGAAGCTAGCTTTTATTAAGTTGCAGGAGGAAATCGGGGAGGGTTGTTTTAAGTATTAAGTTCATTGGAAGAGAATGAGAGTTTGAGATTGTGACAGCTTCTCATGGGCTGCAAGTGGTGGACAGTTTGTTTGTTACTGGGGTACACAGAAATCTTCCAACTTCTTGTTGGTCATGTAAGCTGAGAGAAGTACCTGTGTGAGAGCTCTCCCTTCATGGCTTCCTGACTCCATATTAAGTCAGGTTTCCTTCACTCATTCTCACAAGTGTCTGCTCATCTACCTTCTTCATGGACATGTGGTCCCTGAAGATGGCTCTTTTTAAACTCTTACACCCTCAAACAGAATTTCACCTCGTTTCTGTTTACTTTATTGTAAACTGGCTGTGATATAATTTTTTTTCCATTTTGTTATTATCACAACTTGTAAAATTCCAGATTTATCATTTCCAAAAGTTTATTCCCAATATAGATGACAAATATCGATTTAAAACAATATTTAAACCAAGCTAACATCAAAAGTGTCATAAGATTTATAATATTTTTGCTAGAATCTGAACTTTTGTAGACATAAAAAGGCATTGTATATAGATAAAATTTATTTTTTTAATGTTTCTGTCTTAGCCTACAAAGTAGAACCTCCGAAATAATATATAGAAGTCATGATTTCATTATCATTAATATATCATGTAATAATATTATTTAAATCCAGAAATTTATTAAGATGCTTTTGTATATTCTCTCTGAAACTCATCATTTCTCTGCACATCATTCTTCTATCTTGGCATCCTTTAATTTCTATTTCCTTTCAATATTCTAATATTAAAATGGTTCCTTTTAATATGGTCTAAAGAATGTTACATTCTACAGGTAGAGGTAACATAAATAACCCAAATTCAAGTAGGAAGTAAGATGTCCATGAGAGAGTCCAAAGTGCTCCTGAAACTGAATTAAAAACAAGTCCATTGTTAGGTGTATGTGTCTCTACATAAAAGATGGTATTTGATTTGGTCCTTTTAAAAGGACAGTCACAACTCTGATCCCCATACTATTTTCTGGGACACAGCTATTTGATAAAGTGTTCATTAGGGGGACTGACTTGTCCTTCAGTGTGTTTGCTAAATATAGAGGTGGTTTTGTTGGTGACTCTCTTACTCATTAAGAATCTATTCAAATTATACTCTTGACTTTAATAAAACACAATTTCCAAATGCTTTTTTTTTTTAACAAAGTCTGAGTTCAATAACCCTTCCTCTTTAGGTAAAAGATAAAATACAAGTAAAACCTACACATAAAATATTGCCTGAGAAAATATTTTTAAAAAGAAACATGTTTTATCATAAAGAATTACTACCATTTGGTTTAATCTGAGATAATCTCATTTGATTAATACATTTATATAAACCAAAAACCTTACTAGGTGGGTACATGCGTGTCTGTGACCCCTATTTACTTAAGAGGGAATCTGATCAGAGGAAGAAGAAATTTTTATGCAAATTTCCATCTTTATAAAATTCATTGATTTACCATTTATATCTTTTCCACTTGATTTGGGAAAATGCAATTACATGATAAATGTCCTTTTCTTATAGACAACCCATATTGTTTATCCTATTTGTTGATTAATGGCCATTTGGGGCGTGTTAATACCAATTACTTGCTTCATATCCTTTTCATCTCAAGTTCTCCAAGAAGGGAGTGCTCCTCCCCAGCCCCATAGATCCACACCACTTTCTTCTTCCCCCTCCTCCAGTTTCCTTCAAGGTCACCTCCTCCAAGTGGCTTATCCTAACCACTCTTTTTACAACCGCATCCCTTTTACTAAAACGTATCTTATTTCTCAGGTACATTTTTTCTCCATAACATATATCGCCTTCTACATTACTGTAAGATTAACTTTGAAAAATTTGGTTGTTTTTCACCACCAGAGTATGAGGTCCATGAAAGAAGTTTTGTTTGCTTACAGAAATACCCCACTGATGTGGTAGGCATTTAACAGGTGTTTTTTGACTGGCTGAATGAAAGGCATCCCAGTACTGCCAAAATATTGTACAGCAAGTTGTTTCACTAAAGCCTCGTTCTGTCACAGTCTTAAAAGGAGCGCAGCTCTGCAGCCGACCCTCTCTGCTTGCATTCTACCTACATTGTAAACACACGAACTATTTCAAAGCAAACAGCATGTCAAAAAGTCAAGCCCATGCTCTCCTTATATCCTAAAAGAACAATGCCTAATCCATAGCAGTTTATTTTTTGCAGAAAGTGCACACATAAAAGAAAAGGTAGAAGATGAGTCTTCTCACATACTACTGAGATGAGTGAAAGAAGGGTTAAATAAAAACCTTTTTACTATAAAAAGCTTTTATAAAAAGCTTTTCGGGGCGCCTGGGTGGCTCAGTCGGTTAAGCGTCCAACTTCAGCTCAGGTCATGATCTCGCGGTCCGCCAGTCGAGCCCCGCGTCGGGCTCTGGGCTGATGACTCAGAGCCTGGATCCTGCTTCCGATTCTGTGTTTCCCTCTCTCTCTGCCCCTTCCCCCGTTCATGCTGTGTCTCTCTCTGTTTCAAAAATAAATAAACGTTAAAAAAAATTTTTTTAAATAAAAAAAAATAATAAATAAAAAAATAAAAAGCTTTTATTTATTTTGAAGTAAAAAGCTTTTATTTCAAAAATGAACACGGGATATGCATTGTTTTTAAAAAGTGAATAAGCTAAGTGACAGTAGACTTTCATTTTTGTAATTGCTTTTTGAAGGTACTTCTTCCCCCTTATTTCTCCTGCATTTATTCCATGTTCTTTTGGTTTCACCCATTTCTTCAATAACTTCACTCAATAACCCCCCCTGAGAAAACTGCCTCTTACAGTGCTTTGATGGTGCTTCCTTCTGAAGATGGTATCACTGAAACTGATAAATCACTTCCGAGAAATATATTTGGCAACTTGGCATACCTCTCCTTCATTTACAGATGTTTCCATTTCATTTCTACCATTTCTTATAAAAATATATCTAGGTGAATTAATTACTGTAAGCAAGCATCAGAATTAAGTGTAGACGGCACCCATGTGAAAAGCTCACAGGTCTAATGATGGATGTTATTTATGCAAAGACCCAGATTCAATGTACCTAGTTATATGGAAAACTCATTTTGGAAAACTTGGCACTTCTTAAATATTTAATAACACTAGGGATTCTTCTAATATTTTAGAAGAAATCTATATCTCCTCTATTTTCCATTACCAAACAAAAGAGCAAAAATTTCCAATAGAAAAAATAAACCATATTGCATATACTATATGCATATATAACATATACTATATACTACATACATTATACTAAATATATAGTCTCATAACTCCCTCAAAGCCCTCAATTTTTCTTTCTCATCAGAACTAGACATGAGTAATTAAAAATTATTTTCCTAGGTTATTATCTCTCTCTGGATTTTACTTTTCCTGTGAGATTAATCAGTCCCCTCCAATTGTTTGTAATTTATCATCTCTTTACACTTCCATGTTTGTTATGACTTAGCCAGTCAATTACCTCTCTTAGTCAATCTTATCTTTTCTTTCTCGTGGTTCTAGTACTGATTTTATACATATTTACAGACAAATAAGAGCAGAGATAACAATTAGTAATGCCATTTTAGGTAACAATTTTGATTTGTAAAAATTTTACTTGAAGTTTAAGAAGTATTACATTTTCCACTGATGATCATTTTTCATCCCCAATGGAAGTACCCTAATACCAGACCCTAATATTTCTTCATATATGACACACACCCTCATATCTAGCAAATGTATTTACTTTCTAGTTTCTAGAATAAGTAAAAGACATAATAATTAAGCCTTGAATGATTGTGAGAGATACAGCTTTGCTCCATATTTACTTTGTAAAAGGGACTGAAAATGAACCATTGTTTAAATATTGCTTTGTGCTATTTTTGTCTTCTATAAGTCTTGCTTTCTGATATTCATCATGACAAATAAGAAGGGCTCCAAACAGGACAATTTATGATTATGTTCTCCTTAGTCTTTTTACCCTGAAAAAAGAATCTTTTTATAGGAGGGATAGAGAGAATATAAAAGGAAATACCATTGTTTCACTACCAAAAGATCTACTTGCTAATATATAGAAATTTATTTGTTATTATTTGTAAAATATCAACACATACATAAGAGTTACTTCTCAAGTCTTGACATATATATAACAATCATTTAACGAAGCATTCTGAAAAAACACCTGTTAATATCTGAAGCATCAAATTAAAAGTTTATACAAATATTGGTCTCCTTGGTCATAGTTATTTAAAAACTTTTCTTCAATACTTAACAAAATGAACCTAAACATTTATTTCCCCTATATCTATTTCTGGATAGACAGATGTTATCTATTTCTGAATAGGAGTCTAGACTGCTAATAGTATATGCTTTTCAAGGTTAGACTCTTTACTTTTAAGATTATTGATCTTGCATATATTTCTACTAAAATTAAGATTTTTCTATCAAACTGTTTTATAACTATCATAAATTAAATATTAATAAAACTGTAGGTGCTTTACAGTTACGGGAATAGGTAAATGACCAAATCATGTTGGAGTGTTCTGGTTTTCTTGAGCTATAAAAAAAGAAGACGAGGTACTAATTTTAGTTAGTAAAATTGTGTTGCAAAACATGAAGAACGAATATCTACCTTATCTATTACAAAATGTTTGCCTTTTAATATCACTTAATTTCAAACATCACTTAATTTTAAAATGCCCTTGGGTATAAATTGTACAACATGTTACACTACGTTATACAAGAACTAAAATAACCTTTACTCGAAGTTGGCAACACTTCAATTAATGCCAGGAATGGGAAAAGAAACACTATAAAAAGTCAGAGTCATTAATAGATTAAAGACTTAAATGTAAGATCTAAAACCATAAAACTCAAAGAAGACAACATAGGGAAAAAACTCCTAGACATTGGCCTTGGCAATGATTTCTTGGATATGACACCAAAAGCACAAGCAATAAAAGCAGATATAGACAAGTGAGATTATATCAAACTAAGAAGTTTCTGTACAGCAAAGGAAATAATCAACAAAATGAAAAAACAACCTACAGAATGGAAGAAAACATTTGCAACCTATATATCCAATAAAATGTTCATATGCAAATTATATAAAGAACATCTACCACTCAGTAGTAAAAATCCAAATAATCCAACTTAAAAAAAGGCAAAGGAAATGAATATATATTTCTCCCAAGAAACATACAAATGACCAAAAAATATATGAAAAGATGCTCAACATAATTAATCATCAGAGGAATGCAAATCAAAACCACAATGAGATATCACCTCATGCCTGTTAAGATGAAGTTTATTTTAAAAAAAAAGATAATTGTTGGTGAGGATATGGATAAAAGGAAACTCATACAACACTGGAAGAAATGGATATTGCTTGATTCATTATGGAGAATAGCATAGAGGTTCCTCAAAAAATTAAAAATAGAACTGTCATGTGATCTAGCAATCCCACTTCTGGGTACATACACAAAGGAATTCCATAAAATGGATTATTCAGTCTTAAAAGTAAAGGAAATCATGCCTTTTGTGACGATATGGATAAACCTGGACATTATTCTAAGTGAAATAAGTCAGACACAGTGAGACAAACTACACAATACCTTCCATAAAGAATTGAAAATAGTCAAGTGTATATAGAAGGAGATAGCAAAATGCTGTTTTCCAGAGACTGGGGGAAGGGAGAAAGGAGAGGTATTAGTTAAAGGGCACAAATTTTGGTTACACAAGTGAATTAATTCTAGGTATCTACTACTATAATGGCAATTGTTAATAGTGTATAGTTTTAAAACTTATGTTAAGTATTAATATTATAAATCATAATCATAATCATAAGAGGACGAGAAAAAACTTTTAAAGGTGATGTATAGGTTTATGGAAAAGACTGGTGTGATGGTTTCATGAGTATATAATTATCTTTAAATTTATAAAGCTATAAACATAAATTATGTAGTTTTATATACCAAAAATAGATTAATGAAAGTCATCATTATTATAGATTAAATATGTATTATTGTATTAATATAAAACTGTTTTAAATACTAGAGGATTGTTATTACACAAGAAAAGAAGCAATCAATAAATTTAAAAGGTAACCTACAAAATAAAAGAAAATGCTGGTAAACTCTATATCTGATAACATATAGTTTATAATATAATATATATCTACACAACATATGTAGAACTCATACAACTAAATAGCAAAGACTAAATAATCCAATTTTAAAATGGACAAAGGATCTGAATAGACATTTTTCCAAAGGAGACATCTAAATGGTCAATTAAGTACAAGAAAATGTGTTCAACTAACAGTGAACTATCTAACAGGGACATTTTTTAAAAGTCCTATTCATATTAGCAACAAAAGAATAAAATACTTAGGAATTGCCTTACGTAAAGAAATGAAAGATTCCGATACTAACATATGAAATACTAGTAAGGGAAATATAAAAAGACATAAATAAATGGAAAGACATTATGCATTCATGGACTGGAAGAATTAATATTATTAAAATATACATACTACTAAAAGTGATCTACAAATTTAATTCACCACTTTCAAAATCCCATGATAATTTCTACAAAAGTAGAAAAAACAATCCTAAAATTTAAATAGTACCCCAAAACTCTGTATAAGCGAAGCAACTTTGACAAGAAAACCAAAGCTGGAAGCATTACACTTCCTGACTTCAAATCACATTACAAAGCTATAGTTATTAAGATAGTGTGACACTAGCATAAAAAATATATAAAGTCCACTGAAACAGAGTAGAGAACCCAGAAATAAACCCACACATTCTAGTCAGCTGAACCTTGACAAAGGTTCCAGGGACAAACAATGAGGAAAGGATACTCTTCAACAACTGCTGTTAGCAAAACTGATATCTACTTGCAAAAGAATGGAATGGGACCACTATCATACCATACTCAAAACTGACTCAAAATGTAAGGCCTGAAACTACAAAATTCTCAGAAAAAAAAAACAGAAGGGAAAACCTTGACCTTGATCTTGGCAATAATTGTTTGGATATGGGACCCAAAACATAAGCAACAAAAGAAAAAAATAGACAAGTGGGATTACTTCAAGCTAAAAAACCTACTGTACCACAAAGGAAATAATCAGAATGGTAAGAAAACCTATAAAATGGAAAAAATATTTTGAAGCATATATCCAATAAAGGGTTAACATACAAAATATATGATGAATTCATATACACTCAATATCAAAATGAAAATAATTAACAAAATGGCCAAAGGACACGAAATAGAAACTTCTCAAAAAAAGAAATTTCGTTGGCTAACAGATATATGAAAAAGTGCTCAATATCTCTCATCATTAGGAAAATGCAAATTAAAACCACAATAAGATGTCACCTTAGAATGGCTATTATAAAAAGGACAATGGATAAGAAGTGCTGGTGAGGATATGGAGTAAAGGGATCTTTGTATGTGTCTGGCGGGAATATAAATGAGTCCAGCCATTACATAAAATAGTATGGCAGTTCCTCAAGTAATTAAAAATAGAATTACCATGAGATCCAGAAATCTAGTTTCTGGGTATATCGAAAGGATCTAAAATCAGGATTGTGAAGATACATCTGTATGTTCATGTTTTGTGCAGCAGTATTCACAGTAGACTATTTATGGAAACAACCTACATGTCATTTGACAGATGAATGAAGAAAATGTTTTATGGATAGATGGATATTGATAGAATAATGTCTCTCTCTATATCTCTCTGTGTGTCTCTGCCTTTCTCTATATATTATAATACATATAATATATATGTATGTTACACACTGGATTATTATTCATACTTAAAAAAGAAAATTCTGTCATTTTGAGGTAATATGGATAGAACTGGATAGAACACTGTGCTAAATGAAATAAGTAAGACACAGAAGAAGAAATGCTCTATGCCCTCACATATGGAAACTAAAATAATCAAACTCATAGAAATACAGACTAGAATGGGGCTTGATGGAGGGGAAGTGGATGATATTGGTTAAAGTGTAGACAGTTTCACTTATGCAGGATAATAAATTCCAGAAATTGAAAGTATAGCATGGTAAAGATAGTTAACAGTAATGCATTATATACTTAAAACTTGAGGAGAGAGATCTTAAATTAAATCCACTCCCCACACTTGGAGCTCCTGGGTGGCTCAGTGGTTAAACATTCAACTTCAGCTGACGTCATGATTTCACGGTTTGTGAGTTCGAACCCCCCGCGAAGGGCTCTGTGCTGACAGTGCAGAGCCCTCTTGGGATTCTGTGTCTCTACCTCTCTCTCTGCTCCCCCTCCCCTCCCCCCCACACCCCCCCCCCCGGCCGACTCATGCTGTATGTGTGTGTGTGTGTGTGTGTGTTAAAAATAAACATTTAAAAAAAATTTAAATCTCACCACACACATGAACATAACATGCAGTGGACACTATGCAAAGGTAATGAATATATTAATTAGCTTGATTGTGGTGATGTTTTACAATGTATATACTTCATCAAGTTGTGTATCTTAGATATGCAATTTTTATAGATGAAGATATTTCAGTAAAGCTGTTAAAAAAAATGCCTTGGGGTTTCTTCCTTGACCAACTTCTTAATCTACATTGACATCCTAAATGATTTCATTCAGCTGAATGACTAAAAATACTATCTTATTTTCATGATTCCCAAAGTATATATTCAGTCGGAACTCCTTCTGAATCTAAACTCATTTTTTCCAGCTGTGTACTCAAGGGGTCTACTTAACTGTTTAAAAAGCAGCTCCAGGGTGCCCGGGTAGCTCAGTTGGTTAACGGTCCAACTGTGGCTCACGACATGATCCCATGGTTAGTGAGTTTGAGCCCCATATTGGGCTCTGTGCTGAGAGCCTGGGACCTGTTTCAGATTCTGTGTCTGTCTCTCTGCCCCTCCCACATTCACACTCTGTCTCTCTCTCTCTCTCTCTCTCAAAAATAAATAAATGCTAAAAAAAAAAAAAAAAAAAAAAAGCAGCACAAGGTAATATACTCAAATGTGAGATACTGATATCCTCCTCTTACATTTGCCAGAAAGCAAACATACAAACAAGAAAAGCAGAAACAATAATATAATTTCTTCAACAGGCGTCCCGTTGGAAGTTAGAGACTACTCTATTCTGCCATGTGCTCAGGCTTTAAATCTTAACACAGGCTTTGGAATGAGATGTATCTAATACTACAGTCTATGGTCATTATCTTTGGCCATGCCATTATCTCCCTGAATTTTGTCAATAGCCTCCTAAATTGTCTTCCTTCCTCTATTCTGCTCCTGTGCCTTTCATTGTTAACACAGCATCCAGAGTAATTCTGCAGTAATACAAATCTTACCTTGCCACTCATGTTTATACCTTTCCACTTCACACAATGAAAGCCCTTAGTATGTCATACAAGGCTCACCATGACCTGCCTTTCTTCTTGTATTTCTGAAATCATGTGCCATTGCTTGCCACAGTTTTTATTCTGAACAGAATATCTAATAAATGACATTTCTGTTTTCTATATTATTTTAATGAGAAAAAGGAAACATCTTTTTATTGCATATTCTTTTTATTAGATGAATGGGTTTCCTGTTATGATAAGCATGATTAGTAATAACAAGTATATATTCAGATGATCTCATCCTTGGTAGATCATGAATCATGGAAGACCGTAAATCAGGAATATTTATAAGGCATGCATGTGAACAGACAAGAAATATAAAACCTACACAGAAAATTGGAAAAATAAAAATCATCTTTCATTGTGAGGCAATTTACTCATTCAACTCACTATTCATATTGGTTTTTGTTGTTTTTTTCTACAAATGACATTTATTTAAGTACTTAAATGTCTCTTTCATTCAGGGTGGCAAGAGTGAAACAGAGTGTCCGGCCTAGTCATAAACTGTAGCATGTTATCCCCATGAATGTGTTTTCTTTATTTATTGTATTACAGGTAGAATTTATTATGATGGAAGATAAAATTAACTAGCTAAATTTTCTTCAGATCACAGAATATAGTTTTTACAGGAGATTTTAACTCAAAACTTGCCAATAATATGGAAATAGCAGGATCTATAAAGCATGCAAAGTCTGTTTCAGGACTTTTTTTTCTCTCCAAGTGACATCCAATGTGATGGATTTCTTTTTAACATCATTGACCTGAGCCATTAAACTAGCTGTAACAATTTATGGTTTGGCCATAAAACATGCAATATTTACATGCTTTGATAAAAGCTAATTGTTACATTCAACCAAATAGTGTATATAACCATGTACAGCACTATACTAGATACTTTATTGTGAAAACATTAGATATGTACAGTTCTTCCACTTTGGAGCTTCTCTTTATGGTAATAACAACTACTGCAACAGAGTAAGAAAAAATTAAGCTTAAAAAAAGACGGTTTAAATAACTGTAAATGGAAAGTAAGACATTGACTTTTATTTACAGGTGATATGTAAAGACGTAGAAACAAATTTGGACATTTGGCAATTTTTTTTCTCAGAACAATCTGTTTCTAAATTGGATGATTAGAAGTAAATAATAAACATTTACTTGATTAATCTGAGAAAACTTCCTCAGAAAATTGAACTTCCAGAACTCTCAGTTATAATGGGAGAACACTATAATGTGTTAAGTTTTAAAAGCCCAAGCTAAATATACACAACCAAGAGCTGACCCTGAGCTCCAGGTGACCAGCAACCTTAGAGGATGGATTAGCATCTGTTTAAATTCTTGAAAGATAGTGGCAGCAATGGGAATGATATAACTCTACTTTCTTTGAACTTTTACTGCATGACATATGTTCTAAGATAAAGTAGCCAACACTTTCCCCTTGGCCCACAATGTGTATACAACTTTATCTTCTAAACTACTTGTTCTCAAAACAATTTGATAAGTTTACAAAACCATTTATCTATTTGAGGAATATAAAATTACTTTTAACAATCAAAGAAATTCTCTTGCTGAGGTCAAAATTATTTCACATAAATGAACCATGATTATAGATACTAATTGAGGCCACAGAATTAATTAGATTCTGAGTTTTAGTTATAGCCAAATTTTAAAAACATAGTAAGATACAAAGTTATAAAAAAAGGCACAAATATTTTTTATTTTATATATATTGTTTAAGCAGAAGTTTAGCAATAATCCATGTAGAATTTTACTAATCTTATGTAGTTGATGGTCATATTGAATGTGGCCAAAATATTCAATATTTTCCCAGCTAAATTAAAATAAGCACACTTACCCAAGATTTATCTGGTAGTTTCATCACTGGGTTTGAATAGTTGACTACCATGACCATCTTTGTCTGGAGTTGCTGTACTTGTTCATTTACAGTCAAAACTGGACAAAGGAGGGACGCCTGGCTGGCTCGGTTGGCTAAGCAACCCACTTTGGCTCAGGTCATGATCTCGCAGCTCCTGATTTCAAGCCCAGCATCGGGCTCCGTGCTGACCGCTTGGAGCCTGGAGCCTGCTTCGGATTCTGTGTCTCCCTCTGTCTCTGGCCCTCCCCAGCTTGCACTCTGTCTCTATCGCTCTCTCAAAAATAAACAAACATTTAAAAAATATAATTAAAAAAAAAAAACTGGACAAGGGAGTACCAAAGAGTACCCAGGTATTAGCCTGGAAGCTAAACGTTGTTCCATTCTCCCATTTCATAACATCATTCTTAACTCCTGATGATCAGAGCCAATTACCCTTGTCACAATGCTGACTCCTCTTATAAGCTGCTTTTCCCTGAGTTCAAAGATGTTTAAGTGCCCTGGTGACATTCATAGCTAAGATTTCATTGAGACTTTTTCTTTTCTCCTGATGGAAAGTGTTCTGCTTTAACAGAGCAAACGTATAAGGAAAACTTTCTTGTATTTCCAGATGTACAAATGCTAGTATTTTGAGCATGGAATGTTTGGAGAGTGGTTCAGCATATACTGGGTTGTGAGCATATTTACTTGAAAAAATCCTTACAATTACTGTATTATCCAAAATTATTGAAAAATAATTAAGAACAGTTATAAAACCATTGTATTTTTCAGTTTAAGGCACAAAATATTTTTAAAACATTGACTATAACTATATGTGGATTATCTCCCTTCAATATTTTTTTAAATTTTGTTGAGATATAATTGACATACAGCACTACTTAAGTTTAAGATACACAGCATAAGTTCACTCCATTAGCATATACTGGTGCTGTTCTATGTTAAAAAGAACCAACAGAATCATAGACAAATAATTCCATACATAAATTATGTATCACATGAAGTTTTTTCTATTCCCGACTCCCAACGTTTTTATAAAGCTACCATGAGAGACTCCTTTGGATCGCAAAGAAAGAAGTGATGTCACATCCCCTAATGCACTTAGGAGAATAATTGATACCAGTATATATTCACTATGCACATCTTACTTCTGGAAATAGGTGGAAGGCAGCCAAAATGTACCAGCTTGAGAATAAATTATATCTCATTTCCTGATACCAAACGGAGCCAATATGCTGCAACACTGGAGATAATTATGTTTGCATCAGCAATCATGCCATAACATTTCACCTGACATACAGAAACTGTCAATGAGCGCCATTAGAAAAACATCAGAGATAAATCACAAATACCTCCCTTCTTCCTAGCATCCCCAGACATAAGTTCTTCTAGTACATGACTATCACCATTTCCCTCAGAAGTGTTCAGATTGTCACTCACTCCTCTTCTATCACTCACAATTTCATATCCTCTCTATATTTCCTCTGGAATCATATACTATGCAGTTACAGGTGTCTGCATTTTTCACTTGTCATGAGGCTTTTGTTAAACGTGTCGGCACTCCTTCCTTTTTTATTTTTGCATGGTTCCCATTGTGAGAATGTAGCATATTTTGTTTATCGATTCACTAGTGAATGTATAATTTGGGTTGGTACTATTTCCTAAATATGTATCTATATATCATAACAGCCTGCTTTAGTAGTCTGTTAATGCTTGTTGCTGCCTTCCTCTTCAGAGTATGTATCAACATTTTACTTACACTCTTGCAGAGATGGAAATCTATACTATTGGTGACTCCCTGACGTCACCAATAATGATGCAAGAACATCCTTGTACAGAGAACCCAAAGAGCAATAGGATTATCCTTCTGGGACACACATACTACTCAGGAATAGAAATACTGGGTTATGTGAATATTAATTTGCCTCAGTACTAACAGATTCACAGATATATACAGAAGAGTTGTTGTGTTGGACATTTATAGCAGTTTAAAAAAAAATAGCTGCTTTTCACACACTCAAATGCCTCAATCTAAAATGATGAACCATACTGCAATTGTCAGTTTTTTCTACAATCTTAACCAAAAGTTGACTTAATTGAGGTTTATATTTTTGTTAGATTAGATTGAAATATAAAATTTAATTATTAATTTTCCAACATTATTCTTTTGATGATTTTAGATATTTCGATATCATTCCCTGATGTGCCCTCTGTCTGAAAACTTTGTCTATTGTGTCCTTTATTTAACTAAAGCCTGACTTTGATGTAATCAAATTAATTAATGTCTCTTGCAATGGTTTGGTTTTCATTTGCATTTAAATTGCTTCAAATGTATCATCTAATTCCTAGATTACAAGGATATTTTTCTATGTTCGCTTCTTCTAGCTTAGGAGAGCAAATTAATAGTGTATTGAAGAGATACATTTTTATATCACCTATTTTCTTTTTAAATTTCTCAATGAAATATGGGGCCATCTTCTTCATATATATATACACACACATACACATACACCCACATGCATGTATATGCATATGTATATGTACTATTTATGTGATGCTACATATACATAAACATACATATCACATATATACACACATATTCATATATGGTAATTTATGTTTATGTCTTAATAACCAATAAGACAAATCATCCCTAATTCCTCATATATAATATGCATTGATAACGTTAACAAACAATAAATTTGTTGTGAAAGTCATCATCCATTGGGAAAAGACTATAGTCAACAAATGGCAAACAAGTAAGTACAAAATTGAAAATCAAAAAATGTAAATTAATAAAGACAATGTCAATTAAAAGAATCAAAAGAAATGGTTAGTTACCCTATGTAAACAGAGTGATTGGAAATGGTTAGTTACTCTATGTAAGCAGAGTGATTAGCGGACATTTCACAATGGCTGGAATTAAGATACAAGGCAATGAATGAAAAGCCAGGGGTATAAAAATGAAACAAACTGTTTGCCCTGAAAAACAGTACTACATGTTTAAATTACACAGACAGAAAGAAAGGTACGGGAAAAGATAAAAGAAGCCAGTCCTGACCAGCGTACAAGAGAGTTTTCATAACTAACCAGTTAGGTGGTTTGCCTTTAAGGTACAATGGACATAATTTTTTGTTGTTTTCACTAGTGACTCTTGGCTATAGCTTTTTTGTTTGTATGGTTTCAGGCATCTATGATAATTGTACACAAAATACTATCATTTCTTTCATTCTAAACTGTAAGTCTTTGGGCAGGAGGAAAAGTAGCTATGTCTCAAGAAAATATTAGACTTATTAAATATTTCTGACAGCAATAATACCATAACACCCCAACTTACATTTAGTTTGTTTTTTAAATGACCAATAGGAAAACCTTTTTGATTTAGGGCACAAGACACAGGAAAATGAACTGATTTGCCAAATTTGTTGAAATGGAGAAGGTAAAATTATAATATGAGCAAAATGAGGAGAACAGAGGAAACCATGCATCAAGAAAAACCTTATCAGTTAGGTTTTTTTGCCAAGGTCTGCAACTGTGGCTACCAGTATCACATAGGCATTTTTAAACTCATCCAGGTTTATGGCTTAAAAACACCACCAGCCATGTCTGCCTTAAATAAAAATAGCCATGATACTATCCAAAATTACTAGAATAACTCATGATTGATTGATAGCCCTTCTCAAATTCACCTTCCCCTTTGAAACACAGAAGTTATAGAATTTTGTTGTTATTCTGTGGGGGTTTTCTGAAACACTAAACCTTCAGTTATTATTAATTGCATCCCTAATGTATCAAAAACTATATATTTTTGAGAGCAACACGCAATCTTGTTAGAAAGACTGTTTTATAAAGTTGATTTTTCTATCTTAAGAGTGCTAGTTATTGATCCAAATGCCATAAACATCATGATTTAAACTTGTTTCTTGTTTATCACATATGGTTTCTCTTTACTTTAGGGTGAAAGAAAAAAGCAATGGAACACATTTGGAATGCTGAGTTGTTGCAAGAACTCATAACACTAAGGACAGTGGCACAAGTAACAGTAGAGCTAAAAAGATTGTAACTTTCTTAGTCACAATCTGTTCATGGCCTCTTTTTAAATTTGTTAAATGCAATTATTTATTTACACTTATCAATTTAACAGTAATAATATATCTCAGTTTCTAAAATATGAGTATTTATAAGAAGAAATGCACATGATAGCTAGCAAAATCTTGCCTCTAAAAAATCAGTAGCATGCTGCTGTAGAGAACAAGAAAGAGTGATATTCTCAATGCTAGAAAAAAGCCAGGGGTGCCTGGGTGGCTCAGTCGGTTAAGCGCCAGACTTTAGTTCAGATCATGATCTCACGGTTCGTGGGTTTGAGCCCCACGTCGGGCTCTGTGCTGACAGCTCAGAGCCTGGAGCCTTCTTCAGATTCTGTGTCTCCCTCTCCCTCTCTCAAAAATAAATAAACATTAAAAAAAATTAAAAAAGAAAAAAGCCAGAAGGCTATCAACATTTTAGGTCATTGTTGAATCTATATTAAATTAGCAATGCTCCAATATTTCCAGTATTGTAAATTTTTAAATCATCTTTTTTAATTTCCCAAGTGATTTGTAGTTGTACTAGGAATGTATTTACATAATGATTTTTTTCCATAATTGATAGCAATTGCTAAAACCAAGAAATGCACTTGTGTAATTTTCTGTAGTTTCTAAACATATACTGTGGATTTCAAAAACGTATAAACCACTATAAAACTGATACAACGTGATTCACAATGGCGAATTAAAATTATTGCATACTATTAATGCTAAGTATATTTTTGATGACTGAAAAATCATCCACATATTTCTTTTGCTTTTTGAAATTCTGTTGGAAAACTGTTTAAAAGAGAGTAGGAACTACATATTTAAATTTGTTTGTTGTTTGTTTGTTTGTTTGTTTGTTTATAATGCAAGCAGGGAGGAGAAGAGGGAGAGGGAAGAGAAAAAATCTTAAGCAGGCTCCCTGCCCAGCGTGGAGCCTGACACGGGGCTGGATCCCATGATGATTGTGAGTTTAGGACCCCAGATGCTTAACTGACTGAACCACCCAGGGGCCCCAAAGAGTAGGAACTTTAAAACAACAACAACAACAACAACAACAACAACAACAACATAGTTACAAGGTAACATGAAAGTGACACTAATTGACACAATATATTATCTAGATCAAAATGATTTAAATTAAGATATGTATGGTATTGTCCAGACTTTCATAGGTTTATAGATTTTCTAATCAATTTCCTAACTTTGTCTTCTTATCTCAGACTGATAAAATTAAAAACCAGTATGTTTCTCTTGAAGGAAACAAATTATTTTCCTTGATTCAGGCCTGTCTGTAGTGAAGAAAATAAAAACTTTTTTTCGTATATATAAAAATAACCTGGTTGTTTTCATTATGTTTCCAAGTATGTTATTTCAACTGCAAATTTAACCCATGTTTCAAATCAAATTCATTGAAATCAATTCATTTTAGCCAATTTCCCTTCATAGTCTGAGTTTAGATATTTTACGTACACATTAAAAACAAACTGCAATTTAAAAAAAAAAAAAAACACAACTAAAAACCCACTACAATCTACCTTTAAATTTAAAAAAAAATAAACAACAAACTAAAAACCCACTACAATTTCTACCTTTAAATTGATAAAAAGCTTGTCAAATATAAAAGGTATGTACATAAGAAACATTATACACTTGTATGCGATTAACTACTAGAGAGAACTATTCAATAAATGTGTGTGGTTGGAATTGCATTGGACATAAAGTAGTAGAAGTAAAAACTGTCCGGGAAAAGCGTAGTGAGACAACTTACAAAGCTTTTGTATCTTAATGGTTTTCCAACTCAAACAAGCAACACTTTATCCAAATTTATTGGATAGCAGCTAAAGTAGTCCTTAGAAAAAAATTTTATAGTTGCTAAATAACTAGGTTAAAAATGCAAAAAAGTTCTCAAATCAATGCCTTAGTGTCCAACTTTAGATACTAGAAAAAGAAGATCAAAGTAAAGAAGAAAAATAATCAAGATCAGAGAGGAAAGCAATGATATAGAAATAAAATTTAATAATAGATATCTCAATGAAACGAAAGCTGGTTCTTTTAAACAATAAAATTATTAAATCTCCAAGCACACTGAGCAAGAAAAAAAAGAGTGAAGACACAAATTACCAATATCACAAATGAGAGAGGGATCATCAATACACAGCATACAAATATTAAAAACTTTGCTGTAGGAAGATTATGAGCAACTTCATTCCAATAGTCAACAACTTAGATGAATCAGAAGAATTCTTTAAAAGACACAAACCATTATATCTTACTCAGAGTTAATATAATTAGTACACAACTTAATATTCTAAAATCTATCAAAGAAACTGGTTTGGACATTAAAACCCATTTTTCAAAGAAACTCCAGGCCTAGATGATTTCCCTAGGAAATTTTACCAAACACCTTCAGGAAGAAATAATTCCAGTTCTACACAAAATCTTTCAGAATTTTGAGAGGTTGAGACTTCTTAATTTTATTCATTTCCACAATAGCTATTGAATATTATAGCTGTCATGACACATTTTTTGTATATATCTCATCTTTTTTATTCTGTATTTTTTACTGCTTTTGTTTGTATTGAGTGAATATTTCCTAATTTAGAATTTTAATTTCATTAATGAAACATCAACCAGAAGAAAGCTGCAATGGCTACATTAATAAGAAGAAATATAGATGCTAAAACAAAAAAAAATGTTACTAGAGATAGATATATTTATAATAATAAAGAGGCTAATTTATAAGGAGTATATGATAATTATAAAATATATTCACTTAATACGAGAGCATCAAATACATGAAGCAAAAATAACTCAGTCAAGGAAGACATGGACAACTCAACAATAACCACTGGAGACTTCAATGCTCTAACGTATTAGTTTCCTAGAGCTGCCATAAAAAAAGTGTCCCAAACCAGATGACTAATGAAATATAGCTCTATTGTTTCACAGTTCTGGAGGTTAGAAGTTCAAAACCATAGTGTTGGCAGGATCATGCTTTTTCCAAAATCCATAGGTCTTTTGGTCTCTTCCAGCCTCTGATAGCCCAAGGTGTTCCTTGACTTTGGGCATAACTCTAATCTCTGCCTCAATCTTCACATGGTTATCTTCCCTCTTTGTCTGGGTTTCTCTGTGTTTGCATGTGTCATTCTCCCTGTGTATCTGTGACCGTGTCCAAGTTTTCCTCTGAATACAAGCACACGAATCATACTGTATTAAGGTACTGGATTAAAGCCCAACTACTTCATCTTAACTTCATTAAGTATGCAAAAGCTCTGTTTTCACATTGAAGGTACTGGGGATTAGGATAACAATATATCCTTTTTAAGATGACACAATTCAACCCATAACATCCACTTTCATTAATGTACATAACAACTAGACCAAGATCAACAAGGAAATAAAAGTCTTGAACAATACTATAAGCTACCTGGATCTTACAGAAAGCTGCAGAACATATGACCCAACAACAGAATATTCTTTATTTTCAGGGACATATAGAACATTCTCTAGGTTGGACCATGCACTAAGGCCACAAAAGAAAGCTCAATTAATTGAAATAATGAAAATAAAATAAAATACATTCTCTTTGGGGCACCTGGGTGGCTCAGTCTGTTAAGTGGCTGACTTCAGCTCAGGTCATGATCTCATGGCTTGTGAATTCAAACCCACATTGAGCTCTGTGCTGACATCTCAGAGCCTAAAGCCTGCTTTGAATTCTGTGCCTCCTCCTCTCTCTGCCCCTCCACTCATGCTCTCTCTCTCTCTCTTTCTCTCAAAAATAAACATTAAAAAAAAACAAAGAAACTATGTTCTCTGAAAATAATGGAATTACATTAGAAATCAACAACAGTTGATATTTCAGGAAACTTGCAACCTTATGGAAATTTTAAAAAACACTTACTTGTCTAAGTAACCAATAGGTCAAAGAAAAATCAAAAGGGAAATCAGAAAGTAATTTTAAATGAATGAAAATAAAGATATAACATATGAAAACTTATGAAATGTGGGTAAAGTGGTGCTTAGAAAAAGATTTCCAGCTATAAATCCCTGTATTAAGAAAAAAGAAAAATCTCAAATCAATAACCTAACGATCTACTTAACACTCTAGGAAAAGAGCAAGCTAAACCTAAAGCAAGAAAAAAAAGAAGAAAAGAAATTAAATAAAAAATTAATGAAGTAGAGAATTGGAAAACAATAAAATCAATGAAACCAAACCATGGTTCTTTGAAAAGATCAACAAAACTGACAAATGTTTAACTAGTTCGACCAAAGGAAAAAGAGAGAAGACTGAAATGGCTAGAATCAGAAATGAAAGAAAGGATATTGTTACCAATCTTACAAAAATAAAAAGTAATGTAAAGCAATACTGTGAACAACTGTATGCCAACAAACCGGCTGACCTAGGTAAAAAACACAAATTTCTAGAATGACATAAACTACCAAAACTGACTCAAGATGAAATAGACAATTTGATTAGAACTACAAGTGCCAAAATTTTATCAATTAAAAACAAAACCAAACAAACAAAAGAACTACCAACATAGAAAAGACCAAGTCCAGATGACTTCACTCCTGATTTCTACCACATGTTCAAAGAATACCATTTTTTTTGCAAACTTCCACAAAATAGAAGAGGAAGGAACACTTCTCAATTTACTTAATGAGGCCAGTATTATATCAAAATCAGACAAAGAAATCACAAGGAAAGAAAACTACATACTAATACCTCTTATGAATATGGATGCAAAATCCTCAACAAAATCCTAGCAAAATGATTCCAACAACATATATAAAGAATTATATACCATGACCAAGTATAATTTACCCCAGTGATGGAAAGGTTGTTTCATATCCAAAAATCAATTAATGCAATAGCACTCCTATTGATAGAATTAGAAAAAAAAAAAAAAACTGCAAAGATCATCTCAATGCATGCAGCATAATTACTTGAAAACAAATAACAGCAGCAACAAAAAAACCTAACATACATTCATGAAGAAAACATTCAGCAAACTAAGAAAGAAAAAAACTTTCTAAACTTGAAAACTCACAGCTCATATCAGACTTAATGGAAGAAGACTAGCTGTGTTTCCTTCATGACGAAGACAAGGAAGTCCAGTCCCACTGCTTGTATTCAACGTTGTGTTGCAGATTCCAGCCAGAGAAATTAGGAAAAGAGTGGTAGGGGGGTGGGGAGATGGAAGGCATCCAGATTAGAAAAGAAGTAAACCACCTCTATCCACAGATGCTTTCGTACACAATAAATCCTCAAAGAATTCACCAAAAAACTATTAGTACCAATAAATGAATTCAAGTGAGGTTGTGAGATACAGGTCAATATAGAAAAACCATTTGTATTTCTAAACATTTGTATGAACAATCTGAAAATATATTTAATAAAGAAATTTCATTTACAATAGCATCAAAAAGAATACAAATAAGATTCAATGTGGAGTGCCTGGCTAAGTCAGTTAGAAGAGTATGTCACTGTTGATCACAGGGTTGTGAGTTCAAATCTCATGTTGGTTATAGAGATTACTAAAAAAGTAAATACATAAAAACTTTTCAAAAATTGTGTTAAGTGTAACAAAACTATAAAACTTATATTCTGAAAACTACAAAACATTGTTAGAAATTATTTTAAAGATCTCAATAAATAGAAAAAGATCCCATGTTCATGGACCAAAAGACTTATAATGGTAATGCCTCTCCAAAGTGATCCAGAGATTCAATGCAATCCCTGTCAGAATCTCAGAAAACTTTGTAGAAATTGACAAACTAATTATAAAATTCAAGTGGAAATGCAAGGGACCCAAAATAGCAAAAACAATCTTGAAGAAAATTAAAAAAAAAAACAAAAAACAAAAAACGCAGGAGGACACATACTTCCCCATGTCAAAACTTACTACAAAGCAGTGACTGTGATAATCGAAACAATGTTGCATTCGGGTAGACATGCAGATCAATAGTCTACAAAAGGGAATCCAGAAGTTACATCTACAGTCAAGTGTTTTCCCACAAAAGTTTAAAGGTCATTTTATGAATAACCCTTAACAAATGATGCTGAGATCAACACCATACGTAAAAGAATGAAGTTGGGCTCTTACCTCACAACACATACAAAAATTTACTCACAGTGGATCCAAGACCTAAATATAAAAGCTAAAACTACAAAACTCTCGAAAATATAGAAGTAAATCTTTATGAATTTAGATTTGGCAAAGAAACTAAATATGACAACAAAAGATCAGTAACAAAAGGTAACATAGATAATTAGGGTTTCCTAAGCAGATCTGTAGCACTTAGATGAAACCAATGGCAAGTGGAATCATGCAGGGCCTGGAGAGGTCAACAGCAGTACCCAAGGTTTTGGTTCTTCTGCAGCAGTAGAAACCCTAACAGTGTATATGATGGGGGGTGGGATGGGGACAACCAGCAGCTGAGACACCTTTTGAAGTGACTGCAGCTCCTTTGTGGCTCAGCAGTGTGTTCCCCATGGATGGCCATGTCTACACCCTCCCATGTGCCTGTAACAGAACTCCATCCAACTTTACCTGAGCAGGAGGCCCAAATATCAGCCGATTGTAAATACCACCACAGGTTCAAAGATGATGCTGAGAATAATGCCTATTTGGTATTGAATATGCAAGACTTTGATGTGGAGTCCAAATGTGATAGGACAGTTCATGTTTCTGAACCAAAGAAAACAAGAAATAAGGGGATGCTGTACACCTACATTGCTCTCTATCAAGCTGGCAATTTATCTTAGCGTAACGGGAAGTATTTTTAGTGTAATGGGAAAGCACCTTATAAATCCTCTTATTTCTTGCACAATCACAAAACCCAAAGCAATCAATCTGCTCTTTGGGGGACCTGCTACACAGCAAATGGAAGTTGAAAAGAAGTGGACAAATGCCTTGAATGAAACTGTTTTTCACTAGAGACCAAGAATAACACTAAATTTGGTGGCAGATGACATTGTCTTTGATAAGTTCTCTCTTCCTGCTGATGTGCATGGATAGGTTAAGATGATCCAGTTAGAAAAAAAAAAAAAATGTGTGTTACTTCCCTATTCTGTTCATAGTTCAGCTGAGCAATGAAGTGAAGGATTTGATGATCATAAATCATCCTACTATTGGGCTACCTGTCACAGTGTCCTACAAAAAGATCTCACTGGGGAGAATGTCCTTCAGGATTCATGAGCAAGATTCTATGCTCTCCTTGTAGCAGCTTGGGTTTTCAAAGACAGTTGCTGATGAGGTGAAAGGAATTTTTACAGATACCAACTTCGACCTTCTTTTTGACTGAATTTCATCTTCTTTTCAACTGTTTGGCTTCAAAAAAAAAAAAAAATGACATCAGTTTCTGAAGGAAAAACAAGAGCACGACTGCAATACCCACCAAAGCAATGATTTGGCTCTGCTTTTGCAACGCGGTTACATTACTTTTCCTTCTAAAAAAGATGAATTTGCTAGTCCTTATCCCAGCAGGCACTGCACTATAGCAACTGAACTAGAGACAGCAAATGACTGTTCTTTGGAGAGACCCAAGACCTGAATTTCAGTTTGGCGTTTGCAGTGACTCTGAATGGGAAACCAAGGAATGTGATACTCAGGCCATGTGACACTTACCGTACCCTGTGTGTACCTGAGGTGCTATGTATTTGCTCCTGCATTTCAAGAATACAAGTTGGTATTCTCGATTAATTATCAGTTTTGTCAATTGATGGAATATGCTTCTGCCTTTGTCTTACGTTACCTCAGCTTTATGAATTACAAGATAAAGTCAGTTTGACATCTACCTTGGAAGGCATTTACCTACAAAGCTGCAAGCACATTCATTGACCATCTCTTGGCTTTTATTATCACCATGCCAACATTGTATTGGCTGGCATGTTTTAGGGACAATGTGGTATTTCTTGTTCACCTTTACCAAAGATGATTTTAACCTGTGGATAAAACCAGAGTGAGCACCTCTGAGAAGTTTAATGAGGAAAATCCCTCAGACTAAATGTTCTATCGCTTTAAAGGAACCACTCTGTGGTTGGCTGTCAGCTGAACAAAGCTGGGATTTAGTATTTTTGGAAACTTTGTCTTATTTCCTTAGACATTACATCCTCAGCATTCCCAAAAATCTCTCGAACGCGTTTCATAGATCTCCTTATTTACCTTTATGTTACATCTGGAAAGAGCTATTTACACTTCCCCTTCACAACATTTAAACATCCTTCTGGGTCACAGAGGTGTTGCCTAGCTTTGGTCACCCTTTTAGTATGGCAGGTCTCCATGCAGGAATGCCCAGTGTTGGCCACACCCTTGTACAGTGTGTGGAGCACACATGGAGCACCGATGGACAACACCTATCTATCAGACGGGAAGGGTGTTACTGTTGTTTTCAATTGTTCCTTGTGTGAATTTCAAATGCCTATGTAAATTTACCCACTTGGATACCCTGGAATCAGATGGCTTTTTTCTTTTTGCTTCAATTTTGATTGTTTTAAAGTTTATTGTATTAATTTTCCAATTTAAAGTAAATGTACCTGGATGTGAAAATAATACATGAATTGGACTTGATTCAAATTATTTTTAACCTTTTGTTCGGTTTGATGTGTTTCAAAGGATCATGATGAAAGTGAAAAGACCATCCACATAATCGGAGAAAACATATGCTAATAGTATATCCAATAAAAGACTAGTATCTAGAATATATACAAAAGCTTGTATAACTCAGTAATAAAGAAAAAATAATTCAATTAAAAATGAGAAAAGGTTCTGAATAGACATTTCTCCAAAGAAGATAGATATACAAATGGCCAATATGTACATAAAAAGATGCTCAACATTAGTCATCAAGGAAGTGCCAATCAAAACCACAGTGAGGGGAACCTGGATTGGGTAAGCGTTGGTTAACCAGTTGGTTCAGCGTCCAGTCTTGATTTTGGCTCAGGTCATGATCTTGTGTTTCGTGAGTTCGAGCCCTGCATCAGGCTCTGAACTGAAAGAGCCTGTTTGGGATTCTCTGTCTCCCATTCTCTTTGCCCCTCCCCCACTCACACTCTCTCTCAAAAACAAAAACAAAAATATTGAGGCACCTGGGTGGCTCAGTCAGTTAAGTGTAGGACTTTGGCTCAGGTCATGATCTCACGGTTTGTGGGTTCAAGCCCCACATCTGGCTCTGTGCTGACAGCTAGGAGCCTGCAGCCTGCTTTGGATTCTGTGTCTCCCTCCCTCCCTCTCTCTGCCCCACCCCACTCGCACTCTCTGTTTCTCTGAAAAATAAATAAATATGAAAAAATATTAAAATAAACAAATAAACATAAAAAAACACGGTGAGATACCACTTTAAAACGAATAGGATGACTAGAATAAAAAAAAAAACAGATAACAGCAAGCATTGGCAAGGGACGAGATAAATCAGAACTCATATACACTGCTGGTTGGAATGCAAAATGATGTAGCAGCTTTGGGAAACAGTCTGGCAGCTCCTCAAACTTTGAAACTTTGAGTTACCATATGACCCAGCAATTCCACTTCTGGATATATTCCCAAGAGAAATAACAATATATGCCCATACAGAAGCTTGTACATAAATATTTATAGCAGCATTACTCATAGTGGCTACAAGGCGGAAACAACCAAAATGTCAATCAAAGGATAAATGGATAAACAAAATATGGTATATCCTTACAATGGAAATTTATTCAACCATAAAAAGTAACGAAACACTGAAACATGCCACAACACGGATGAACCTTGAAAACATTATGCTGATAGAAGTTAGTCCCAGTCACAAAAGACCACATACTACACGATTCCATTCATGTAAAAGAATAGGGAAATATATAGATCTAGAAAGTAGATTAGTGCTCGCTTATGGCTAGGTGAGAGGGCACCGGGGATGTGGGGAATAGATACCTAAAGGATGTGGGGTTATTTTTTGAGGTGTAAAAAAAATTTTTTAATTGACTGTGTTGATGGCTGTACATGTTTATAAATATACGCAAAGTCACATTGAGCCATACAGTCCAAGTGTGTGAATTATAGGGTATGTGAAAAATACGTTAGGAGAGAGAGGTGCTGGTGGTACAAAGACCCATTTGAGAGCCATTGCAAGATCAGGGAAAATAGATGTGTGTGTGTGTGTGTGTGTGTGTGTGTGTGTGTGTGTGTGTGAACTAGAGTAGAAGTTACTTAAAATGACAAAGAAAGTGCATAATAAAATAGCTATCTTATATTGCACTGACTATGGTGAAGGTCTGTTAATGCTCAAATCAATTAATCTTTACAATAATCTTAGAAGTAGGTCATTTTCCAGAGTATAGGAAAGAAACTGAGGAAGAGAGCTCAAATAATTGCTCAAGTGTATGGTGCTAGAAATAAACTGAACCAAACATCTAACCATTGGCTTGGTGACTTTAGAATCCATGTTCTTTAGGATATTGAAACTTGGATGATTAATGGTTCCTTTCAGCCAACATTAATTCAATGTCAAATATGTTCAAAACATTGAATTAGATGCTGAGATATAGTCAAATATGATGTCATTAACATCAATAACCTGTATCATGGAAGACAATGATATGTACCATAAATCTGTAATTACAGTGAGATGTGATACCTACAGAGGTATATACTAAGTGCCAGAGGAACATACAAGAAGATTCAAATGCTATGAAACAAATGACAGCCTATATATATATATATATATATATATATATATATATATATATACACACACACACACACACATATATATATAATAACGTTTGGGTCTGGAATAATTGTTGATCATTTAGATATATGTAGTTAACTCTCTACAAGTAGATTCTACAAATATTATCTACATCTATGCCTATGATTGTGTTCTTTTATTTATTTTCACTCTGCATTCTCTATTCTATACATTGCATTCTGTGTTCTATTCTTATTATGCAACATTCTTGGCTGGGGCTTTGTTACTAAACTTTTTATGATGCTTTTTAAATATCTACCTCCAGATCCTCTATTGTAGACTATTAAGTCATTTAGTACAGGTAATATGCCTTATTCATCTTCCTGTCATATCATCAAGGTCACTGCCTGACTTGTGGGTGATTAATAAATATTTTTGAATAAGGAAATAATGGCATAAGTGAACAAATAAATGGATGAATCAATGGATTCTTTTGCCCATAAACATTATATAGAATATATACTAGTTTGTGTGTAGTAAAAATTGGTTATAGAAGGGAATAGGTGTGTTTTTTTGTTTTTTTTTTTAATTTTTGGATTTAATGAATCAACAATGGATAGATAGATAGAACCAGTACATAAGGAATTCATTAGAAAATCAAAGTTAGAGCTTATCAATTTTAGAGCATTTTCACAGAAGTGAGAATTGAATCACTCCAAGAGAAAGAATAGGCAATGTCCATAAGACATAAGGAATGGATTTATTTAATCATTCCTGAATAAAAGAAAGGGCTCAAAGAATTTAAAAAAATTGAATTATAGTTGGCTCCACTAACCAAGTTCTCTACTTTCTCCTAAAACCCTCAAAACCAACAATGCAGAATACTAATGTTCCAAAATTATTCCTGCAAAAATATCAGGGAATTTGTGGTAGGTTAAAGGATTCCAAATGCAAATGCATTATGAAATTCCTGACCACATTATCTTAATTCAGTTAGAGATTATAGAATTACAGAAACTGCTGTGAAGAACAGAAATACCAGGCATTAGAGGAGAGAAAAGGAGCTGTTCTTAGAAAGACCGAAGACAGAAGTTTATGATTAAACCAGGGATTTGAGAGACGAGCAGTTTTGAGCGATGCTAAGATCCAAGGCATGACCCCAGAATGTGCAATCAAATTATTGTGGAGTTTAAGAATTTTGTGACACCATAAATGAAAGGACGTCGGTAATCAACATGGAGATGTTTATGTCATCATTACGAGGCATAGACTAGAGCTGAAAATTGAATAAGAAACTCTAGAATCTGAAGAAAACGGAAAACGGTCATGGATTTCTTTATGACTGTCAGGAGTTTAACAAAGTCAGATGTCGTAACAATCTCTTGAACAACAAATTCTCTTTAGTTTACTATAATCTTCAGGTAAGAAATGAAATTAAACTTCTCTATAATGGTAATATTTTATTCCCTTTACACTAACATGAATCTCCTCTCTCTGACAGAAACCTGCCTCTCAAGGGCTCTTAATGTCACTTGTCACTTAACAAAGTCTGTGTTACTGTGTTGGCTGAAAGTCATGTTCAATTTTCACAACCTCTTTATTAATAATCAGAGTGTATCTCAAGAGACAAAATCCTCATACCTCATACCTACTTTTAGAAAAAAAAAAGGCTAATAGCTTTTACATCCATTGCAAAAGCAAGTCATTTAGGAGAGAAAAAGCTATCTGATTGTTTCAGCCAATTTAAATTAAATTGAAATGCCTTTTTATGAAACTCTGGCTGAATGTGCTACGAAAGATTAAGATGCTTCAGCATTAAGAATGGGGTTAGTTTGACAAAATGCCAGCTTACCCTCTGATTTTCATTCATCAGTGAAATTTCTAAGTTCTTTTTTTGCCTTTTAAATCTGTGATCCCATGAGTCATAATTCTACAGGTATTTCCTTTTTTTCCCTTAATTTTGTTAAATTGACACTGATAACATCCCTAATGGAAAATACAACTGCAATGCAGTCAGTTCGCTGTATGAGAAATATATATGTGTTTCACAATATGAAAAATTCAGAGGGTCTGGTAGTCATAAAAATGTTTATTTGTGAGGCACCTATTTAAATACAAGTATAAAAAACTCCTTAGTTTTCTCCCAAATAATTTTACTCTATTTTTTTTTAATCTAAGAATTATGACATTCTCTTTGGAATGTTCTGGCAAACAGGAGTCACATAAGTTTTACTTGAGGAGGAAGGTGAAGACTAATTGTGCTTTGTTTTTGTTTATCTGTTCTAAAATCCTGAGGAGTTTATGTGGCCATATTACTTGTCATTTGGAATAACTCAGTCTTACAGACAGCCTAAATTTATTGAGGATTATAATAGTATTAACAGCTACAATAACAACACTGACTTATGGAACTATGTGCCAGGAATTATGCCAACAAGTATACATGCATAGGTCTAATTTGATACCCTAGCAATTCATCCTCTAGATATTACCCCACCCTGCTATTCAGAACACTGAACTCACTGCAGGAGAAGTGACATATGCAGGATTTCACAAAACAACTAGGAGACCTAAAATCCAAACTCAGGTGTCATGCTTATACCTTTATAATCTTGAAATGCTTTAGAATCTCAAACTTGGGTTGAACCATCTCATTTCTGTCCTTTTTTCCTCCTGAGTTCACTACTCTGAACATGTCCTCGAATAACCACAAAAATAGCCCTCAAAATAGATTTGATTTGGGGGTTAAAAATAAAGTTTAGCAAGTAAGTGAATTCACAAATACAGAATCCACATTTTGGGATGAGCACTGGGTGTTGTATGGAAACTAATTTGACAATAAATTTCATATAATAAAAAAAATTCAGAATATAAAAAAAAAATACAGAATCCACAAACAGCAAAGATCAACTGCATTTTTATGACTTAATTTTGTTGTCCGTCCCTCCAAGTCCATGGAGAGCATTATAAAAATAGTCTGAGAAGGCATATTATTCTATTGATAAATTATATGTTGCATCTAAAACAGAAATAGGAGCACACTAAGTATAATTGTTTTTCACCTATAAAAAAACCCTAAAGGTGTATGTGAGTGATTTTTTTATTTCAATTATCTGCAATGCTGGAAAGATTTTATTTTCAACTTTAGCCTGTGATAGAAAGGGATATTACTATTTATATGTACTAACATAGTCTATTAATCATCTATTGCTGTATAACAAATTACTGAAGGTTAGTGACTTAAAAAATTATCTTGGGGCGCCCGGGTGGCTCAGTTGGTTAAGCCACCGACTTTTAATTTCGGCTCAGGTCATGATCTCATGGCTCATCAGATTGAGTTCCAGTTGGGCTCTGCATTCAGAGCACAGAGCCTGCTTGGGATTCTCTGTCCCTCTCTCTCTCTGCCCCTCCCCAACTTGCACACATAGGCACACGCACGTGCCCCCACTAGCACCCACCCTCTCTTTCTATCTCTGTCTCAAAAATAAATTTTAAAAAATTTACTATTTTATGTAGTCTGTAAATGAAGTGGTTTAGCTGCTTGGTTCTGGTGCAAAATTTTTAGTGAGTCATTTGAAGGCTTGACTGGGACTGGAGTATCGCCTTCTACTCCCTTCCATGGCTGTTAGCTCTAGGCCTGGATTCCTTATCTCTCTTGGTCTCTTGGTAGGAGACCTCAGTTTCTCCCCAAGGTCTGTCCATAAAGCTGCTAAAAACATGACTAACTTCAGCTAGAAAAGAGAGAGAGGAAATTAGTTTTGTTTGGTGGTCATGGAAACTCAGGCCTACAGTAATGTTGAAAAATAGAGTAATTTTCCAGGTTAATATATAATAGTGTATTAAATATATGCTATTTAAGTATTATTATATCCTGATGAACATATAATTTTTATAGAGTCCATTGATATTTGTTATATTAAAGATAAATTAATCAACAATTAAATGAATTACTTTAAAATATTTTTAATCTTTCAATGGCACTTTTATAGGGGATCATATATACTAATCTTATGCAAAAGAATTCATATTAAGTCTTAATTTTAATGAAAGCATTTTGCAAGCACATTATATATTAGGTACTTTCTTTTTTTTAATCTGACAGTATCCATTCATTCACACATGTTTTCACCCTCATCATTCTGCATGTATTCAGTTAACAACCATTCATAGAGTGCCTACTACCTGTCAGACACAGTTATAAGCATGGAAATCCTAAAGTGAATAAAACAGACAAAGAATGTTACCTCATGTAGTTTTCATTCTAGTGACATTAGACAGATCATGAGCATATTAATAAGTAAAATATATATGTTAGCTATTGATAGTACATGGAAGAAACCAAAACTGAATAGTAGAGAAGAAACCATTACAGATGAGTGAACTATTAATACAATTATTGGACACTACCTCAGTGTTGTTATCTAAGAAAATATAAGCAGAGAAATACTGAGTTGTAAACATTCCTGACATGTGACATATTTAAACAATACCAAAGGACACTATTTGGCTGGAACAGAGTGAGCAAGAGAGGGAAGAGGAGGAAATAAAATCAGACCTGGATGCTCTGTTATTGTCTAAATCATCATAAGGATTTCTTTTTTTTTTTTCTTTTTTTTTTCCTTAATCAGAAGAGAAGCCATTGGAGAGAGAAAGAAAGAGAAAAAAAAAACCCACACAAAGTATTAGTTGCAAGTCTATTAAAATAATTACAGTGACTGATGAAAATGGCTTATGGTGTTAGTAGTAATTAATTTATAGACTCAATATAATTTTCACTAAAGCCCCAGCATGCTTTTGTGGAACTAGGCAAAGTAATTCTCAAATATATTAGAAACAAAAAAAGGTAAAGAATGGTAAAATTTCTGATGAAGAAAAACAGGATAAGTTCTTATTATGCATAATATCAATAATGAATTTGAAAGTATAGAAAGTTAAAGCACTGAAGAAATGCTGGGTGATACATAACTAAACCTAACAGAATAGGAGGAGTATAGGATCGAGGTTTTGGGTTATCTTTTATGAGAAAGATGTTTGTTATGCCCAGAATTCGTGATCCCCAAATACCACCAGGGAGCTGAGTCCGATGTAAAAGCAAAAGAGCCTTTATTCGAGCTAGCTCAAGCTCCATCCCCTACCTGCACCGACGCAGCGGTGAGATACCGGGAAGAAAAAGCAAGTTTCAAAAGGACCAAGGTTTTATTGGGGCCTAGGGGCAATTGGTGAGGTAGTGGCTGTGGCCTCAGCCAATTGGCTGGGGAAGGGTCTGAGTCCTGTTAGGCAGGTGAGCGGGAGGTTACTCAAGGGGAGGAGGCATGGTCAAGGTGAAGGACACAGAACAAGATGGAGTCTGCCCGCGTAGGCCCGCCTTTTCAATGTTAATTTCTTCACTGGCCTTTAACATATTCATACATTTTAATGCACTGCTATTATGCTTTATTTTGCTACAAAATTAGAAGAAATACAATAAAATACTTGATGATATGTTAAAATAATTAGAGTGAAGGTCTGGGTTATCTCTCTAATAAAATTTTACTTCAATTTGATATGCTTTATTGAGTTGGAGCAAAAAAAGTACAAACTTCCAGTTATAAGATAAGTGAGTACTAGGAGTGGAATGTACAACATGATGACAGAAAACAGTGTTGTATAATATACGGGAATGTTGTGAAGAGACTAAATCTTAACTGTTTCTCATCACAAGGAGAAATTGTTTCCTTTCTTCTCTTTTCATTATATCTTTACAAGAGGGATGGTAACTAAACCCATTAAGGTAATCATTTCACTTTCAATCATGTGTAAGTCAAACCATCATGCTGTACACATTAAACTCACACCGGGACATATGTAAATTACTTCTCAATAAAACCAGAAGAAAAAGAGATTAATTTGTAGACAAGAAATTACCAATTGCAACTAATCTAGATATACCATGTGATATCCTGACTTATCATAAGAAGTATATATTTGGTTTTTGTTTCCTTTCTGGTACTGAGCTCTTAAAACCCTTGGAATTTCCTGAATCATTAGAGCTATGAAGATTCTTTTGTTATGTTAATGAGCTTGGTTTTGTTATGTTGGAACCACCTAAAAATGAGCTGCTGGCCTGAAAAGCCAACCTTGCCGTTAGAGGGCTGGAACTTTAGTCTCCTCCCAACCCTCTATCTCCTGGGCGGGGCGAGGGGCTGGAAGTTGAATCAATTGCCAAGGGCAATGATTTATTCAATCATGCCTATGTAATGAAGCCTCTCCAAAAATCTGAAAGGACTGGCTTCAGAGGGCTTCAATTTGTTGAAGACGTGCAGATCTGAAGAGAATGGTGCACGTGGAGAGGGCACGGCTCTCCATGCCTTTTGTCATACATTGCCCTATGCCTCTCTTCCTGTTAGCTGTTCCTGAGTTCCTGTATCCTTTTACAGTAAACCAGTGATCTAGTAAGTAAAATGTTTCTCTGAGTTCTGTGAGCTGTTCTAGCAAATTAATGAAACTCAAGGGAGGGGTTTGTGGGAACATCTGATTTATAGCCAGTCAGGCAGAAGCACAGGTAATAACCTAGGCCAGGAAGTGGCTTCTGAAATCTGTTGGGGTGGCGGGGAGGGTGGGGGGCAGCTTTGTGGCACTGATCTTTTACTTGTGGAATCTGATGTTATCTTTGGGTAGATAGTGTCAAAACTGAGTTGAATTCTTAGACATGCTGCTGACATCTAAGAATTGCTTCTTGGTGGTATGGGAAACCCCCACACTCACACCCACAAATCATACTTGTGCTCCAATTTGTTCACACCCTTGAACCCATTAGAATACATCTGCACCTTGATTATTGGAAAAAAATCACAGAAGATTTACTTTATTCTGTTTACCACTCTAAACAGTATTCTTGCATGTCAGTATTTTATTTGTTCTCTGTTCAAATTAATATTCATATATCTTAAAGGCTTTGAGTTTTTTTTTTCCTGCTGAGTTGAGGTGATGGCAGGAAGAGATGAAACCAATAAAAAAGTAAATATTATAGTAATGTGTGTTTATTATTTAATAGTTTATAGTTTGTTAATTTGAATCATAACCATAAATATAGCATCTTCCAGTCATTAGTTTTTACTTCGTGCCAGGCACGACACTATATATATCTATATATCTATATATCTATATATCTATATATCTATCTATCTATCTATATATATATCGTCTCTTTTATTTATATTTCTCTTTTTTATATATCTTTTTTATTTATATTTCTCTTATTTATATATCTCTTTTATATATATATCTCGTCTCTTTTATTCTTGGAAATCATCATGAATATTTCGGCTTGTTAAATAAATGACAAGTTAAAAATGAAACTCTTACCTCTCATAAAATGTCATGATACGTATTCCTATAAGAGAATAGTGAATGATAATAAATTAACCATTTTCTTAATGTATTTTTTTATATTACAAACTAGTAAGTAAATAGGCTGTGCACCTGCTGCTAGTAATTTGCAATTATCCATTGCTTGAAATACTGCAATATGCTTCATAAACCAAAAAGCAAAGCTTGCTATCAGAAGAGGACACAAAATAGAATACAAGTTTTCACTTTCTTTGAGCAGCCAGATGGTTTAGAACTATTTTTCTGCAATTGAATATAAAAGAAGTAGAACTGAGACAAATTGACCATTTCAGGTTTATAGCATGTTTTTATGATTTTTAAACAATGAGGAGGAATGTATAAAATCATTAAATCCACATATCATGTGGAAGATTCTTTCAATAATATACAACACATTTAAAGTATGTTATTAGCAAACCTTATAAAATATTTCTGTTTGAACACACTTAGGCTGTAGATACACTCTGACAATTAACATGCCATTTTTGCAAATTATCTGTGTATAGGTAGAAAGTCAAATGTTCAATTGCTCAAAAAATAAGCATTGCAATATAAGAACTGAAAATGAATGACCAGAAGAATGGCAATTTAAAAAGCATAATTTGTGTGGAGCAGACAACAAGGGTGATTGGGTCACTGGCATCTGGTTTAATCTTATTCTACTTTCTTTCCCTTTTCTGTCAAGCGGTGGGAATAATAGTAGCCACATCATATGTTTTGCATAAGAACTTAATTAAATGATCCATTTAAAACAAAATTAACTCTAAGTTAACACTAAACGTGCATAGCAAACATTACATAAATATACTAGATAAGAAGAACGAATGAATAATTAAAGAGTACTTTAATTATTCTGGTTTTATTATTGATAATCTAAAGGATTTTGCATTCATAGTAAGTACGTTTTGCATGAACTGTTTCGTTTTCTAATTCATGGGTTGTCTGAACATATGTATCAACACACAGAGTGTTCTGAAGATCATCTGGTTAATATAAATAATATAAAAGCAATTGAATCCAGTGAATGTAATAAAACAATTAATAACAATATTATGGCTTTACCCTATACTGTTTTTCAATATTTTTGTACAGGGGCGCCTGGGTGGCTCAGTCGGTTAAGCGTCCGACTTCAGCTCAGGTCACGATCTCACAGTCTGTGTTGGAGCCCCGCGTAGGGCTCTGTGCTGACAGCACAGAGCCTGGAGCCTGCTTCAGATTCTGTGTCTCCCTCTCTCTCTGCCCCTTCCCCGCTCATGCTCTGTCTCTCTCTGTCTCAAAAATAAATAAAAACATTTAAAAAATAAACAAATAAATAAATAAATATTTTTGTATATAGTAACAAAACTAAGCCAGAGATGTGAACATCAATTATATGTAAATTGCTGTGGAGAGGAGGACAGATATCAACACTGTAAACATATAGTGATTACTCTTTTTAAAAAATATGTATTTATTTTTGAGAGAGAGAGACACAGACAGAGTGTGAGTGGGGAGGGGCAGAGAGAGGGAGACACAGAATCCGAAGCGGGCTCCAGGCTCCAAGCTGTTAGCAAAGAACCCCATGCGGGCTCAAATTTACAAACCATGAGATCACGACCTAAGCCAAAGTCAGACACTGACTCAGTGTCAGTGTCAGTGTCAGTCAGTCAACTGAGCCACCCAGGAGTCCCTACGTCATTACTCTTAAAGGAATTTTAATCCAACTGGTGCAGGGAAGATAGGAAGAGACAGGTAGGTGATTCTAGCAAGCTAGTAATTTGGATCCCTTGGAAGAGTAATCTTATGGGCATTTGCAACTATTCCCCAAGCATGAAGATGCTAGGTTAAGATAGATAATAGATGAGGATAGAGAGATAGATAGATAGACACATAGACTCAATTCACATCTCAGCACACTCCACGTTCTCACCAAAGACATTAACAACCTCTATCTTTTTAAATCACAGAACAGTGTTTTGCACTGACTATTCCTGATCTTTGAAAAGCATCTTTCCTGATTCTCCTCTCCCTGACATTTTTAATATTATCTTTATCAGAACCCTATTGTTTATGCCCTTCTTCCAAAATATCTGGGTAGTTCTTCTTAGGCTCATTTATATCAAATAATCCTCTCTTCTCACTGTACTATATGAGGCAAACTCATTTCCCAGTGTATTAATAACAACCGATATGTAGAACATTCAGGAACCTCCATCACTGTCCAGACCTCTTTTCTGAATTCCAAGATTGTATATCCCGCTGCCTTCTCTCCTTCTTCACTTAGATGCTGCAAAGGAAGCTTACTGTGAACATACCTAAGATGGAAAAAGAGTTTCTCCTCTATAACTAATAATACTCCAGAGTATACAATCTTGCTAAAAGAGTCATCCTACTCTGGCCTAGCCATAAAGGATCATTATTTATTTTTCTGTCTACTTTATTTCAATTTGTCAGTTACTCTAGATAGCTATTATCTAATTCATATTCCTATATCCCAACTCATATCACCATATTCTGATCTAATGTTTTCTCTCTTTCACCAATCTGATAGTTTCCCAGCAGTTCAGCTAAATCCACTTTTTTTCACATAAATTGTATTTTCCATATCCTGGGGTTATTAAGTCATAAATAGTAGTCTTAAAGAAATAGATGAAAATAAAAATATAGTGGCTTACAGTTATATATAGAAAAATACTTATATCCCAGGGTGCCTGGATGGCTCAGTGGATTAAGTGTCTGACTCTTGATTTCAGCTCAGGTCATGATCTCACAGTTCGTGATTTTGAGCCCCACATAGAGCTCTACATTGACAGTGCGGAGCCTGCTTGGGACTCTCACTCTCTGTCTCTGTCCCTCTGCCTCTCATGCCCATTGTCTCTCTCTCTCTGTCAAAATAAATACAATATAAATAAATAAATAAATAAATAAATAAATAAATAAATAAACATTAAAAAATAAAAATACTCCTATCTCTAACAGCACTGCTTTGAAACACTCTCGGTGGTGTCTTAGAAATCTGCACTGTAAACAGGCATTGCTGATGATATAAAAATACCTTCATGTGTAAAACACATGACCCTAATTGATTAGGCCTTACATGATTCAGCTTATCCTGCTACTGTTTTCCACACATTTCACCTCCAGTTCTTCCTGGAGCCCTTATCGGCCGTGTCATTGCCCCCAATACTCTGCTTTAAGCACTCTTTCCAGATTCACACACTTAACATCTGTCGAGCTGCGACACTGACTATCACCTCCGACAGAGGCACCCCACTGTATGAAGGAAAGCAAAGAGCATAACAATATCTACCTCTAGGTAGATGTCACCTGGTTGTATGGTTTGCAGATGTCGGGGTCACCAAGAAAGGCATGACTCACACAGGCACTGGATGGAATGATGCTTTCCTTGCATAGAGAAGACACATCAAGCTCAACTTCAATAGTAAGCGTTGCTCCCTGGTGACCTCTTCTGCTGAAGGTGAAGAACCCCATTCTCTCTCTGCTGGGAACATATATAGCACTGAGGCTGGCCAGGTGCCCTATGACACACAGATCCTTAAGAACAAAGATGTACACATCAAACCCAGAATACAGAAAGATATTCCCAAACAAAGCAATATGCCAAGCACAAGCTGTGAAGGATTTTTATCTCCACATAAAAAAAAAAATGTTCCAGGCCTGAGGCAACCTTATGGAACCACGCAAGGGTCAGCAGGCTGTGCGTGACTGCCTTTTCCAACAGTGTCAAAAATCAGAAGTTGGCACTAAATTTTCACCTTTCTAAATTTCTCAGTGGCATTTGACAGGATTGATCACTCCCACTGTGACATTCTCCTTTCTTACTTTATATCTGAGATAGTATTTTCGACTCAGTTAATTTAGATTTTACCTCCTTGAAGGGGTCTATTCTAAGCAAACTATCTGAAATAGCACCCTTGTCATTTTCTTTTACTTCTGTTATTTTTCTATTAATATTTATCATTGTGTAAATATATATGCAACCACATATATACCAGATATATAAACAGATATATAATCTATCTCCCAAAATAGTATATAAACTCATGACAAATGGTACTTTGTTTCTATTTTTACTTTTGTCTAGTTGTGTATGTACGTGTTTAAATAAAATTTTACTTTTAGCACAATCTAGATATGCAGAAAAATTCTAAAAGTAGGAAAGACTGTTCCCATATACTGCACACCCAGTCTTCTGTATTAATATTTTAAATTTGGATGGTACATTTGTTACAAGTTTCCTGTTTTAATATTTTAACTTAGGGTGGTATATTTGTTACAAGTAATGAACCAATATTGATATAATATCATTAACTAAAGTTCATCCGGTATCCACATTTTCTATTTTTCCCTAATGCCATCTTTCTTTTCAAGGATCCCATACAGAATATAATATATTTAGCAGTTATGTCTCCATAAGCTCCTCTTGGCTGTGAACCATTCCTTGTCTTGATGACAGTTCTGAGAAGCACTATTTTGTGTTCTACTCCTATTCTATTCTATTCTATTCTATTCTATTCTATTCTATTCTATTCTGTAGAATGTTACTTAACTTGTATTTGTCTTGACTTTTTTTCTCCTTTCATGCTTAGACTGGGTTATGTGTTTTGGAGGGAAAGACCACAGAGACAAAGTGCCATCTTCATCCTGTCAGTGTCACATGGTATCAACTTTACCTAATACTGTTGATGTTGGGGGCGCCTGGGTGACTCAGTTAGTTAAGCGTCTGACGCTCGGCTCCAGCTCTGGTTGTGATCTCACAGTTCGTGAGATCCAGTCCCACAGAGGGCTCTGTGCTGACATCACAGAGTCTGCTTGGGATTCTCTCTCTCTTACTCTCAAAAATAAATAAAATTAAAAAATCCGCTTGATGTAGTGATCTCCTGGCTGCGATAGTGTTTGTCAAAACTGTCCACTCTAAATCTACTAGTTATTTTTTTCCTATTTCCATTCTCTTTGGAAAGAAGTCACTATGTGCAGCTTTATCTTACACTTAAATAGTACATAGTTACATTTCCCCCACCCCCTTCAGTGAAATCATTTCATGTATGTAATATGGTTGGATTGTTTTGATACATTTTTAATTTCTTCCTGACATCCACAACCTCCTAAATTATGGGTTGTTTTTTTTTAATTTGCATACATTAACGTTTACCCTTTGTTGCTCTAAAATTCTGTGGGTTTGGACAGATGCATAATGTCATGTATCTATCATTACAGCCTCATAAAGAATACCTCTCTGGCTCTCAAAAATCCCAAAAAGTAGATTCCGATGTTAAACAGTTGAAAAATGCATCGCTGACTGACTGCACTTATTAGACTGATTATGTTTATTTTAAAGCAGTAAATTTTCTTCTCTCCTGATATCATTTAGTTGTTCTCGAATTTTTTTAAATGTTGTTACGATATTTATAATAAGTCGGTTAAATTACTGCTGATATTGTTCATTTGGGAATTTTTCATAGTGCAAGTTTATCAACAAGTTCTGTAAGTTTAGTGAAATGTTAGCTAATACTTTTTAGAAAGAAAATCACATAATATTGAAACATTTCCAGACAATCATCGTAAAAGTGTTCTCTTGAGAGCACAAGAGTTTTCAGGTAAATGCTTTATCATCCATTATTATTATTATTATTTTAAGTAACATCTTTATCTTGTAGAAACAAGTGAAGTGTGTTTCTCTTCAAAAATCATTGCAAGTTACTGCAATATTGAGAACTATTTGCCAACAACAAAGTACTGACCCAAAAATCCATGACATTTTTTATTTCAAAATACTTTGAGACATTTAACAAGGAAATTATTTGAAAACAAAAGAAAAAAAAGAAAATTAAAAAGCCTCTGATCAATAAAAATATTTTCACAATTGTTCCACCTCTTTTTTAGACTTTATTTTTTTTTATTTTTTATTTTTTTAACGTTTTATTTATTTTTGAGACAGAGACAGAGCATGAACGGGGGAGGGTCAGAGAGAGAGGGAGACACAGAATCTGAAACAGGCTCCAGGCTCTGAGCTGTCAGCACAGAGCCCGATGTGGGGCTCGAACTCACAGACTGCGAGATCATGACCTGAGCCGAAGTCGGACGCTTAACCGACTGAGCCACCCAGGCGCCCCTAGACTTTATTTTTAAAAAAGCCTTATTAAAGTATAATTTCCCCACTATAAATTCATCTATTCTATGTATGTAATTTAATAATTTTTAGTAAATTTACAGAGTTGAGCAACCAATCATCACTATCTAGTTTTAGAACATTGCCATCGCCCCCAAAATACTTCCTGTGCCCATTTTCAGTAAATCTCTATTCCTACTTCTGCTCTAGACAAAAATTAATCTACTTTCTAAGTCTAAAAAAAAAAAAAAAAGAGCATTTTTAAGTTCACAGCAAAATTAAGAGGAAAGCACAGAGATTTCCTATACACCCCTTGACCATACACAGGTATTGCCTCCCCCATTATCAACATCCCCCACTAGAGTGGTAAATTTGTCACAGTTGATGAACCCACATGTACACATCGCAATCACCCAAAGTCTATGTACATTTACATTAACATACACTTTTGTTGTCCATCCTATGGGTCTGAATAGATGTAAAATAGCATGTATCATCCCTATGGTGTCATACAAAGTATTCTTGCTGCCATAAAAATGCTCTGTGCTCTGCCTATTTGTCTCACCTCAATACCCTGCTCCCAACTCCTGGGACTGCTAATCTCTTTACTGTTTCCATAGTTTTAAGTTTTAATTTTTCCAGAATGTCATAAAGTTGGAAATATATGGCATGTAGTCTCTCCAGATTGACTTCTTCCACTTTAGTAACGTAAATTTGTTTCCTTTTTGTGTTTTCATGGCTTGATGGCTCATTTCCATTTTAGCACTCAATAATATTCTATTGTCTGGATGTATCATGATTAATTTAATCATTCATGTAATGAAGGACATCTTGGTTGTTCCAAGCTCCATGTGTGCAGATTTTTGCATGAACATAGATTTTCAACTTATCTTTCAACTTATTCTTATACCAAATCTACATCTTTTTACTTAAAAAATAATATTGTAGGGGCGCCTGCATGGCCCAGTTGGTTAAGCCTCCCACTCTTGATCTCGGCTCAGGTCATGATCTCATGGTTTCATGAGTTCGAGCCCCACATCAGGCTCTGTGCTGACAACATGGAACCTGCCTGGGATTCTCTCTCTCCTGTATCTCTGCTCCTCCCCAACTCATGATGTGCTCCACATCTCTCTCAAAATAAATAAGCATTTTTTTAAAAAAAATTTAAAATAATATTATAAATATTTTGTTTAAATAGAAGTCAACTCCCATAAGATGCATGGGAGAACTAGAATGTACACATTAAAAATTAGCAAATATTATTTCTCTCTTATTTTTATATAAGAAAACAATAGTCATGTTATTTTCTTTCCCCACTCAGCAGATTTTCTTCTATAATCCACTCTGGGGAGCACTATCCTCTTGCGGAGTACTTTTCTAAATTCTGTCCAGGTTCTCTAACAATGTGTTATCTTGTATTGTTTTGTTTTTTTTTTATCTCCTTACATAGTTTAAGAGTTTCCAAATCTTTTGAGTATTACATTTAATCCCTTTAGCTTACCAAGTAATGGTGTGCTTCTAAAATTTTTTTTCAAGTTGTTTCTTTCCACTGACCTATCTGAAATTATCCCTTACATCTTTGACATACCATTACTTACAGTTTCCTCAAAAACACTTACAGCTCTGGGGCACCTGGGTGGTTCAGTTGGTTAAACGGCCAACTCTTGATTTCAGCTCAGGTCATGATCTCACGGTTCGTGAGTTCGAGCCCCACATCAGGCTCTGCACTGACAGTGCAAAGCCTGCTTAGGATTTTCTCTCTTTCTCTCTTTCTGACCCTTCCCTGCTCATGTACATGCTCTCCCACTCTCTCTCAAGATAAATAAACACACATTAAAAAAAAAAAAAAAACAAACCTCTTACAGTTCTATTTTTACATGACATTTGTTCTGCCAATAAACTCTTCCTGCCTCAAGAATTTCTTCATTTAGCTTCTTTTCACACTAGAAAGAGTTGTTCAGTCGTCTAAATGCTTCTAAGACACATTCCCTGATACCTACATGTGAGTTAACTGTTGACAATCTACCTTTGTATCTACCACAGTTTCTAGGACATCTGCTTGGGTCAGTGGGTTAAACGTTGGACTCTTGATTTGGCTCGTCATCATCTCACATATCATGGGATCGAGTCCCCCATAGGGCTCTGCACTCATGGCATGCAGCTTGCTTGAGATTCTCACTCTCTCCCTCTGCACCTCCCCTGCTTGCTCACGTACTCTCTCTCAAAAATAAATAAGCTTTATAAATAAATACATAATGAATGGATGGATAAATGAATTAATGAATACAAAATAAATACTACAATTTCTTTATCCATGCACTTAAGACAGTAAGCTATACCACAACTCAGGTTGTTTCCATATCTTGGCTATTGTGAATAATGCTTCAATAAACATGGGAGTACAGATATCTCTTCAAGATATTGATTTTATTTCCTTTAGATGTATACCCAGAGGTAGAATTTCAAATCTTATAGTTCTATTTTTAATTTTTTGAGGAACTTCCATTCTCTTTTTCCTAACTTACATTCCAACAGTGCACAAGTGTTCCTTTTTCTCCATAACTTTGCTTAACTTGATATCTATTTTCCTTTTGATAATAGCCATCCTAATATGTGTGAGGTTATATCTCATTGTGGTTTTTATTTGCATTTCCCTGATGATTAGTGATGTTGAACACTCTTAGTATACTGCTGGCCATTTGTATGTTTCCTTTGGAGAAATATCTGTTTTTTGCTATCACTTTATAGGAGTTCCTATAATACATGCATGCTTAAAATTTGCGAAGAGAGTAGATCATAAGACAGTAGGTCAATACATACACACACAAAATGGTAACTATATGTGAGGTGATGGTATGAGCTTGATTATGGTAATCAATATATATTTATATAAAAATGTAGTACACTTTAAATATATATAATTTTATTTCTCAATTATAGCTCTATAAAGCTGGAAAAAGATAAAATAAATTTAAAAAGCACTATAACTTTATTGATATAAACATGTATATGTGTATATATATATATTCTACATGGTATGTATTTGCAATATGGTGGAACTAAAATATATTGATATAGTGATTTTAATATAATTTTTTTATTTTTAAGTTTTAAAACACTGTACTGAATTAACTGCAGCATATTTAAACTACACAGTTCTTTTATTATCCAATTTTACCACTATTGATAAAATGATATATATTTAAATGTTTTGCTTTGATACATTGTAGTTGGTGAATTAATCACATAACTGATAACTTTTTGTGGGAAAGTTATAACTTAACTTAAAAATATCAGGTTAATCATGTAAAACTATTTCATGTCTAATGTTTGATGACTGTGTTATCTGTCATAGATGGTGGCATCTTAATTCAGGGAGAAAATGTTGTTATTGCAATTTTTTGTGTCAAAAAAGTGCCAGGAGTGAGGAGTTTTTCCTGATAAATTGAATTCTCTGTTTCTATGATTCCATGCATCATGCTCTTTTTTCACAGCTGCTGACATAGTTTGTGATAGATATTCTATTTTTTATTGTGCCTTTTCTTCTTTTTCTTTTCCTTCCTTAATACCTGTAAGACAGTTTTCCAAGCCAATGACTCATGAAACTAAAGTGTCTACTTCTGATCTAACATACGATTTGCCTGTTGTAGTCTGGCCAATTTAGTATTCATCTCTTACAAAATCCTCATGAAGAAGTCATTTTGCACACTTGAATAATATGCATCTCAGCTCTCTGTTGGCATACCTTATATCCTAACTTTCAGTGTGGAATGTAATTTGTTCCTGAGCATTAGCTCTTGAATTTTATTTTCAATATATTGGCCTACTTTCAGTAAAAGAGCTAAGTTTTATCCCCATCCCACCCCAGGAGGTAAACAAATGACATTCAGAATAAAGAGAGAAACTCAGTTCACAGTTACTACACATTCTATATTGTTTAATTCTCCAGTTAATCTAGTATTTGTTTCTGAAACTGGTACTAATAAGCAATTGGCACAAGATAATGTTACGTGACTAATACAATATCCAGCTCAGAATAACAGGGCAAATTCTAAACTGTCATAATTTTAATTAAAAAAAAATTTTTTTTAACCTTTATCCATTTTTGAGAGACAGAGAGAGACAGAGCATGAGCGGGGAAGGGGCAGAGAGAGAGGGAGACACAGAATCTGAAGCAGGCTCCAAGCCCTGAGCTGTCAGCACAGAGCCTGACATGGGGCTCGAACCCACGAACTTCGAGATTATCACCTGAGCCGAAGTCAGACGCTCAACCAACTGAGCCACCCTGGTGCCTCCCCGCCTTTAAAAGAATTTTTTTTTTAATGTTTATTCATTTTTGAGACATAGAGACAGCTAAACTGTCATAATTTTTAAAAAGCCTCTTCTGGTCCAATCATTCATTAATGAATACAACTCGGATATTTTAATAATATATTTATTTATCCACTGTCTTATGTATGTTCTTGAAATTTTATGTATTTTATTTTTGTAACACATTTGTAATATGTTTTTAATTTGTTAAATACTTTTTCTTAAATTTAGTATTTTTTACAATAATGATATAAACTAGTGACATCTTAGTGGCATAAAACAACCATTTTACTATGCTCAGAAAATCCATGGGTCACTTAGGAAGAACTGAATAGCTGAGGCCTGAAATTTTCAAGACCCCCTGATACACCAGCTGAAGAACCTGCTTCAGCCAAGTGTCTGTCAACGGGGCTGAGAAGGCTGAAGAGTCAGCTCAGCTGGAGTCTGGACCACAGTACCATGTTGCTGATTCATGTGATTTGGATGTCTCACAGCATGGCTGCTGAATTCTGAGTTGGCATATTTGGAGAGGGAGCCTCCAGGAAGTGACAATACCAAGATGGCCACGTGAAAGCTACATGCCATTTGTGATGTAGCCTCAGAAGTCATTTAACATCCTTCCTTTATGACCCATTTTTTTAAAGCAATAAAAAATGAACCCAGATATAGGATATGGGGCCAAGAACCCACAGCATCATGGAGAAATTTTCATATCTGTGATCTACAGACTTGAGACATTGGAGAGCTAGATGCTAGCTTTCCTTGGATGAGGGTAATGGGGCCCAGAGATTTTATTAGACTTCTCTAAAACAATTGTACAAGAAAGGTAAACAGCCTCATTCAAATTCTGGTATTTATAGCTCCAAAGCCTTTTTTTTTTTTTTTTTTTTTTTTTTCAGAAAAATAAGGTTCAGAGAAGTGAAATAAATTGTCAAAAATTGCATAGATAGCATTATAACCCAGCATTACACTTACTATAGTAGCTTCCACAAATCTTTGGGGAATATGTTCCAAGACCCCAGCACATGCCTGAAAATGAAGATAGTACCAAACTATATATGTTTTTTTTTCTTCTATATTTACATACCTACAATAAAATTTCATTTTTAAATTAAGCTCTGGGGCATGTGGGTAGCTCAGTGGGTTAAGCTTCTGACTCCTGATTTTGGCTCAGGTCATGATACCAGGGTTGTGCAATTGAGCCTGGTGTTGGGCTCCACGCTGAGAGTGGAGCTTTTTTAAGACTCTCTCTCTTTCTGTCTCTCTTTCTCTGTTCCTCTCTCTTTCTGCCCCTCTCTTCTTCTCACACAATCTCTCTCTCTCTAAAATAATTAAAAAAAATAAGAGATCAAAAACAATAACTAATAACAAAGTAGATCAATTACAACAATGTACTATAATAAAAGTTATGTAAATGAGTGTTTCTAAAATTATCTTATTGTACTATATTTGCCCTTCTTGTGATGATGTGACATGATAAAATGCCTATGTGATAAGATGAAGTGAGGTGAATAATGTAGGTATTGTGACTTAGCATCAGACTGCTACTGACTATCTGACAATATGTTGAAAGAAGGATCATCCATTTCTGGACCACAGTTGACTGTGGGTAACTGAAATTTTGGAAAGTGAAACCACAGATTAGAAGTGGCTGCTATACACTCTCAACAATAGCCAAATTATGGAAAGAGCCTAAATGTCCATCAACTGATGAATGGATAAAGAAATTGTGGTTTATATACACAATGGAATACTACGTGGCAATGAGAAAAAATGAAATATGGCCTTTCGTAGCAACGTGGATGGAACTGGAGAGTGTGATGCTAAGTGAAATAAGCCATACAGAGAAAGACAGATACCATATGGTTTCACTCTTATGTGGATCCTGAGAAACGTAACAGAAACCCATGGGGGAGGGGAAGGAAAAAAAAAAAAAAAAAGAGGTTAGAGTGGGAGAGAGCCAAAGCATAAGAGACTGTTAAAAACTGAGAACAAACTGAGGGTTGATGGGGGGTGGGAGGGAGGGCAGGGTGGGTGATGGGTATCGAGGAGGGCACCTTTTGGGATGAGCACTGGGTGTTGTATGGAAACCAATTTGACAGTAAATTTCAAATATTAAAAAAAAAAAAAAAAAGAAGTGGCTGCTATACATGACACAGACACCCTGCTCAAGTAAAATCAAGCAAATATATCTATAAGACATGGTTGGAGTAATTTTTAGTTTCTAGGCACTAATGTACCGTAATGATTGCTTAGTTATGCATCACCTATGTCTTGCTCCACGTGCTCAAGATCAAGACTAATCATATTGTCTTTATTTCTACAAAGTGAATTACGATGAATTATGGCTGCTAACTGCCAGAGAAACAGCAAACTCGTTGTCATCCTCATGAGAATCTTCTCTCTTCTGGATAGTTTATAACACATTGGTTATAGATGGTTAAAATGACACCCTTATTTCTATTCCCAAAATGTGGCAGTAGCAGGGGCTCTCACTGGAGTACACCTGTCAGTACTCATTACTTCCACATAATCCACCACATAATCCATATACCACAGTCACCCTGGAACATGTCTAGAAATTCTGCTACCTGTTCATCCAATTGCAGCTCAGCATGGCAATTTCAGGAAGGAAAGTTCTACAGGTTGCACCCAAAGTTTGGTGCTTATTTCAAATGAAAGTACATCTGGTTTTGGCAACTCAGCTGCAAATTTTGGTCCCTATATATTTTAGGTACTCTTCTTTGACTTAAATTCCTATATTTTCTATTTTCCTAACTCTTATTTTATTTTATTTTATTTTATTTCATTTCATTTCATTTCATTTATTATTTTTTAAGTATTCTTCATGCCCAGCACAGAGCCTAGTGTGGGGCTTGAACTCATGACCCTGAGATCAAAACCTGAGCTGAGATCAAGAGTCAGATGCTTAACAAACTGAGCCACCCAGACGACCCTACCTGTATTTATTTTAAAAATTAAATAATAATATACTCGAAATGAAATCAAGTAATAATCTAGCTTAGTCTTTCAAGCCACATCAAGGAATAGCTTTATCAACTTTTAAAACTATTTGGTTTTAAAACCGATACCTTTGGTCAAACAAAGGAAGATTAACATCAGTCAGCAGGCAATGACTATTTTATGGATGGGGATTGTAATTTAATAAACATTTCAAAGTGACTAATAGATTACAAGTATTGTAGGGGAGCCTGGGTGGCTCAATTGGTTCAGAGACTTACTCTTGGTTTCAGCAGGTCATGATATCACTGGTTAGTGGGTTTGAACCCCCAGTTGGGCTCTGTGCTGATAGTGTGGGGCCTGCTTTGGATTCTCTCTCCCTATCTGCCCCTCCCCAGCTCACCTGTACATTTACTCGCTCTCGCTCTCTCTCTCAAAATAAATAAATAAACCTTAAATAAAAAAAAATTAAGTGGGGCTCCTGAGGGGCTCAGTAGGTTGAACATCTGACTTTGTCTCAAGATCTCAATGGCTTGTGAGTTCAAGCCCCGCATCAGGCTCACTGCTGTCAGCATAGGGCCCGCTTTGGATCATCTGTCTCCCTCTCTCTCTGCCCCTCTCTTGCTTGTGCTCTCTCTCTCAAAACTAAATAAACATTAAAAAAGAAAAAAAAAAAACTAAAAAAAAAAAATGATTGCAAGTATCATAACATAATTCTAATTTTCTGAAGTCTATTAACCATGAGGAGTATGATTAAAGAGAAAAGGGTGAGGCTAAAATTGAATTTTGAAAATTCCCTTACTTTGAGTTCCCACTCATTGTTCATTACCAATTTAGGCCTGTTTATGCCTCTTAAACTTTAATACCTCACAGATGACATACAACACTGGTTAGTACAATTTAAATAATGATTTCAATATTGAGCTCATTCTTCTTGACTCTCACTTCAAGAAAAGCCCACTTTCTTATCTGACACATTGTCTAGGAGGCTAAAGATATTGTCCATTTGGGTTAAAGACTTAAAGTCCGGCACCCAATTATTGCGTTCAGCACACCCCATTATTTTCCTCCTCTATTTCTATTGGATCATCAAAAGTAGAATGCCTATCAAACTACTCTTTTAAAATCAAAACCCTTTATATGATCAAGGATAAGAAGGAGTGATAATTTATTCTCTAAATATCTGTGAAACATGCCTAGAGGACTTAAGAAACAGCATTTAGAGTGCACAATCTTTGACAACCATAAACAATATAGCATAGTCTATATTAGTAAGATATTGAAAATGAATGAGAATGATATGTTGAGAAAACAAAACAAAATTTTATATTTTATTCTGCTTTATGAAGGTTATTTCTCCCCAAAGATTCTTATAAATTCTTATGGAATTTAGCTAATTGTCACTAGGTTAGTAATAACTTTTAGAATAGTATTCTAATCCCATCATACATAGATTTTTATTTTAGTTTCTAAAACATATCAATAAAATATAAATAAATAATAGTTTGTCATCATATAATGTCAAGTGATTACCTAATTTGTCTGAAATCAGATATAGGGAAAAAATAATTCAGTAAGGGTAAATAATGAAAAATGTATTTTAATTCAAATACATTAATCTCTTGACATTACATTCTCATTATCTCAATTTCATTCATTAAAATAAAAATATATAGGGGCACCTGGATGGCTCAGTCAGGTCAGTTAAGCATCTGACTCTTGATTTTGGCTCACATCATGATCTCATGGTTTGTGAGTTCAACCCACATCTAGCTCTGCACTGATAGCATGGAGCCTGCTTAGGATTCTCTCTCTCCCTCTCTCTCTGTACCTCCCTCCTTCCTCTCCTATCTCTCTCTCAAAATAAATAAACAATTTTTAAAAATAAAATTAACAATGTCATCTAAATTAACTCTGTAATATCACTCAACAATTATATCAAAGCAAGTAATATACATATTAGCTAGAACTCAGTGTTTCTTAAAGTATATTACAAGAGCATTTTCTTTATCTCAGAGCATGTGTTAAAAGTAATTTTTATCTTTTCTTTGGTTTGAACCAAACACCTCCCAAAAAAACCCTGAAAACATCAAGAAACCATGAAAATATAAGTTTATGTATGCGTGTGAGTAGATAATCCCTTTCTTTATGTGTGCACAATCAACTTAAAATTTTTTCACAAAGCTGGTTCCTCACTCTTTTGATTCAGGATACTTGAAAATGCTTGTACTATGCCATTTTTTTTAAAACCACATTTCCAAATTTTATAAACATGCAGAGGAATAAATTAATTGTTAGAATTTATTTATTTAAATCTGGGAGGATATGTATTTAAGCATATGGTGAAGACCGGTTCTGCCACATGAACACAATTAGATATGCTTTAAGGTAAGCAGACAGTTGGAATATTTGAAAGCTTTCATATACAGAATGTAGGTTTGAAGCCATTCACAATAAATCACTGTGCCCTGTTCAATAAAATATTACCACTTAAAAATTATACATAAAGTCACTTGCCTGTGCCTACAAACTAAAGACGTGTATTATTTACCTCTAGAACCTAGCTTATTGCCATATACAGAGTGGCCCTCAAAAATAACACATTACATTATCAACTTTAGTTATAGGATAATCAAGGTTATTAAATCCTACCCTGGTTCCAAATCAGAGTAAAATAGTCCTTTATCTCTTATATCACGGATTCCATGATATGACATAATATGACATGATAGTTGCCTTTGCTGATTTTATCTTGACAGAATAGCCATCATTAGGTATGTTTTTCTTTTAAAGTACAAAGCAATCAACTCCAGTCAATGATCAGCACTTATAAAATCCCCTCCCCCTTCCCTTGTGAATGGATATTACAAATATTCCTGGGCAGCTAAATGTGTTCTCTTAACATTCTTATCTCTCATTCAATTGAAAACTGATCCAGGTACTGAGGTGAGAGGATTTGGCAGATGAAATTGAGGTTACTAATCAGGTGAATTTAAAATAGGAAGATTAGCCAGGATGATCCAGGTCGGTGCTGTGTAATCAGTTGAGCCCTTAAAAACAGAAAACTCGGGGCTCAGTCGGTTAAGCATCTAACTTTGGCTCAGGTCATGATCTCACGGTCCGTGAGTTCAAACCCCGCATCGGGCTCTGCTGACGCTCGGAGCCTGGAGCCTCTTCAGATTCTGTGTCTTTCTCTCTCTCTCTCTCTCTCTCTCTCTCTCTCTCTCTGCCCCTCCCCCATTCACACTCTGTCTCTCTCTGTCTCTCAAAAATAAATAAACATTTAAAAAAATAAATAAATAAAACCGAAAAGTCAGAGTTGCAGAGAGTGGAAAGGAAAAGAAAAATGAGGCACATGGGTATGTCAGAGAGATTTGAGGTATGACGACTTGACTCAATGTCATTGGCTTTGAAATGGAGAAAAGGACTACAAACCCAGGAATGTGGACAAGCTATAGAGCATGAGGGTGAGTCCTGGCTGTGAGGCTCACAGTCAGCAAGAAAATGGGGACTTCAGTTCTACATCCTGGTGAGGTTGGGATCAGATTCTTCCCTAAAGTTTACAGCAATGAGCACAAACTTGCCTACACCTTGTGAGATCCTGAGGACCCAGCTCTGCCTGCTTGGACTTGGGATTTACAGAACTGGGAGATAACAAATATGTGTTCTTTTAAGCTGCTAATTGTTAAGTCAGCGTTAAAATATAACAACACACTATGAGTGTGTATGTACACACTTAGATGAATCCAGAAAGATACTTACATACACTTTAATAGTGTGTGTATAATACTCCTTTAAAGTAGTTTATATTATATAAGAAAAGAAATAGCTGGATATGCTATCTTCTTTCATGAGAAACACACTTTACACATTCTAAAAATGAAGAGGAATAAAAAGAGAAATGAAGAAACACAGATATAAAACATACTATCAAAGCAAAAATAGTAGTAGGCAAAGTTAATCGGACCAGGAAGGCTTTATTTAAGATGACTGCAGAATGGTAGAGAGACTGAACTCTACTGAAACAAAAGGCAGGATGGATTTTAAGCTTTCGACTGAATTAGTGGAAAAGTTTCGGAGGATGTTAGTGGGGAGGTCGGTCAATGGGCTGTGTTAAGGGATTGCAGCGAATTATTCTGATTTACACATGATTTTCTCCACAATTAGGTCATCTGTCTTTGCTCATTGAAAGCCATCAAAATTAGTCTCCTATCCTCCCATGGATACTGGCAGATGGAGCCCCTATCTACTTTGATGTTTGCATTTCATAGAGATGGTTTCCAGGTTATTGAAAAATATATTTCTTGAGTTGTAAAATTATCAAGAAGGTGGGAGAAGATATACATACATTTCAAAGGTGCAGGGAAAGAATTTACAATTACCAGTTTTCTAAAGTAGAAGCTCTAAGAAAATGAGGTCAGTTTTCAAGACTCAGGAAGAAACCTATGTAAAGGTTAGTTAAATTGAGGAGAACCATCTTGATCAATAACTTAAAGTGTCAGTACTGATCTAGGCACTTAAATTATAACTATATTTGTGCATTTACATGTTATACTTTAATATAAGACAACTATGAACTATAAAATTATTTTCAGATCTAATTCTGAAAATATAACAAATGTAAAATTGGAAATTTGGGGAAATAATTTATTGCGGTTAGGTTTCCACCCCTTTTCAACACAACTGTAGTATATTACTAAATATAGTAAACTATGATGAGGCTAAAAATGCATCTGTAGTTATTATTGAAGTGTTACTGGAATGTTATCAATGAGTGTAGTCTTAGGAAAACTGGCCAAATAGTCCTACTATATTGCTGACCCAGTAGAAACAGAGTAGTTCTTGAAGGAACATGCAAGGTTCTAGTCTCAGTTAACCATTCTGTTTGGTGGGTGTTTTGAATTTTTAAGTATTTTGTTTATTAGTCTTTCTAGTGACAAAAATCCCTCACAAGTTTTTATTTTATTTTATTTTAAGTTTATTTATTTTGAGAGAGACAGCATGAGTAGGGGAGGGGCAGAGATAGAGGGAGAGAGAGAGAGAATCCCAAGCAGGGTCCGCACTGTTAATGCACAACCTGATGCAGGGTTCAAACCCACAAAACCACAAGATCATGACCTGAGCTGAAATAGAGACTGAGATGTTTAACTGACTGAGCCAGGCTTCCCACTCACAGAATTTTAAAATGAAAGTGCTGTAAATAAAGTTAGGTACTATCAAACACGATTAAATGAACACATGCTATAAATCTGTCATGTCAGCATTTAGAATTCAAATATGATTTGTCTTTAGAAAATAGAGTGTATTACTCTAAAATAAATGTGTGGATGTTTGTGAGCACATGAACATAGGACTAAATTATCATTAATTTAAATATGACCAGCAAACAGTTGAGTATCGGTCTAAATTCAGAAGTTAGACTTTTTGTTTTTCACATCAACATACATTAATGAATTTATTGTATTTGGAATAACTGTTAATCCAATATTATGAAATGTGCAGTGCATGAAAAGAGTCTGTAAAGAGAATACATTTTTCAAACAGTAACTGTACCTCTTAAAAATGATTCAGATGGCATTTTATTGTACTTATGGCCAGCATTGTGGATTTAATTATTGATGCTAGTTATATGTTATTATTATAACATATAACTTAGTGACATCATGTTTTGTTATACTCAGAAAATATAGCCTATAATGAAAAGCATAATATAATCTTGTTCTCATTCATGGTATTCTTATACTTTTTTCCATGATATGTAAATCATCAATATTATTATACATGCCATTTCCAATATACTGGTAGTCAGGCATTCTTGAGTGTATTTTATGCACACATTCCAAACATCTCCTTCAACCTAAAGCTGTGCTGGTTCATCATGGTAGCCACTAGCCATTTGAGACTCTTTTATTTTAAAAAATAACTTAAATTTATATAAAATTACACATTATGCTGCTCAGTTGCACTGACCATTTGACTACTTTGCAAGTGCTCAGTAGCCAAATGGCTAGTAGCTACTATATTGGGCAGCACAGATTAATCAACATTTTCTTCACTGATGATAGTTCCATTAGACAGTGTCACTTTAAAGAATATGATTGTGGGGTACCTGGGTGGCTCAGTCAAACATCTGACTCAATTTTGGCTCAGGTCACTATCTCAGGATTTGTGAGGTCGAGCCCCACATTTCGGCTCTGCAGGTCAGTGCAGAGCCTGCTTAGGATTCTCTCTCTCCCTCTCTCTCTCTGTCCCTCCCTGGCTTGCACCCTCTCTGTCTCTCTCAAAGTAAGTAAATAAAAAGTAAAGATTTTTTTTTAAAAAGTAAAGAATGTGATTGCCAAATCAATTTGATAGTGACCAGAAGCATACAAAATACAGCCTAACACTTTGTTTTCCATAAATATAATGCAAAACTTAATCAAAATGAAAATATAGGTGAGCTTTATTCGTGCAGTTAAACAATTTTAGTGATGTTATTTTTGTTGTAAGTAAAAAAAAAAAATGCACAAGAACTTCTGCAACCAGTTGATACACCTATTATTCTGTGAACAACTGGTTCTGAGCAATAATCACAAATACCAGTCATTGAACTCCCAAGAAATATATCACAAATGGAACCTCTAACACTCGTATTCTCATAATATTTTTAAATAATTTCTTTTTTTTTTAATTTTTTTTAACATTTATTTATTTTTGAGACAGAGAGAGACAGAGCATGAACGGGGGAGGGTCAGAGAGAGGGAGACACAGAATCCAAAACAGGCTCCAGGCTCCGAGCTGTCAGTACAGAGCCCGACGCGGGGCTTGAACTCACGGACCTTGAGATCATGACCCGAGCCGAAGTCGGCCGCTCAACCGACTGAGCCACCCAGGCGCCCCAATATTTTTAAATAATTTAATTAACATTTCCTTATTGTTTTTTAAAACATGAAAACGTGAATTTTTGCCTATTAAATGAGCCTTTATATTTTTAATTCTATGTATCAGATCATTAAGGATAGCACATGTGATAGCATAGCTTCACTTAATTCATCTAAAACGGCAATTTAGTGAGATAATAAGCTTATATTTAAGCTTTTCTCGTCAAAATCAGCTACTTAAAATTCCCGGAAAACACTGTGTTTGGCACTGTAGTTAACTTCCCAAATTTGTTCACCCTGTGTCATGGAGTTGTAACAGCAAGATGTGACTTAGAGAATGCCCTTGCCTCAAAGGCAAGGAAGTATGTCTTGTTCTAAGGGAATTTACATAAAGGATGCCATAATTTGTTTAAAAATACATGTGACTCAATATGGGCTGATGACTTTAAGGATAGATTCCTGTGATGCCTCAGAAAGTTTTCCCTTCATCTTATGAGAAACAATTGAGAAATTAAAGTGACTTTTGGGGCGCCTGGGTGGCTCAGTCGGTTAAGCATCCAACTTCGGCTTGGGTCATGATCTCATGGTCAGTGGGTTCAAGCCCCACGTCCGGCTCTGTGCTGCCAGCTCAGAGCCTGGAGCCTGCTTCCGATTCTGTGTCTCCCTCTGTCTCTGCTTCCCCCCCCCCCCCCCGTTCATGCTCTGTCTCTCTCTGTCTCAAAAATAGATAAACGTTAAAAAAATTAAAAGAAAAAAAAGTGACTTTGTGACCCAAATAACCCCATATCCTTCTACTATCTGTGAGAGGAAGTGGCCTAGATATAGAAAGAATACGAGTTTATAAAAACAGAATTGACATTAAATTCATTTGCACTGAAACTCTGCCTAGCAATGAACTTTGACATCTGATAATCAACGTCTTATTGTATAAATGGTTTAGTTTGGGTTTCTTACTAAAACCAATAAATAGATGATAGAAGGATACATGGATGGGTAGATAGACAGATAGATAGATTTCTCCTTGCCTCTCTAGTCCTCATTTGTTCCCCCCTGGAATGCCTGTCTAATGTCTTTTACTACTTAGTTTCTACCCATTCTTCAATTTGTGCAAATGATAATTTTTTTGACTCTGCTTTGAAATCTGTTTAAATACTTTTATCATGCTAACAGAATGTAAACAAAACAAACAGAAATATGTTTTTATGTATTTTAAAATCAATATGAATTAATAATGACTTTGAAAACACAAATCAAGAGATATGAGGTATGGGAGTTTTGAATAGCAAAATTAAACAGAATGACTTTATACATCCCAAAAGAACAAAAGTAAGGGAGGATTCACTCACATAGCAAAACATAAAATAGTGTGCTTAAGTAAATCATTTTATAAACACATTGCATTTAATGATATTTATAAAATTGTATTTCATCTGAAGTCTGTAAATTTTTAAAAGTTAGAAAATAAACAAGTAAACAAATATATCCATAGGCTATGCTGTCTGCTTACAACACAGTAAAGCTAAATATCAAGCAAAGGAGCCACTTCTAAAATGTATTTATTTGAATTAAAAATAATTTATGATTTTTCATAAATAAAGTCCTAGTAAAATAGAAAACTAATATGAGCTGCTGACTCTGTCCTCTAAATCCACAGGATAAGTCAACAAGTTAGAGGAGATTGGGGCGCCTGGGTGGCTCAGTCAGTTGAGCGTCCGACTTCATCTCAGGTCACGATCTCACGGTTCATGGGTTTGAGTCTCGCGTTGGGCTCTGTGCTGACAGCTCTGAGACTGGAGCCTGCTTTGGATTCTGTGTCTCCCTCTCTCTCTGCCCCTCCCCTGCTTGCTCTTTGTCTCTATCTCAAAAATAAACATTAAAAAAAAAAAAATTTAAAGGAGATTGACAGTATCCCAGAGTCTAACATAAGCACTGAAAGGCCATGTTCGCTGAACATAGAAAGGACAAGAGTCATGGACCATGGATGAGGCAAAAGATCATTCAGTCATTCAAACTTTTATGCGTGTGCCCTTCTTCCTCCCTATCTGCTACACAATTAGGTTGGGAAAGGTGTACTATCTAGGATATAGAGTGACCCCCTAAGGCATAAGTCACCAGTTAGGTCACAACAAATTATAGCCCTAGAGATTTGAAACATGTAATATAGCCCTACCCTACATCCTGAATTCACTTTCAGGGTCAAAGCCAAGAATCATTTTTTACACCTTCCCGTGGGTACACATGGCCAGCTAGGAGTGCAGATGCCCCTGAAGTCATCCTTTGTACTGGTGTTTAGAAGAGCTATGTGACTGTACATATCCATGGGACAAAACTCCAGTTCCTCACTGAGAATAAGGCAGGCTTCCTGACTTGTTCTCCAGCTCACAATTCATCCTGTTCTCGTGACTTCTCACCCTGCATTTGTGGCTACAACTGTATTGAATCCCTTTGGTTCTTAAAGGAAATTGTCTTTCTTGGTTCATTTTGACTCTTTGGAAAGCCCCTCTCCTACGCTCATGATTGATGGGCTTACAGATTGCTTTTCAAAATATGTGTTCTGTGATGTCTCCACTAACAGAACTGAGGGTTCCTTCTAAGTGCATCCCTGCACCTAGTTTGTACCTCTATTATTATACCTGATAATTTTCTATAAACACCTACAAGATAAGAGAATTTCCATAAACATTTTTTATCCCTTGTATCTAACGTAATGACTCACATGGAGTAGGTAATAAATAACATTTTTTACTGGAATGAACAAGATTTAACTCTGAAATACTATCAGAAAAAGACATACTAGGGTACTCAGTCAAATATTCCTGTTAATTTTATATACATATCGAATTTCACTCCGTGCTCAGCACACTATTTAAATTTTAGGAAATTTAAATTTATAAAATAAATACAAATTATTATATTAAAAATAAAATTCTTTGAATTTTAGGAAACTGAAACTCGAGAGGTAAAATTTTAGAATTATTTCTCTTTCAATGTATTTATCAACATATCCATACTGAGAATTTGTAGCTATGTTATTGATGAACATTATTTTGGATAAAATTTTCCAAGTTCAGATGACTTTATACTTTCAGTTAGTAACACCACATGAAGAATATTAACACTGTTTATCAATGTCCTGTCTGCCTTGTCACCCTGATGATTTTTCATGGAGAATCCTAATGATTTGGGTGCCCTGTTATAATTCATTAATATAAGGTGTGCAACATATAAGGTGTTCTCAGTGTACTTGAAAGGTGGGGCCTGTTGCATAACAACTGCATCCAGAAAACAGACTCAAGGAGGCGCCTGGGTGGCTTAGCTGGTGAAGAGTCCCACCGGTTCAGGTCATGATCTTGCAGTTCATGGGTTCCAACCTGCCAGGGACTCTGTGCTGATAGTTTGGAGCCTGGAGCCTGCTTTGGATTCTGTGTCTCCCTCTCTCTCTCTGCCCCTCCTCCACTGGCACTCTGTCTCTCTCTCTCTCTCTCTCTCTCTCTCTCTCTCTCCCTCACTTCCTCAAAAATAAACATTAAAAAAAAGAAAAGAAAACAGACTTAATGATGATTTACCTTTCTTTGAGCCCCACACAGAGCCCCATGTGGAGCAGATGCAGGGCCCCAGGAGGGGCCTCAGGCAGGGCCTCAGGCGGGGGTTTTCGAACCCACCAACCTCGAGATCATGACCTGAACTGATGTCTGATGCTTAACTCACTGAGCCACCCAGGCCCCCCGAAGATTTACCTTTCTTAAACAGTACATTGATTCATTTCTGATTTTCCCTTCTAAATTAAACTTATATATCTAATAACCCCTGAAGTAAAAATTCATTTAAATAAATATTTAAGTCATTATAGTTTTTGGAAATTTGTTTTAATGCTATAATTGTTTAATCTACAATTATTAATTAAAAGATAAAATATTAGAGAAGTTCAAGATATGCATATAATAGTTTGAATAAGTGAAGATACAGTGTACAATATAAAAAGAATATTACAATAAATGTATGTAGAAACATTTTATTTGTACACCTTAGGCTAGTGATGAATGCCATGTCCTACAAATTACTTCAGGATGAAAGACAGTATTGACTTACATTACCACCAAGTAAACGAATGGAATCTGCTTGATATGTGGCTTGACCAAGGTTCAAATTAAACGGGGTGTTCCTAAATCTTACTTGTCCTGCCGTGTCTGTCTCTTTCTTGATTGCTTGGCTCTGCTTTCTTCTACGTTAGCTTAATTCTCAAGCAAGCTTTCTCCATGTGATGGAAGTGCTCTACTATTTTTGTCCCTTTCTTTAATTTAAAAGTTAAGTCTTAGATATTTTGATTCTCTGATTTTATATGGAAAAAAAAAAAACAGGGAAGGAATATGTTGGCTACTAAGATACTGTCAATTCAAAGCACAATGTGTGGGGCAAGTAGCAAAGTTGCTGCAATGTCAGAATTGCCAGACCATAGGAGACCGCCGCCCCTCCCCCCACTTGCTCTCTCTCAAAAATAAATAAAATATTAAAAAATAAGCAACCTTAGAAACTGAAAACTCACTTAAAATGATTGTAATGGGGCGCCTGGGTGGCTCAGTCGGTTAAGCGTCCGACTTCAGCCCGGGTCACGATCTCGCAGTCCTTGAGTTCGAGCCCCACGTCGGGCTCTGGGCTGATGGCTCAGAGCCTGGAGCCTGCTTCCGATTCTGTGTCCCTCTCTCTCTGCCCCTCCCCCGTTCAAGCTCTGTCTCTCTCTGTCTCAAAAATAAATAAACGTTAAAAAAAAATTTAAAAAAAAATGATTGTAATGGTGTTCAATAATATGATAATATCAGTTAAATAAATATTATTTAGAAATTCCCTCCCTATCATTCATAGTGATTCTATCTGGAAATATATATTATTACCAGTAACCACATCTTTAATATCTTTTAATTTCTCTTCACTTGTGCAGCTGCTGTCCTTTGCAGATTGTCTTAATTTTAACTAAGGCTTCCAAACTGGTCCTCCAAAATTCCATACTTCAACCAGAATTATCTATCACACATACTATAACCATTGCCTAGAGAATGTACTCCAAACTGCTTTATATAACAAATTCCTTCATCCTTATTCTACTTGGTACACCTCTGTACACATCCTAACACCACATACTTCACTACAATTAGATCTCTGAAAGTATTATGCCTTTTTCACACATGAACATCATTTCAAATTCTGTCCATTTTGCCTGACTAGTCTTTTTTTTTTCTTTTCCTTCTCTTCTTTCTTTCCACCAATTTTGCCATTTTCAGGACTTAATTATGTATGAGTTTCTTAAGAAGCATTCCTTATCCTTAACCCTCCAAACTGGATTAAATGATCCTCATGTGCTCCCATAGCACATGATGTTTTGTACAAAATAGCATTTGTCAACTAATGTTTATTTTCTCTTTCTTCTACTAACCTACTAACCATGTGAGGGTAGGAAGCATATACTGTACCTCACATTATATTTTAGAACTATGTTCTGCTATCCTTAAGTGAAAGTGGAAAGAACAACTAAATCAGTAAATAAATTGTTTATAAATAGCAAATTTAATTCTAATATTTTTTAATTAATATAACCAAAGACTGTTGCCTCTGACTTGGATGTTCTTCTAAAAGTATTTCCTTGGAAAATTGAAATTCCTTTACATGCTGAATCTCAATATAAAAACTAATATGAGACTTACCAAAACAAATAAACAAAACAATATAATACAAAGTTTTGTAAAGGCAGAAATGAGTTTCCTTTCCAATGTACCCACTCTTGAAGTGAATATGAATTTTTTATAGAATTTAGCAGAATGCTTTCCAAGATGATTTGTTTGCATTTTCAGCAGTTTTGTGTGAGTTTGCTCCCTTTCCCATCCATACCACTACTTGTGTTATCACGTGTTTTTAATTTAGTCTTAATAAGCATAAAGAAATACCATGTGTCCACACTAATTTACATTTGATTAACTGTTGGTGAGTGTATGCATATTTTCCTATATATTAGACTTGCTTATTTATAATTTTTCCATTGAATGCTATTTAACATATGGTGGATTTCTCCAGATAGGATTTTTTCGGTCATCATATCTTGTACTCTCGACTACTTTTGCTGATTCCTAAAAGGACTTTTCTTTGTGAAAAGATCAGCTTGCCTCATTCATACATCTGATGTTTGGATGGTTGCTGGCTATTTGCTAGCTGGATCACTTCAGTTCTCAGGAAGTGCCTCCTAAACTTGAACTTATTCCAATGGTAGTCTAAGGTTTTCAGAAGATTAGCTTCACTTTTCAAGTTCATTTCAAGTCTCTACTTGTGCCATATTTTTTCATGTCCTCACAGTCAAAGCAAGTGACATGGTCAAGCCCAGAATCATTGTGAGAGGGGACCACCCGAATACTTTGTGGGAGTTGTGAACAAATTAGAAGCCAAGAGTGCTGATTTACCATAGTGAATAAGATGGAGACCCTTTGAATAACATCTGCTTCATTCAGGCCATCTGGAATGGGACTAAAGGGAAAATAATTTATACTGAGGATGAACAAAGGAGATCATAAGTGATTATTACACTTTTAGGAGAACATATACTAGGAGAGACCATAGCTTAAGTTATCTATCCTCTTGCCCTGAATCTTACTGGAGATTGAGGTCAGCAATCGAAGAAAACTTCGACTTATTGGACTTGTAGCATCAATCTTGGAGCATATGTGAGTGCATTTTTTTTTCCCACAATAAGATAGAGACCCCAAACTAATATATTGGAGACATAAAAAGAGTGCACAAACATATCAGTGGTGTAAGGCATGGGCACAATTATCCACCACTTCAAATACTCTCTGGCCCATCAGTCTACAGAGTTTAGCTACTTCTTCTAGCTCAGGTAATTGTTGTGGCACAAGACTCATAGACTCTGGCCAAGATCACATGCATACCCCAACACCTCTTCTCCTCACCTCAGTCTGAGTAGTGTATCTCTTTCCATCTGCCAGAGTAATCATGTTAATGTTGAGCTGTGACATTCAGAGGCTACACATAAGTAGCCTCTCTTGGAATACAGAGAGATTGACATAGTTTAAAGTGGCTATTTTATATGGCCTTTTGTAGCAACATGGATGGAACTGGAGAGTGTTATGCTAAGTGAAATAAGCCATACAGAGAAAGACAGATACCATATGTTTTCACTCCTGTGTGGATCCTGAGAAACTTAACAGAAACCCATGGGGGAGGGGAAGGAAAAAAAAAGAAAAAAAAAGAGGATAGAGTGGGAGAGAGAGCCAAAGCATAAGAGACTCTTAAAAACTGAGAACAAACTGAGGGTTGATGGGGGGTGGGAGGGAGGGGAGGGTAGGTGATGGGCATTGAAGAGGGCACCTTTTGGGATGAGCACTGGGTGTTGTATGGAAACTAATTTGGCAATAAATTTCATATAATAAAATAAATAAAAATAAAAAAATAAAGTGGTTATTTTAAATTTGAATACAAATGTGTTAAATCAAATGTTCTGTGCATTATCCAGTAAATCTCTGCTGGGCCTCCCTTGCTAAAACTTTGGGTTACCTTTACAACGTATTGTAGTTGAATTTAAAAATATGGTTTTAAATCATATAACTCTTATAGTTTATAAAAACACGCAGTATTACAGAAACTATATGAAGTCATTTAGAATGTGGCCCTGCACACAGAGCCAGGTCACAATGAAAAATTACACTAATTGTCTTCGTCATAAACATAGTGATCATTTCAGTACAAATACATGTATAGGTGCAGGTACAATTTAAAAAGAATCTCATTATATTTTCTTTATTGACATATGTTTTTTGGTTTTTTTTTAAGTAAACATGATGAAAAGTAGACTGCATTCACGGGGTTAAGTAGAGGAGATGACAAAATATTTTGCTTGAATTTCTGTTGTTAATCTTGGCCCATATGTAATCATTTTACAGATGTAGATAGATGGCTAAATCTTAACCACAACACCCTTTAAGTTTGCAAATATGAATTAAGGGCAAATTTAGCATTTTATTATTTCCACCATTGTCCCCAAATGTACTATTTTGTTGTACTACTATGGTTAAAGGTGGGTGTTGTAAATTACTTGCATGTTATTAATTAATCTAAGACTACCTGCAAATGTAAAATTATTCATTACTTTAAACCAATTGGGCCCCTGGGTGGCTCAGTCTGGTAAGCGTCCGACTTCGGCTCAGGTCATGATCTCACTGTTCGCGGTTCAAGCCCCGCGTCTGGCTCTGTGCTGCCAGCTCAGAGTCTGGACCCTGCTTCTGATTCTGTGTCTCCCTCTCTCTCTGCCCCTCCCCTGCTCACACTCTATCATTCTCTCTCTCTCAAAAATAAACATTTTAAAAATTAAAAAAAAAAAAAAAACAATTGACAAGCTATCTTAAGCAAAATAATAGCCCAGTAAATCAAATCACAAATGAATCACTACCAACAATTAATTACAAGTTATTTTATTCAATTTATTTATTAGAAGTCAATGAAAAGAGAAACTTTGCATAATAAAGAATTAAGACTTAATTCACTCCTGTTTATCCACCTTCTTCTTTCTTCACTTCACTCCTTTCTTCACTTAGATTTTAAGCTCTTGGGTAAAAGATCACATTTTTTTTCCTTTTCATTCTCTTCCCCCCACCCCCCCGCTTCCTCTTTCCATCTGTCTCTCCTCCACGTCCTCGTCTTCTTTCTTCCATTATTTACAGTGCCTGGCAAATATAGATCTTCGTTAGATAAATGAACTTCTGGCTAAAAGCTTTGGAGGAATGAAGACTGCCATGACAAATGCTACTTTTAATTTCAATCTCATTTCCAAATCAGTGTGCATCATAATTAGTCAGCAATGATGCCAAATGCAATTTTTGCTCCATAATCATTACTTCCATGTGTTTTTTTTGTCTATAGATGAAGTACTCATCTAAAAATTAGAAAAAAAAGTTATATTTGTATATCTGATTTAAGGACAAAAAGCAAATTATACACTTCAAAATGCATTTTCCAAAGAAACTGCCAAACATAATATGTCCTCTATAGTTTCTTTCAAACAATGATTGAATGTCTTTCTGCTTCTAAAGTACCTCAGGTTTTAGTGATAGTTGTGCCAGGAAGTATGAATCTTCTAACCTCTTAAAGTTGCCAGCCAATATTTGCAAAAAATTACATCATTTTTACAATGATAACTGGGCAAATAGATTGGAAAAAAATATTTTGAAGCCAAAAACAACAACCACATGCATTTATGTATCTCTACAAAACTACAAATGGGAATTTTTTATGTTATTCTTTTATGTTACATTAATTATAATAAACACAACATACTTGACAAGCCTAAATTTATATTGGCAAAAACACTGATAATATCAGGGTATTATTACTAGGCTTAAATAGTATGACCTTCTACAGGGCATATGTTCTTAATGAATGACAGGAATAGAAGCCTGAGAAATGTTAGAGAATGTGAGTCAAATTTATATTTACTGATGCAACCCACAATCAAAATAGATGGGACTTTAGTGAGGCCATTTATAGAATATAATATGATTTCACATTTGAGGGATTCAATAAACTGGTATCTGAGTCATCAAACGAAGGAGAATCTGGATGAATCAACAGGTGACAGTAAGGCACAACACGACACAAAGCTATGATCTGGGAAATGATTGTGGACAAAGAATGTATGGGAATTTCCTATGGAGCAGAAGTGAACGAAACTTAAGATAGGGCCAGAGGTATCTAAAAGAGAAGATTGGAGAGGAAATGGAAGTCTGATCAAAGTAAAAGGGAAGCAAACCTATATAGCCTGTGAAAAAGAAATGAAAAAAGAGAGAGAGAGAGAGAGACAGAGAGAGAAATGAAAAGTCTTTCTCATTAAAAGAGAGAGAGAGGGGTGCCTGGGTGGCTCAGTCAGTTAAGCATCTGACTTCGGCTCAGGTTATGATCTCACGGTTTATAAGTTTGAGCTCTGCATCGAGCTCTGTGCTGACAGTTCAGAGCCTGAAGCCTGCTTCAGATTCCATCTCCCTCTCTCTCTGCCCTTCCCCCCCTCAAAAATAAAAAAAAAGAAAGAGAGAGAGAGAATAAAATATTGGTATCAGATATACTCTAAAAAAAAAAATGAAGTCTTCAGGCTGAACAAAATGTCACTAATTCAAATCTATAGGAAAGAATAAGGACCCCCTCATTTATTTTAAAACTAGAATTGTTTAAAGCTATAATTATAACATAGTAACCAGGGTTTGTAAAGAATGTAAAGTAAAATGTAGGTATAAAATATATGATAGTAATAAAAAAGAAAGGTGAAGAAATGGAACTCTGTTAAAGTTGGTGTATGTTTCTAGAGTTAAGGCTGAATTATTCTAAAGTAGTTTGTAATTAGCTCAGATGTATATTTAATCTATAGAATAACCACTAAGAAAAAAAATATATATATAGCAAAGAAATCAACCATGGAAATAAAAAGATAGACACAAAAATATTTTCTTAACAGAAAAGAAGGTTGTGAAGAAGAAATCTAAGAGCACAAAAAGACAAATCAAATAGCAAATGGCACTATGAATCCAACCACATTACTAATTAAATTAATTAATCATGTATGGAATAAAAAGTCTAAAACGTCTGAAATTGTCAGACTAAATTAAAAACAAGATCTAACTATGTGATCCCAAAACACATAAAGGTTAACAGTAAAGTGATAGAAAAATATTTACTATGTGTAGTAAGTCTAAGAGTTGGAAAGCTATTTGAATACTAGACAAAACAAGTTAAGAAATAACATTAATTTAAAATGAGAGACATTTCATATGACATTATATGTGTGCATATCAGTGACCAACTCTGAGCCAGCCTTGCTGCAGCCCCTGCATATCTAGAGGCCCTGCAGATGTAGTGACCCACACACAGGATGTGCCCCCTGACCTGCTGTGCAATCGCACGGCCATCTCCCAGCTGCCCAGGGTCAGCAGGGTAAGCAGGCCCCCACGGAGCTGGCCCTGGAGGATGAGGAAGGGGGACCCGTGGACGGCACCAGTCTGGGCAACTATGTTCTTTATGTGATCACTGGTGCCGCCAAGGGCGTGGCCTCCTCGGGGTCGTGCTGGAGAGCAGCCTGCCAGGGACATCCAGGACACTGCCAGGTGGCTCCTGACGGCTTCGAGCCCTTCCTGGGCCAGGGCCGTGTGGGGACCAGAGGCTTCGCAAGACGGCCCTGATTGGCAAGGTAAGCGGCCTCCTGACCTTCCCCAAATGCCACAATTGCTGCATCTGCTGCCGCACTGTTCTCCTGGGCAACCAGGGAGCCCTGTGCGAATTCTGCCAGCCCGGGAGTCAGGGCCGTGTCAGAAAGAGGTGTCGCGCCTGAACGCCCCGGAGCATCGCTTCTCGTGCTGTGGACCCAGTGCCTGCGCTGTTGGGGCAGCCTGCACAGATGACGTCATCTGCATCAGTCCTGTGTCCCCTGGTCTACGTGCTCCAGGAGGTGTGGAAGGACCTGGAGAAACAGAAGCAGCTTCTGAGACACTTCAGGCTGCCCAGCCCCGAGGTCGGCTGCCTTCTGACCTCAGCGAACGTTCCATGCGGGTCTTGGTGGTGGGTATTGGTGGAAAATTAATGACGTTCAGGACTTCTGTTTTAAAAAATATATGTGCATATATTTGGGGAATATATACGGTATATAAATATCTATATATTATCACAATTTGGTGACTTTAAATGATACTTTTTATCATCTAAAAGTTCATTAATTAGAAATTTGGGATTTTTTTCTTTGAGAAGCTTGTCATAATTTATGATTGTATGCATATTTGAGTGTTTATTTCTGGTGCCATACCTCTCCACTAAAAACAGCATAAAGCAGAGAGAGCTGTCTGTGGAGTTTCCACAAAGACATATGAGGGCATAATTTATATCAATTTTTTTCTCACTGTTTACATTCACATTTGTTTAACATTTCATGCATGAAGACATCTCTGTTATACTTGGATTTGTACCTATCTGCAAGAATTTCAGTCCCTCTTAAGAAAGAGAATGTAAACATGATGTCTTGATTGTGTTTGCCCTTTACCTGTTATATAACTGTATACCCAACTTACCTAACTATATAACTACTATACCACAGTTTCTATACTGGAATAAAGGACCCCACATTCTCTTCAAAATAATATTACTCCATGATTGCACAAAGTAAGCACTTGATAACTATATTGTGAAAAGACCCCATAAGAAAAGAAGATAGTTAGAATTTGGGGGCACTGAATTTTCACTAATTTCTAAGTGAAACACGTAATGGAAATAAGAATAAATTCCGGACATGCTCTCTATTCCATACTAAATGCTCTAAGTTGTTTTTTGTTGTTCACAGTTAAAATTTTGCCCACAGTTCTCAAATTCCTGTATTAAAGTGTCTAAATAGATTTACCCACCTGTATTTCTGGGTTTTCATATTCCTTATTCATATATTCAAAATGTTATCACCTAGCAACTACTTGAAAGCCCCAGGCTCTCAGCCAATACATCCCATTAATGTACATCAACCTATTATGCAATAACCAAGAAGAGAATATCCATTTCACCCATGTGAGTTTGATAATCTATAAAATGCATATCTGTGTGAGAGTTTTACAGATTCTTCAAATGTTAAATGTAGTTTCCTAGTTAAACCACATACTTTAAATTCATGTCAATATTATTCTGGTATATATCATAGCATATCATAAATAATTTTTTTCACTGTCAAGACTTTGAAATGGATTTACAATCATCATTACACTGAGGGTAAATCCATGCATATTTAAGGATGGAAAAAATATTTTCCCATTAAGGATTTAGTAAAATTCCAAAAAGTTTTCAAAATGAAATTATTAATAAGCAAACATAGCTTGTTGTGATTATAGTTATAAAGATGTAATTAGTGAAAGAAGGGGCACCAATAAAGGATGCATGTGGAATAGCTTTATAGATACTTGCAGAAACACCTGATCCCAAGAAGAAGAGCAAAACAGAAGTCAGAATCACATTATCTTGGGGAGATATGGAAGATAATCTGGATGATAGCAGCCAGTGTTTCTAATAAGAAAGCAAAATAGTAACAAAATAATGGTATGTCAAAAGGTATATTCATATAGCAGTTTAAAGTATGCAACACATTACACATTACTTGACTTGGTTTATATAATAACTTTATAGAGGGACAAGACAGTTATTTTCAACACTCCTTAAGAGAGATGGAAAAAGAGCCATTTATCAAGTTATTGGAGGTAAAAATTTAAGCCCAAATTGTGTCAAATAACTACATGCCTATCAAAAATCCTCCCAGTCCTTTTTCTGTGGCTCTGCAGGCTGTGTGCGGACATTATCTAAGCTCTTGGAACCAACTGCCTCTTTCCGAACTGGGGCTTCTCTGCTCCACCAGCATGTCATTTCCACAAAATGCCATTGCTACTCAGGCTCCTCTAGACTGTGACAGTTACTCAGCCTTTCATGGTTTTTGATGAAGTCAGCAGTTTTGAAGACCAGTGATCTAGTATTTTGTAGAATGTTCCTTGTTTGGGATTCCTTTGATGTGTTTCTTACAGTTAAACTAGGGGTTATGGGTTTTGTGGAGGAAGATCACAGACATTAAAGACCATTCTCATCACATCTAATCAAGGGCACATGGTATAAACAGGACATCACATTGCATGTTAACCTGGATCACCTTGTTGAGTGTTTGTCACATTTCTCCACTTATGAAGTTATTATTTTCCTCCTTCCTTACCGTACTCTTTGAAAAGAAGTCATTATGCACAACCAGCACGTATGGGGTAGGAGGCTATGCTGGTCTTCTTTGAGGCCAAGTGTCTATAAAATTGTTTGCAATTCTGCATGGGAGATGTTCTTTCCTATCTATCTATCATCTATCTATCTATCTACCTATCTATCTATCATCTATCTTCTATCATTGATCCTCTATCTATGTAAGCATATATTTGTGTTATGTGGACTTACAGACATTTGTTTTGTATTTTGGGTTATGTTACTTACTTTTTCCTTCAGTTGTTTCTGCTTTGGCCATTGGGAGCTCATTTGGTTGCAAACCATGTCCCTTTGACATACACAATTACCGTGGGATTTTCGAACACTTCTTTACTTTCTGGCACTGCAATATGTTCCACGCTCATTTTGTATATTCCTTGCCCCAGCCTGAGAATCAGCTATTTCTTCAGGAAGTCCTGGTTCCTTTTCACTGGTGAATGGTGTTAGAAAACATGATCTGGGCACTAGTTGCATTCATTGCTACTATAGTGTCATTGCTCTGAGCCTTCTCAGATGACACAGTAAGTATGTACATGTCTGTATATTCACATATGTATCAATATTTCTATATGTCTATATCTGTATCTATATTAAGCTCAGCATGAGCTCATTTTGATATTTCTCATGTAATCCAGTACTACATGGATCATTCTAGCCCTCTCCCTTGCTTATCTGTAATTTTTAACTCCAATATTGAGAAAATGAGAAACCTGACTCCCACCACTCATCATATTTAATTAATTACTCAATTCCAGTATAGTTTCAGAGTTGTTAATTCATACCCCCATGGGAAAAAACTTTCCCAAGTAGAATACTACAGTGTGTTTAAAAATGGTGCCTTTTGTCATTGGTCTTAGTTTTATTCATCTCCAGAGTTCCTTAAGTCAGAATCTTTTTCTCCACCCTTGCATCCATATCTTTGTGTGGCTTGACAGTTCATTATTTTTTTTTATCACTGAATAGTATTCAAATGCATAAATGTATCACAATCCGTTTATCCATTCACCTATTTAACTGCATCTTGGTTGCTATTTATTTGGGGCGATTTTAAATAAAACTGTTATAAATATGTGTGTGCAAGTTTTGCATGCACATATAATTTCAAATCAGTTAGGTAAATACCCAGGAGCATTCTTGCTAGACACTATGATAAGACTATTTTGAAGATCTTGAAGTGCACCAGACAGTGTCACAAAGCCAATAGCTATCCTGTCCAAAATGACAATAATGATTCATTGAGAAAAAATTTGTAACCATTCTGTTTCCCTTAAAAAAATATTTCATGAACTACTGTGTCTAGAATAGCAAAAGTCCCAAATTTTTGTGCAAGTTACAGAACTGATATAATTTTTGTGAAACATATTGCTCATCCCGGATATGGGAAAACCATACAAACATGCATGCCCACATGAATCTAAATAGCAGTCTTCAACTCAGATGTGGCAAATTGAGGCTTATTTTCCTCATTTATACTGCTGATCACTATAAGTAAAAGCATCATACTTACCGTGGCATACTAACATCTCTTTGGAAAATAAACATCTATGATCATGAACTACAACGTGTTGTGAAAATGGCACTTTCTTTGCAAAACAAAACAAAACAAAAAACATGTTTTCCAATTCTTTGATATCTATTAATTTGATATACAGTTCCTTGCCTTAAACACTGTCAGCCAGCTACAAATTAATGTATACCTGAATCTTTTATTCTGTGTACAGCCTTAAGGAATAGTTGAACACGGGTTTTCCTCACACAAGAAAGAAAGAGGCTTATGTGAAATACACCCAACTTATTTTTAACATCCTTTCAATTAATCAAAGTGGAGTTCTAGGTTATTATGTTTCGTCATTGTATAGCCACAGGCTTTCATGTATCAGTTTCACTCCACATACCACTGCCTTATTTTACTCAAGTCCAGTTTATAACCGTACCTGCATTTTTAGTATTCTATTTTGTTCCACCTATTTTTCCACCTGACTGTAGCCTTGCCCCGAAAGATGTCATAACGTTTGTCTTCGGCAGCCTCACTACAGTTGCTAAAAATGTATTTCTTAATCTTCTTCTGTAATAAATGAACTTTTTCTCCTCTGAAGAGATATCTGAATGTATGTCAACTGAGTCTAGATCTAAGTACTCCTAAGCAAGCCTCTGTACTGGTGAATGACTCAACAATCTAAGCTATATTTGAGATGATCTTTGAATGTGGATTGTATAAATATTCTAAGTATCCTTGGGAAAAATATAGGCCACACTATTTCGGACAAAATATTATGTATTGTCACAATATTCTGTATAGCAGAAGAGTTTTGGAAAGGTAATACATTTATGAAGAATTATTCATAGTTTTATAATGTTAAAATAAAACCTGTTACTCAATTTCTGATTAATCAATCTGTAAAAATACTTGAATCATTATTCAGACATGTGTTGAATTTGGAATAACTTCTAAGGAAATTTTGGAGTTCAATATACAGTAATCAATACGTCTTCATCATCCACGAAAATTCACTGATAATTTTCACTAATAATTATAGGCAACTCTAAGTGTCATGGGTTCAATAGAAACTGTTAAAGAAACTTGTCTACACATAATTTACTTTTAGTTGCAGATTAGTATTTAGTTTTAATGACTATAATATTTTGAGAAAATTCAAATCTTAATAAAACCAATAATAATGATATGTACTCATAATGAGCATTCAATAATGATGAGTGTTCATTCACAGTACTTAAATTAAAATTTAAACATAGTAATCTTTGGGGCGCCTGGGTGGCTCGGTCGGTTAAGCGTCCGACTTCGGCTCAGGTCATGATCTCACGGTCCGTGGGTTCGAGCCCCGCGCCGGGCTCTGTGCTGACAGCTCAGAGCCTGGAGCCTGTTTCAGATTCTGTGTCTCCCTCTCTCTGTGACCCTCCCCCGTTCATGCTCTGTCTCTCTCTGTCTCAAAAATAAATAAAAAAATAAAAATAAAAAAAATAAACATAGTAATCTTTTAGTTATCCTCACGCACTATTAGAATTGGGAAATTATTCCAATTTAAACAATATTTAAATGGTCAGCAGAAGATTTAACAGCATTAATAATATTTACCTGATTTTAAAAGAGTGGAAAAATATAAAATCAGGATAATGCAATCTATGACATGTAGATGAAACTGCAGTACCTAACATTAATTTTCTCTTGGTACTTTGTGTAGACACAATCCTAAAAGATTCTGGGCCTCGGCTGCTCAAGTATCAAAAACTACTGGTACTTGACAAATGAGACCATGCCACCCTTCTGTACAATCTAAAGCTTTTATTTATTCTTTGACTCAGAGCACTGAAAACTCAATTGAATATATTAATTGTAACAGATTTCATTCTGACATGCAACAGATCTTGACCACATGTGTAGAGGCAATGTCATCATTCATTTGGCAATTGAACTAGTAGTCTTGTTTGGCCAACCGTGTCATTATCGGAAAGATATTTTTTGTCACCATAGCTACTCATTTCCTTTGAATTTAGAAGGGCTATTTTTGACATTTTCCCCATAAAATTTCTTGATTTAGTAAGTTTTCATAGAGAAGCAACTCCATACTGATTTTCAACAACAAATTATTAAATTTCAAGGGAATTTTTTATATTTTTTAAATACTGGCAGAAAGGTCTATGATGAATTGTAGTTCCCGATTTGAAAACTGCTTAAGTCAGATTGAAAATATCCATGTAATAAATAATCATTTGATTTGAGTAAAAGCAGAAGCATAGTCTTAACAATGTTATTTCAGGTGCCCTGCGACTCAGAATTCTTCAGTTAAAAGACTAGTTAGTGGTTTTATGTTGCTAAGACATTTATGCATGCATAGTTAGGATAATCCAAAGTCAAATATTTAAGTGGTATGTTGCCCATTAAAATTTTGAATTATATGAAATGACATCTTAAAGGAATTTAGAAATTAAAAGATTTGAAGCTATTATGTCTTAACACAATATGGAATTTTATGAGATAAAATTTAAGAATTTCTAAAAGTCATAGTATTTACAATACCATTAAAATTGTTTCATTTTTTCTGAAGAAATCAAAATATTCACTAGAAAAACCTATAAAGTAGTTGCCAAACTCACGTAATTTTTGTGCTATGTTGTTATATTGCCACTTCAGATTACAGTACAGCCAAACAATGATGGTTAGACAAACCTTTAGTCACCTCCTAGATAATTTTTGGCAGTATGGCTAATAAATATAAATAATTCAGATGAAACCATCTATGAAATTAGTGACTGAAGAAAAAGTTGCTAATTGCAATTAAACAGAAATATTCCATTTTGGCAGTAAATAGTTTTGAAGGTCAATGAGATCATTTTTTAAACAATTAATTTAGTATGTTTTCTCATAGAAGTTCAGTGGTCGTAATTTTTTCATCACAGTAAGCTATATGGCTTCAGTGTATGTGTACTTTTTTTCAGAAATGCATATAAAATACATGAGAAATAGAAAAAAACTTAGGTATTTTTGTTGTCTTTTCATTTTTTGTTTTAAATCATAGATTGCTTCTTGCAACAGGAAAAAGCTCGCACAGTTTTTATGTGTAGTCTGTCAGTAGATATGCAGTGTGCATTTAGAAAAGAAGAAAAGAACAAAAGAAGAAAAACTTTTATTTTCAATTTTAATTATCTAATTTAACTGCTTAGCTTTGCTCATATTTTTATAATAAGCAAACTGCATATGTTTACTTTATATGGGAAAAATAAAGCATATTTCTAGTCTTTTTATTTTTAATCTCATGCTAATCAAGTATTTATAATTATCAGCTTCATATTAGATTTACTCAGTCAAGTCCAATGATTTCAAAACTGAAATAAATTACAATACTATCAATATATCACATAGTCTATATATACTGGCTCACTATTGATTAAATTAAATGTACTTTGTTACTAAAAACTTTTTTCTTTTATTTTAGAAAGAGAGCATGAGTGGGAGAGAGGGGCAAAGGGAGAGTGAGAATCCCAAGCAGACTCCACGCTCAGCAGGGAGCCCCACGCAGGGCTTGATTTCACACCTATGAGATCATCACCTGAGCCAAAACCAAGAGTCAGATGCTCAACTGACTGAGTCACCCAGATGCCCCTAAAAACTATATTTTAATTATTAAAAGTAGCTCTTTATTGGCCAATGAAAGCTAATTTCTCTTTAAATGTCAATATTTTATCATTGGAGAAAATTGACAATGTCAATTTATTACCTAGCATTATAATAAAGTGACACATTGTATTGTGAAATATAAGCTAATTGGAGTTTGTGTTCACATCTATCAATGGAGAGTGGAAATTATGGAGTAAAAAATAGCATACAAAAATGCTTGGGAGCATGGTAAGCATAGATTTTAAACGGCAATCATTACTTGTGTTGCTCTTGGCTCACACGCTGAAGTAAAAGATTGAAGTTAAATTTGGGGAATTTCAGGCGCAGGACTACCTAAGTAATTAATAAATGACTACCTAACTAATTGATAAACCTTGGTATACCTACATTTAACTGTGCAGATGTTTACATGCACGAAGACTTCAGCCTAGGCATCATGTTCAGCCAATCTTCTTTTACTTTGCCTTTCATAGTTAAAATTACATAATTTCTTGAGAGTAAAGACATACTTTTTTTCTTGAGATTACAATTTTCCAAGACATTGGGTTATTTCATTAGCTCTGAGTTTTGCATATGCAAATTCATTTAGTGATGTTTGTTCATTTTGAAATTTTACTTGTTTGGGGGTGTTTCTTTGAGGGTTCTATATCTATCTACTCATATCAATTTATTTCATGGTTTGAGAGATGTTTTCACTCAGGCCCACAGATCCCTGAAGATAACACCAAATTTCTTTATGCCTTAGTGCTCTAGTTTGTTGAAAGTGCAAATTATATCTCAGATGCAGTCCTTGAGCCGGAAAGCAATTTCACACTGGTCTCATATCCGAGCCTGCTTTGTTCCCAGTAACCACATTTCAGTCATAGAATTCAATAATAACTCCAAAAAGAGGCAATATCACAATTTTCATTAAGGAATGAAGAAACTTGCATGAGTTCCAATTTTTACAAAGTGAGTCAAACTCCACTCCTCATGCTGCAATCAGCGCTTTAGCCTCTGTTTCTTTGCAGGAATTGAAATCTGACCTATTCTCACATAGACTGTTCTCAATGCATGTAGGCAAATAAACTGGGTCCCATTTACTACTTTGTTTTTGTTTTAATGTTTTATTTATTTAATAAGAAAGACCCAATTGAATGCAACCTAAATAAGAAACCTGAATGTAGTAAATTAAACCTGAATAAATTAAATTAAAATTTAATTTTATTTATTTTGAGGGGGCACAAGCAGACAAGGCTGCAGAGAGAGGAGGACAGAGGATCTGAAGCGGGCTCTGCACTGACATCAGAAAGCCCCATGTGGGGGCTGAACTCATGAACTGTGAGATCATGACCTGAGCTGAAGTCGGATGCTCAATGGCTGAGCCACCCAGGTTCCCCTACAACTTTGTTTTTATGTTTTGTTTCTATAGACATGTCTGTCTTGTTTCTTGGATGTCTGTATCTGTATCAGTTCCCCCACACACTCACACAAATAAAATGTATATAATTTTATTCTTTTTCTAATATAGGCTTTAAGTGCTATGTGTTTCCTTCAAATAAATGTGTTAACTACTTTGGACAAATTTTGAAATGTTATGTTTTCACTGTCACTCAATACAAAATTCTTTGTAATTGTCACTTTAGTATGTTCTTTGGTGTATTGGTTACTTGGAAATGTGTTATTTATTTTCTAATTACTTGGAAGTTTTTCAGATACCTTTTTTGGTACTCGTTTCTAATGTACTTTCATGAGGTCAAAGGGCATGATATATATAATTCAAAACTTTAAAATTTTAATTTATTGAAACTTGGTTTATAGTCCAGAAGAAATTCTGGGCTGATGTTCCATATGCACTTATAAATAATGTATATTCTCTGACTGTTGATGTAATTTTTATATAAATGCCATTTGTTCAAGTTGGATAATAGTGTTAGTTGAGTATTCTATGTCCTTATTGACTATATATCTATTTGTTCTATTAATTTTGAAATAAAGGCATTGAAACTTCCAACTACGTTTGTGGATTTGCCTCTCCTTCTGTCTGTTGTGGGTTAAAGAGAGGCTCCCAAATATACATTCAGGTGCCCTAAGCACCTGAACTCACGAAAATGACCTTAACAGGAAAAAGCATCTCTGGGTAATTAATTTAAATACCTTGAGATGAGATCATCTTGGATTACCTATGTGGGCCCTAAATCCAATGACAGATGTTCTTGCAAGAAAAAATCAGAGGGATATTTGACACACAAATACCCCCAAAAAAGGCCAGAGACAGAGATTGGAGATATGCTGCCACAAGCCAAAGAATACCTTAAGCCACCAGATGGAAGAACCAATGAAAGATTCTTCCTTAGAGTCCTTGAGTTTGGAACTCTGGCCTCTAGAATTTAGAGAGAAGAAAACACTTGCTGTGTTCAGCCATGCAGTTAGTTGTAATTTGATACAAAGCCCTAGAAAACAAATAAACTCTCCTTGTTATTCAGTTTTGCCTACTTGTATTTTGAAGCTCTGTTGTGAGGTGCATAAAGGTTAGGATTGTTACATCCTCTTGATGAAATGGCCACTTTATCCTTGGAAAAGTTCTTTGATCTAAGATCTAATTTCTGTGATATAATATAGCTACTCCAGGTTTGTTTTAATAGGTGTTCACATGGTACATCCTGTCTCCATTTTGACTTGTAATGCATATGTACATTCAGGTTTTTTATTAGGTTGCATTAAGTTAGGTCTTTCTTATTTATAGATGATAATGTCTGTTTTTAAAGTAGTGCATTTTAGTGTGAGTTTTTATATATTTGGGATTAAATTTACCATTTACCATTTGTTTTTGTCTCATCTTTCTTTTTTTCTTTTTTTTCCAACTCTTTTGTGAGTTAAATATTTTTTTATGATTCTATTTTATCATTCCTGGGCTTATTTTTTAAAAAAATTAATTCCAGTATAGTTAATATACAGTGTTATATTATTTTATATAATAATCAGATTTTTATTTACAGCTGATAAATCAGTAAAAATCCAATCTCATTAAGAAGAACTAAAAGAATAGCACAACATATAGACTTATGGAATCGCTATGTTGTGCACCTGAAACTAATGTAATATTATGTATCAACTATACTTCAATTTTTATAAATTCTAAAAACCAAGAAATGTTCAAAGCGGATATAAATATGATGGAATATATTAAGGCACTTAAGAAAAGTCTAATCACATTTTTTTCGTTTAATAAATATGCTTTTTTTTGGAGAAGCTTTAAGTTTATATAAAAGTTGAGCCAGAAGTACACAGAATTCCCGTGTAATCCCCTTCTCCCTCCCCCAGATTTCTCCATTATTGACATCTTGAATTATTGTGGCACGCTTGTTAAAATTAATGAGATAAGATCGACAAAGTATTATTAACTAAGTCCATAGTTACATTAGTGTTCACTCGTGGTTTTGTAGATACTGCGGATATATCCGCCATGACAATATCATATAAAATACTTTCACTGTTCTAAAAATTCCTTGTGGTCCACCTATCTATCTCTCCCTCTCTCCCCAGAGACCCTAGTAACTTGATTTTTTATTGTCTCCAAAGCTTGGCTTTTTCCAGAATTCTACAAGTTGGAATCACACAATGTGTAGCCTTTTAAGATTGGTTTCTTTCACTTACAATATGAATTTAAATTTCCTCTATGCCTTTTTTGTGGTTTAATAGCTCATTTCTTTCTCTTGCTGAAGAATATGCCATTATCTGGATGCACCACAATTTGTTTATCCATTCACCTACTTAAGGACATCTTGGCTACTTCCATGTTTGGCCAGTTATGAACAAAGCTACTATAACATTGATGCGCAAGTTTTTGTGTGGACATAAGTATCCAACTCATCTGGGTAAATACCAAGGAGTGTGATTGCTGGATTGTATGATAAGCTTATGTTAAGCTTTGTAAGAAACTGCCAAAATGTCTTCCAAAGTGGATATGCCAGTTTACTTTTTTACCAGCAGCAAATGAGAGTTCCTGTTGCTCTAGTTTTACATGTTATCAGTTTTTTGGATTTTCACCATTTTAATTGGTGTGTGGTGGTATCCTTGTTGTCTGTATTTCCAAATCTTTGATGATGTGATGCTATCTTTTCATATGCTATTTGCTATCTGAATATCTGCTTTGGTGAGGTATCTGTTCAGATATTTGCCTATTTTAAATTTTAAAAAATATTGAGTATTAAAATTCCTTTGTTTATTTGGAAACCATTCCTCCATCAGGTATATTTTTTGCAAGTAATTTCTCCTAGTCTGTGGCTTTTCTTTACATCCTCTTAAATTGCAACAATTTTCCACTTACAGTTTTTATACTTCTTATGATATTTCATCCCTAATTTCTCTGGTGGTTAAATGATAGTCTTTTATTAATGATTATGAGGCTAGTCTCATTTGTTCACCTTATTTTGTTCAAGTCAAAAGTACTTAGCCCAGATAACATCACAGTATCTCAGTAGCAACCATCCATGTTACAGTGACTATGCTAGAATGGTGGTATGTTGGAATTCTATATACTTCATTATCTATACAGTATTTTGGTCTTCAAGTAGAAGCTAAGGATAGAAAATAAGTGTCACTATTATTCAAATAGATTAAGTATTTTTTGAGATATTTTCTTTCCTTTATCCTATGAGTTTCCAAATGTTTTTATATTTTCTTATAATGTTAATTGAGCTTTAATTAAACATATAAATTTAGCAATTATTTGATTTTTAATACAAAAATGTGTTTATTCATGAAGCAATGAATGTTGCCGCTTTTTTTACAGCTGTATTTGACTTGAAATTTAAGCAGGCACATAGGAGCATATTTTGGACAGTTTCATTTCTTCTGTACATAATTAGGTATAATATAATTTTCCATGTTTAGCTATGATTCAACATTTCCTTCATAATATTGCCTGAAGTTCTAATAGTGCTGATCATATAAATGTTATAAAAATATAGCACAATATACTCTATAAACATGGCTGAATTACATATAAATTTAAGTGTGCAAGGATGGTTTCCCTTTCTTAGTAATCTAAGAAAGACAAAGTGTGGTTTATCTTACAATTCTACCAATGTTATTCAAGTGCTAATTAAAAAGGAAGCATTAAAATAAATCCTTAAAAATTACCTCAGACTTAAAGATATTTCAGTAAGCATTTTAATCTCATTCTCAATTTTATTCACATTAGATAATTGTGCTACTTGGGTCTTTTAAAAATCTGATACCTAAAAATAAAAAGTAATTTTCAAGAAATATTGATAAATATTGGTATCTTTCAAGACTTTTTATTAAAATAGAATATTTTACATTTTTCCACATAGTCAGATGAGATTAAATATTACTCCTTTGAAGCTCTACATGCTTTCTATTTGAGCAATTAATACTTTTTCATAAAATTAGTGCTATAAGCTTCTCTATGAAAGTAGGGTACACAATTTGGCAGGTATTTGATGCCAGGTCAAATAATTACATCCAAATAGGATAATACAGATCAGGTAATTATGGTATAGAAAAGTAGAGAGGGTAGAACGGACAGTTGTTAAAGTGGCACACGTTTCCATGGTCTGGAGTTGACACTCTGTGTAATCCCCTCTCATGGACTGAAGGCTTTCCTTTCATCAACTACACAGCTTTGATGGGATTTAGGAGATTCTGCAGATGCGATTGCATAAGCAATAGTGCCCCTCTTGTCTGTTTCTGGCATTGACGAAACTGATGTTATGAGTCCTACAGCTAAATGCAGCGAAGACATTCCAAATTCTTTCAAAGTAAAGAAATCTAAAATAGTGATATCCCCAAATAATTCCCTACTTAAGGAGTCAGTCTTTTTATCCAGAATATTCCAAACCTTTCAGTGACCGTCTACATTGTTGGCTCCTACTGTTGCGCTCCGGAGCAGTATTGAACACTGTATATTTCAAGATACACATGTTGCTACAAAGGTCATCAGACCTGCCTGTAAAATTTGACTCCAAACAAGTTCTAACTTCGTTTCAGATGGAAAAACACTTCAGCTGATTTCTAAATTGAAGGTGATAATGGATTTAAAGTAGGAGTTCTTAGAGTCTATGAAGATGACTTTTTTACCATGTACTTTTTTGAACTCTTTTTTTTTTTTTTTTTTTTAGCTTATGGAGGCTTGCATCAGCAGGGTTTTATTTGCTTTATCAGTTGTATTTGATTTATTCTACTTTTTCCCCCCTAACAACATGTATCCTGGTATATAGTTTTTCTATGATGTCCAGAAAATTCATTTAGGAAAGTTGAGTTCTTTCTACTGATATCCCCCCCTTCCCCTGCCCAATGTACTTAAGGATAGCAACATTCAAAATTCCCAGTACTTTCTTATACTTTCTAGCCAATATGCTTGTTTTTCTAATATGAATTCTCTTTAAATTAAGAATTCCTAATAATTTTGATTTTTTATTGCCATCTTTCTATTGCAGAAGCTTTCCAATAGAGAGCTCCCGGAGTCTAAAGTGCTGGCTGGAGCCATCCTGAGACAGAGTGATGGAGAATGACACTGACACCCTGTACATAAACACATGAATCAAGAGATTCCCTTACTTGGCTCTGAATGTAGCTCAAAATTACATAAAACAAGAACAGATTTGGAGGCAGATATTCTGGTGCCTGTCAACTGTCACTAACTGCTGGGAGTGAGAACATCACACATTAGTATTCTGTATCACAGTTGCACATTAAAGAATCTGAACACAGACCTGTCTCTCTCTCTCTCTCTCTCTCTCTATATATATATATATAGTACTTATTTTGTATATATATATATATATATATATATATACAAAATAAGTACAAAAATATTTTCTCACTTCATTTTTTCTTACATACATATTAAGCTGTGCCTCTGAAGTTGAAAGTCAAAGTATATCACCTTACATTTTAAAGATCCCTTGGCCCACATGCTGGGGTCCATGTGGCCAGGTTCTACTAAATTCCATGCATAATTCATGTGTGACTAATGATTTGGTGTGTGCAGCCTTGTGTATACAAATCAGTTCCTTATCTATCTAAAACCAGCTATTCACCCTGTAGTAACCCCTGGGATAGTGTCTACTGACTTTTTGCTGTGAAATGCTAACTATTCTAATCATGCACTTACCTGATTCAAAAGATTCAACCTCACTCTAGACATCAAACATAATCCCTAATATGTGCATCTGAATTTAAATTAAACATGCCTATTACTAAATTTATCATCTTTGTTCCTAAATCATTTAACCTTATAGTTCTTATTTTAGTTAATCCATTTTAAATCTCTTTCTCGAAATTTCTGATCTAATATTGATTTTATTTGAATTTATCACTCAAATCTCTACAGAATCACCCTTCAGATAAGATTATGCTCTTGTAAATCTTATGGCATAGAGATAGCAAAGCAACATGTTTTCTCTGTTCTAAAAGGACTGAACTAATTCTACCATATTCCTCAATCTAGACTCGTAAATCCACCCTGGAGTGAAGTAAGACGGGGAGAGGTTGGGGACAAGTGAGAGGTGTAAAGGGAAAAGACTCCTCTTAAAGGTAGTAAAGATTTCACAATCTCTTTCACGGCAATTGAAACATATTTCCATTAATTGCAGTAATAAAACATTCTCATTCTAAATATTTTATTTAAAAAAATTAAAATGAGTACCTAATTACCCAGGAAGAATGCTAGTATACAAATTATGGCAGTTTGAATGGTTGAAGTTCAAGAAATAAACAATTTAGGGACGGAGAAGAAAGATTTCAAATGTAGAATTGTATTAAAAAGAGAGTGATCAATTATCTAAAAAGAAATGACAGAAAGAAATTAAGAATAAGTTTACAGTGAGTCCTATTCCTGAAACCAATACTACACTGTATGTTAACTTGCTTGAATCTAAATACATTAAAAAAAATAAGTTCAAAGTTTAAATGCATATGATACTGACAAATCTACGTAAAGAGTTAAAGGTCTCTATTAGCATAACTAAATGGATAATAATACTATTACCTAACAAAAGGAATATTAGAAAGAGTGGTTTGGGATAAAAGTAGTAATTTCAGCTTCGGCCTTGTTGAATTTGCATTAGTTACAAAAAGTTCAGTTGGGGAAAAAAATGAATACAGAAGTTTGGAATTTTTTAGTGTAGAGATAAAAGTAGTGTGCAGAAGTAAAGAATAAAGAATAGATGATTTATTCATGGAGCTTATCTGCATTTAAGAAAAAGAAAGAAAAGTAAATGATATTCTTATAGCAAGTTTCCTAATGTTCAATTTTGGAAATATAATGTATACTATACTATTGGCATTCATATTATTTGAGGAGATAAGAGTATCATAAAATCAGTGGCCTCAAAAAATAATACTGAATTTTTACTTAATCTTGCAAACTCATTTGATAATATTCAGGAAAGATTCACGATTATGAACAATGGCTCTTTGTGGTCAGATGTAACTTCCTATTTTGTTCCCTGAAAGACTTTATTCAAGCTAATTAATCGATCCAAACGTTAGTTTTTCTTTGCAAAATACATTAAAAACAAACAAACAAACAAAAAACCTTCCTAACTCATAGAAATTAAATGAGATGACCATTGTAAAATAATGAGTACAGTACTGGTACATTATAATAAGTGTTGAATAATTGTTAGCTTTTTCAAAAGCCTGCTATTATAAAATCCTACATGAGTTCCATTAAACTAACTGTGTAAAAACATTAAAAATGTTATGCAGCTTTCGACTCATTCTGATTCTACCGATATCTGATTCTACAGATACAATGAATTCAGAAATAAACAAAAAGTGAGTCTCACTTTTAAGTGGTTAGTAAACACAGGTCAAACATCTGTATTTTGATTCATGCCTGTCCAAGGAGGTATACACTTAGACCATGACCTACATGACCAGAAGGATATGGCTTTGTAAAACCCGGAAGAAGCATTTTAGTCTCAGGTCTGAAACAATTCCAGATTGTGGACATTCAAGCTTGAAGTGGCTGAAGCATAGTGAGCAATTGGGGATAGAAACCCAAGATGAAGTTGAGAGATAAGACACAGGACAGATTGTACGGAGCTTTGTAGTGTAGAGTAAAAGACTAGCATGTTAATCCCACTGTATTTAACTGGTATATTTTGAAAACCAATAAAATAAGAATATAATTTTATAGCTAAAATTATCTGGTAAGAGAAAAGAAAATAGTTGGAGCTGATTTATGGTTGTAAAATCTCACACTGGATATTGAGAATAGACTCTAGGAAAGTAAGAATAGTCATTTGCATCAGTCCTGGTGAGAAGTTATTAGAGCTTGGTCCACTATGGTGGCAAAGACAATAGAAAAATGTGTATATATTTGGTATATATTTTGGAGGTTGATTGGATATGGTGCCTGGAGACAGAGTGAGGGAAAAAATGTGGCACAAATTAAATGATCAATAATATTTACATCGTGAATAAGAGAATGAGGGGGTCAAAGATTAATCATAGGGCTGAAGCTTGACCAACTGAAGGAAAATGACACTATTTAATGATATAAGACATTCAGAGGAAGAAAAAGTTTAGAGGCTTGTGCTTGTGGTATGTTAATTCTGGATTGTCTGTTAGAAATACAAACAGAAATGTCAAGCAAGTAATATAAGAATGTAGTGTAGGAGTGAATTCAGGATTTGAAATGTAAACGTGCTAATAATTGGCATATTGTTAGATAGTCTTAAAGTATGGGATTGGTACACGAGTCCATAGAGAGTAGCTAGAGAAGAGAGTACATAGAGAGGAGAGACCACTAATAGGCAGATATTGCGGGAGGGATGGGAATAACTCTTTCTCAATGACTAAACTCCCAAGAGGACACAACACACTTCTAAAAGACAAATAAGGACCAAGGAATGTAGCAGGCTGCTTTCAGTCTCCTGGGTAGGTAAAAATGACTTCAGGTGCTTCACTTAGGTGTTTAAGGAATGAGAATCAAAAACTCACCTCTTTAGAGGACATAAAGAACACCTAAAGGATCATTTCTGCTATTTATCTGTCACCCACTGGGTGGCACTACAGCCAGCAGCAGTTGTCCAGCATATTGAGATTTGGGCCAATTCCAGATCTTGGCTGCACTCACCAAAACTTACAAAGCTAGCAGTTAGTCCACTTGAACAACTTTCAAAATGATGCAGTGCAAGTTTGAAGAAAGATCTTTCCCAGCATTGGCAAAAAGTAATAGTGTTTTCCTTCGGATAATTCCAATTACTGAATGACAAATTTACTTAGCCAATCAGTGAACAAAAATTGTATACTTGCTAATACGGCTCTATTCTTGCTTTCAATATATTTAATGCTTCTTCCTTAAAAACAAACTTTTTCCTCAACCTTCTGTTTAATCAATTTTCTTTGTTGTTCAATCATATCTACCATCTATCTGACAGTAGTTCTTGTCACTTCACATAGGTAACAGTTTAAAATCAATACACACACACACACACACACACACACACACGCCTATCAGAATGACTAAAAGTAAAAAACTGTGTCAACACCAAAAGCCGGTAAGGATACACTGAAACTGGTCACTCATACACTGCTGATGAGAATGTAAAATGGCACAACTCCTCTAGAAAACAGTCTGGTAGTTTCTCATTAAACTACATGCATGATTACCATACAACCCAGAAATTGCAATTCTGGATATTTATCAAAGTGAAATGAAACCTTAGATTTGCACTAAAATCTGTACACTAATGTTCATAGTAATTTTTTAAAAACTCCAACCTGAATTAGCAATAAAAAAGGAGCAAACATTTGATTAACACAGCAACTTGATGAAACTCCAGGAAAAGCATGTCTAACCAAAAAAGGTGATCCCAAAATGTTACTTACGATATGATCCCATTTATGTACATTTTGGAAAGGACAAAATTTCAGAAATGGAGGGTAAATTAGTGCTTGCCAGTGGTTCAGTATGGGGTAGATGGTTAAGTGTGTGGGGGGGTCTGGTTATAAAAGAGTAACATAAGATAGGCTTGTTGTGATGGAAGTATTCTGTAAGTTTTCTGCAGTGTTTGCACAAAGTTATAAAATTACACAACTTTACATATTTGATAAAAATCTGTGATAAAACCAAACATAACATATAAAAGCAGGTTGTATCAATGTCAATATTATGGTTGTGACATTATGCTATAATTTTGCAAGATGTTACCATTGGGGTGTTTGTAGTCTTTGTAAAGTGTCCCTGGGTCTCTGAGAATTATTTGTTAGACTCAATTTGAATCTACTTTCATTTTAATAAAAACTTCATTTTAAACTTGGTTCAAATTCAATAAACTAACAGAACAATAAGTGCCTGGGTAGAAGTAAAAAGTGTGGGTTAATTAAAATGAGGTTTTAGAAATAGGCAAAGGGTCTACCATAATGACTCTGTTGATTGTGATAAGAGATTTGAATTTTACTATAAATTCAATGAAAGCATATTGAAGGATTTTAAGATGAAAATTTATTTCATCCAATTTACATATGAATAGACCATGTTTCTGAGGGAGGAGAACAGGTGGATAAGAAGACAATGGGGAAGTTGGGATAAGATTGTAATAGATTAGGTGTACATAAATAGTGGCTTGGATTAAATAGAGAAGGAGATGGATGTAGATATAGATTGGATATATAATGCTAGGGCTTAAGTTATTTAAATGTAGGTAGAGGAAAAGTTAAATAAAAATGTTTCTTGGGTTACTGATCAACAACTACATGGATAATGGTGGCCTTCACTGATTTAGAGAAGACTAGATTGGGAATGGAGTAAGAGAAGAAACAAAGCAATCCGTTTTCATGTAAGTGATACATCTATCTGTATTTTCTCCTTGCTTGTAAGTATACTTAATTTGTTATTAGAGTTTTCATTAGCATGGGTAGCATATTAATTTATACTAAATATTGCATCATTTTCTCCAATGTAAATTCATATTAATTAAATGTAATTAAACCCACTGACAGATTGATGTATTTTTTATTGAAGTATAGTTAAAAGACACTATTATATTGGTTTTAGGTATACAACATAGTGATTTGACAAGTTTATATGTTATGCTGTGCTCACGAGTGTAGCTGCCACCGGTCACCATGCAACACTATTACATACCATTGACTGTATATTCTATGCTATTTTTATTCCTGTGACGTATTTGTTACTAATTGGAAGACTTTATTTTCAACTGCCCCTTACGCATTTTGCCCATTTTCCAACCCCTCTCCTCTGGAAATCTGACAGGTTAAAAAAAATCAAATATGAAGTTCTTGATTATCTTGAACTCTAATTACACGTTTAAATTATGTGGATATCATATGTAGTGATGAAAATATTATTAACAGAAGCAGTTTTGAAAATTATCAATTATTTGTTTCATTCCTGGATTTTAAGTAAATTAAGTAGAGAACATCTGCTATAAGGCAAGCCTTATGATAAATGTTGGAAATTTAAAGACAATCTTTCCCTCAAATATCCCACAGTTTCTGCTGGACCCAGTGATTTAGAACATTTACTAGAGGGGTGCCTGACCCTCTCAGTGGGTAGAGGATTCAACTCTTAATCTTGGGGTCACGAGTTCAGGCACATGTTGAGCATAAAATGTTTGCTAGACCCAATTCTTCTAAATTTATACAGATAAAGCAGAAACCTGAGATGCACTTTTACTTTTTCCCCAAAACCTTTAGCAAAAATATTAAGAGGTCAGATTCAAAATCTCATCACCAAAAAGGAATAGCAAAACTTTAGTACAAGGCAATGGCATATTATAACTATGCGACACAACAATAAAAAGCAAACAAGTAAACGAAATCCACAATACTACTCAAAGACATTAAAACTGTGCTATATTAGGATTTTTTGGCCAGGCAACACGTGCAAAATGTTTGGCATATTTTAAAGCATGGATATTTTATTGATAATTTTTGGAAATTAGAAAATATACAAATGATTAAAATTCTGGAATTTTTTAAAGTTAAAGTGATTTTATTTTCCATCTAATATTTCTTAATTTTAAAACTACATGGGATTAATTAAAACATCAACGCTTTCAAGAAACAGGGTACAGGGTGTTACACGAGAGTCACCGGCAAAATACATGTGCATAGATGCTGAATACACATAGATGTGTGAAAATACCCATCCTCAAATCATGGTGTCCAGGAAAACATGATCATTGGTTCCAAAATTTCAAATACAAGACACTTAATGGGTTGTGAACAATATCAAGTTGTAAAACTGTATACATCTTTTCAAAGGAATTTTGATAATTAAAATTCAAATATGCCTACTCATGCTGCTTCTATACATACATAAAAATTAAGCAAGGAAAATAATATTGATTTCTGTCTGTGCAGGCACAGAATTATTTTTCTATTGCATTAATTGAACTAGTTTTCATTATAAAATTAGTGATATTTTTGAAATATTTTTCTTTTAATAACTGAAACTCATAAATGGGCCTGCACGTATGAAACAAATCAATAATAGGTTGTTGTTGAATCATTGGGTCTTAAGGCAAAATATGTAACAGTTTTCTGCCTTAGTTTTCTCATTCCAAATGTTAGGATAATAACCCATGCTACACAAATAAAATACCAGATTTAATTTCAAGTATCATAACAACAAGTATTTAGGAAGGAACTTAGTTTTCAATGGCTTAGTGTATAAGATACCACTAAAGCAAAAGTGGAAATTTGAGCTGTTAAATCAATTACTGGTTGTTTCTACATATTGAATGAGTTCATCTAAGGGGCTAGGAAAATGTTTCATGAACATAGAATTATTTTATAAAAACCTGAGAATCATAATTAATCTTGGATATTTATCCAGTGCTAAACAAAAGCAAAGAAAAATTCAGTAACAGCATTAAAATAAACTATTATTTGTGAGTTTTTCTTTTAATAAATGCTTCTGTTTACCACATTCCAAATCCCCTTCTCTCTATATCCTTCAGATAAAGTCTGATTTACTTCTGAGCATGCTGGTGTTTCATCTACAACATTAATCACACCATTTCTTGCAACAAAAATAAAAATAAATTTACTCTTTTAAAACTGTATTATTGAGAAAGAGAAAAGCAGTACCTGACACCCAGGAGCTGGCTTGATACTTCAGCTGGGCTTTATTATTTTCCTGTTGAAAATAATTCACAAAACATCAACATCAGAAAAGATCATTCTGTGACCATGAGGGATCAAGACAAAAACTACAGCATTCTGTAATCATATCTGAATAAAAACAAATGATAAATATTTTCCAAGACACAAAATATCAAACCTCCCCTCTCACAGACAGTAGGAGTGATTACATGATGCATTTTTACAAATTACAGTTTAGCTTCACTTTAGTCTGCCCTCCCTGAGATAAGATTTGTTGAGATACTCAGTTGGAATTGTCTCTGCATCCAAACAGCACCCTATCCAGTGTGAACCCCTGCTTCTGGGGATAGTCTCCAAAACCACCCAACCAAAACCCAAATCCTACCATAAATCCTTTGTAACATTCTCTTACACAGATGACATTAAAAACCGAGTCAAATTTCCACCCAAAGGTTTCAGAAAAAATTAATTTCTATACATTTATCTCGGAAATAAAGGAAAAATACATATATGCTATTTTCAGGGCTAAATCCATCTCTAATGCAAGAACCAAAATACTTTGCTACTGTGTCAGTATGTTTTTATAATGTTCTCTTATATTAGAATTTGATACTCATTTGCTTAAATTATGAAAACATTGTTGCTGATTTATTTTATTCCTTCTATGTGCTCACTTATCTGCTTTCTAGTAATATGGAGAAATGTTTTATGTGATGATTAAATTATTATTATATTATAAGCTTCTTCAGCTCACATACTATATCTAATCTATATGCTTAGTAACCTATGGGATTCTTTTATTGGTGTAACCGTTAACTAAACATTGGAAGTATACCATAAGAAACAGAAGTTGGTTGATGCCTTAAACTAGGAAAAATGAATGCATAGGAGACAAAGAACTATATGATAGTGTATATTCATGATGCTGACAGAAGGAAAGAGCTTGAGCTCAAGTTTGTGCAAGCCTCAGAGTGACAGGAAGACTTGAGAATTGTACAGTTGTAAAGGGGTGTGAAAACTGGCAAAGTATTTGTTAGCAAAAATAAAAAGAAGAAAGGCTCTTGGGTGGCTCAGTCAGCTGTGCTGACAGCTCAGAGCCTGGAGCCAGCTTCAGATTCTGTCTTCCTCTCTTCCTCTCTCGCTCTCAAAAATGGATACACATTAAAAAATTAAAAATAAAGAAAAATAAATGAAAATAAAAATAAAAATAAAAGAGCGACGCCTGGTGTTTCAGTCAGTTAAGCCGCTGACTCTTGGTTTCTACTCAAGTCATGAGTAGAAACTCAAGTTTGTGAGTTGAGCCCCGCATCAGAGTCCATGCTGATTGTTGGAGCCTGCTTGGGAATCTCTCTCTTTCTCTCTCTCTCTCAAAAATAAATAAACTTTAAAAAAAAGGTTCCTCATATTGTGCCATAATAATAATAATAATAATAATAATAATAATAATAAAATAAATATGGAACATAATGTAATCACTTGAAAACAGTGAAGACATTGATCTAACTAACTGGACCAGATAACTGGTTCATTCTATCTCTTAGTAAAGTGTGATGCTCATTGAAATTGCTGAACATTTAGCTTAATAACTCCAATGACCAGACATGATACAAAAGAGAATATTGAGTCATAATATCAAAAAGAAAATCTTAACCTATTGGGATATTCAGTCAGAATGTTTAAAAAGCAGATTTTTGAGCATAGCAATTATGTGAGAAAAGAGTAAAGATGTTAGGTAGATGATTGGAAGCAAGTGTGATAAATATTTGTTGAGCATTTTAGTTCAATTTCTTTCTTAACACAGAAGGATGCCAATGAATGAAGAGGACATGGAAATAAAAAGAAATTGGAACACAACACAAATAAAAGAATAATTTATTAGCACAGCTCTCATGAAAACTCATCGTTATAATGGTTTGTTTGTTTCATTTAATTCTCATTTCCTGAACAGCTTATACCTTTAGAAACAGTATCATACATTTTTAAAAAAATTATTTACTGTTGAAAATCAAATGGAATATGTGTGCTCTGCCTTAGGCAAATATTTTTGCTCTGCATTTATGCTGAAATAATAATAAAAGTAAACATATATACATAAACACACATACACACACAAGATATAAATATAGATATAGACATTCATTTCCATCCGTTTCATGGCTCATATGATCATGTCACTTATCCCCCAGGCTTCAATTACAAAGCAAAATGTGAGCACTGTAAAAAAATCTTTCTCATTCTTCAAATTACATACGTGAAATAGTTAATTCATCTCCACTGCCTTTTTTTAATTTTAGTATAAAATTGTGGTTTACTTTTTTCAAAAACATAATTTTGAATGTTTTGGAACAACATCGTTTACATTTCAATCATCACAGTGCTTGCTTCTCTATTTTCATTTTTCCAGTGAAATTCATGCTAATCAAATGAATGTTATTCCTGCTGTAAAGCTGACTCACATTTGAAATTACATGTAACAGGCTAATCAAGAAATCACATAGTAAGAACCAATCAATAATATTTTTAGGGTTTTTTTATCCTTTTTTTAACTTGAAATAATTATATTTTCCTATTTTATTAAAGAAAATTTTTTTAATGTTTTATTTTTACTTTTGAGAAAAAGACAGTGCGAACAGGAGAGGGGCAAAGAGAGAGAGGGAGACATAGAGTCTGAAGCAGTCTCCAGGCTCCGAGTTGTCATCACAGAACCGAACATGGGGCTAGAACCTACAAACTGTGAGATCATGACCTGAGCTTAAGTCAAACACTTAACCACTGAGCCATCTAGGTGCCCAGCATTTTCCTATTTTAAAATGACAACAGTGTATTTTACCATATGTCAGGGAAAACCTAAACTTACAAGCTCCAGTCCAGACAAGTACCTCAAACTGTTGCCAATTTTTTCTCTACAACTCAGATGACGATAAATGTATTATTTATGTTAAGTGGGGAACTACAAGACTACTTCCAAATTCATTATGCTTAAACTGAGGTGAAATTAATAATGCATATAAATATATGTTCTTGTTTAGATAATTTTTAGTCTCTCCCTACTGCATATCTGCACCTCTCACACTGCAAGAAATGTCTGTGCTCTCTTTTTAGGTCCAATAATATTTGTCTTGGCAAGATCTCATCTAACAGAATTAAGATCTGGAAAGTCTGGGAGAAGCTTTTGTTATCAACCACCAGCTCTGCTCTCTGCCCTCAGGAAAGTAATTAACAGCTCAACTTACTCTGTCTTTTCAGTTTCCTATAGAGTTTCAACTTTGACTGAAGGCACCCCTTCCTGCTCTGTTGATTGTCCCTAAAATGAATAAGCAATTCACAGCCTGCAATTTAAGACAGATCTTACAGCTAAAATTCCTCAATGCAGAGATAGAGCAGAAGGGAAGATGTTTAATTTTTACTTTTTGTTTGGAATTTGCTTTTAATATGAGGTAAAAGTCTCTTAACCTCTTAACTGATCCTGGTCTTTGAGTATCCCAATTTTTCTTTTTAACCTATGGGGTGTGATGAATAATTATGTAGTATGGGATACGGAAAGGCATTCCATAATTTCATGCAGAGCTTCAAGTAAACTAAAGGTGTTATATTTATTTAGGTAAACTTATCAATCCAGACTAAAACTTTACTAGTAGATATATCATAACAAGTCATTTTTACCAGTTCTAGATATTTCAAGCAGTTTTAGTGTTTCCAACTTGCCACTTTAAACTGCTGAGTAAATCATTTATCCTGTGGTCCAGAAATATCAATATTATTTCAATTTCCCAATTTATCTCATACAACTTCAACCTTTCTACCCACCCACCCTACATTTGTTTTTTTGTGTTTTCAAATAAGCAACATCAGAATAATCAGTAATGTCATAAATTTGTTCCTCTCTATCTGGCATTCAGTGTACCCAAGACAGGAAATAAAATATTTTGAGAATATGGAAACATTATGCTTTGTAAAGCATAGATGTCACTGTGAAGTAGTATGTATTAAAATATGCATTGTTACTCTCCTCCAAATAAGTTATATCACTTTTATATGCATACATATATACGCATGTACACATTTATATCCATATATACCTCAAATATTATGAATTTACTAATTTTTATAGGTCCTTGGTAAAATAATAAATGATCAGCTCTTTAGATGAAGGGTTTTAGAGTCATATGATTTAGATTTTGATCCTAAAGCAATCACTCACTAACAGGTATAGCTAATTAGGGTTTCTGTATGTGCCAGGAACGTCCTATTTTCCTGCCAAATCATCATTTACCTTTCTGAATACTCCTGACTGCTCCTGGGAAAGTGATCCTCAAAGTGGATTCTGGGATGGGTGCTCGTGTATTTGAGGAGCACAGGTATAGGCTCAAAAAACAAAAGTCAATTTCTCACTATGGTTGGCATGACTACTGTCACAGCTTGAACAAACAAGCTGAAATAGCATTGGTGTTCTGGAGTTCTTACCAGATCTCAAGTTAATTGTACACCTTTTTTTCTCAGCTTTATTTTTCAAAACATCACGTTGGTTGCATGAAATCTGCAATGGTGAGGATACATACACAAAGGAAATCAGCAAAAACTACAAATCTCAGATCTTTTCCCATCCCAGAAAGCTGATTTATCAATGCACACAACTGGCCTCAGGAAGTTACTGGCTGGCAGAACGATTATATTGGATTCCTTCTGTCATGGAAACAGTAGTGTTTTGGGCTCATTTAGAAAGTAGTGTTTTGTGCTCATTTAGAAATTTTTGATCATGGATTTGGCTTCCCTGCTTGCAGACCCACCAGTATCATCACTGTGAACTTAGTGCCTTATCTCTTGCTGCCATAATCTATATACGGTGTCATATTTTATTATGAAGAGATCTTACAATAGACTTATGTAAATGAAATCTACTGCTTTTATAAGGAGCCCCATCACCCAGAAGCAACTCAAGCAACAGGTTGAGTGGCCTGATGAACACTTAATTACTTCCCCTATATTAGAGACAACATTCTGAGGGTTAGGGTATCTACTGGCTGTAGAATTAGGAAGTCTTAAAATAATAGCCAGCATTTGACAGAGCTCTCCTGTTCTCCAAAATACACACATCCAAGAATCAAGGAATGTCGTATGTGGCCCATCTCATCAATACAACCAATACCTACTTGAAGAATTTTGATTATTGTCTTTGTGCTTTTGGCCACAGTGAATTTGGAATGCCAGAGGTAAAATGCTTTATTTAACTAGGGACTAAGAATTAGAAGTAAGGACTGTCTTGTGGGCCTCTGATGTGCCAAACCGATAGTATGGCAAAAAAATAATGAAATTATTGACAAGAAAGTAAGGACAGAAGAAAAACTAGTGTTTCCAAACTTGGCACTCTGTTTCTCCTATCATATTACTTAAAATGTATATGGTAATTGATATTTAGCCTGCGGGAAAACTAAAACTTAGATTGGTTAAAACTTGCCTTTACTTTTTGATTTTATGGTAGATTGGATTGGAGAACATGCTATCAGTTTGTCAATCTGGTCGCTGGGTACAACTGGAGCAAAGTAATTTCTCAATAAATTTTTGTTGAATTAAGAATACACTGTTGGGGGGTGGAACTTGGGTGGCTCAGTCGGTTAAGCATCTGACTTCAGCTCAGGTCATGATCTCGCGGCTCGTGAGTTTGAGTCCTATGTCGGGTTCTGCAACTCAGAGCCTGGAGTCTGCTTCAGATTCTGTGTCCCTCTCTCACTCTGCCCTTCCCCTGCTCATGCTCTCTCTCTCTCTCTCTCTCAAGAACAAATAAACATTAAAAAAAATTTTTTAATTAAAAAAGGAATACACTATTGGGATGCCTGGGTAGCTCAGTTGCTTAAGGGTCCGACTTCAGTTCAGGTCATGATCTCGGGTCCAAGAGTTAGAGCCCCACATCAAGCTCTGTACTGACAGCTTAAAGCATGGATCCTGCTTCGGATTCTATGTCTCCTTCCTCTCTGCCCCTCCCCTGCTCGCACTCTGTCTCTCTCTGTCTTTCTCAAAATAATAAATAAACATTAAAAAATTTTTAAGAAGAGTACACTATTGCTATTTTTCCAAATCTTAAAGTTTTATTAATTTCATTAATACACTGTGAGCAGCAACAAACACATTTTAATAAAAGGTAAGAAATGATTGTTTTTCATATGCTATTAATAAATTCGACCTGTAGCCCTTCTCTTTTATTTTAGACAGTGGCACAAGTTGGGGAGCAATGCTGAATTATATTAAATGGCATTTGCAGTCATCACTATGTTAGAAGCAATAATATAGGACAATTATAATAAAAATGAATGTTGCCATATTCTCACCCACCTGTTTCTCTGTCATAGCACTAGGATTGATGGTGAGCTATATAATTGTGGCCACATCACATCTTTTGTTAACCTGCACAGTTTATTGCAACCTAAGGAAAAAAAATACCTTCAACTTTCCTCCAGTGGTAAATGCATAATGAAGTTGAAAATAAAATGAAGCTCCTTTCAGAGACCTCCTCACCTATTCCTAGTAGCCCAGTTCAAGTTTTTTTTTCTACCATGCATGCTTTAATAACCCGATCCTGTAATTATTGTTTATCATAATTATGGGAGTAGCATGCTATTCTGAGAGCTATTGCATTGAGATACAAAAATGAGGTCCTGACCACCTCATTATTAGAGACCTCATGTTACAACATGTCACATAAGAGTGTTGCTCTTTTGGTCCAGGCCTGAAGCTGATTTGATAATTAAAAATCTGCTCCCTAAAACATCCCTCCCTCCTTTCCACTGGTATGAATTTTATCTGATACACATGTTCATTTAAAGGTATCTATTTTTTGTTTTTTGGGTTTTTTTTTAGTTACAGAATGGTTTGCAGGGAGGGTTTGCATTAGTGTGGAAATGAGCTACATTTGACTTAGTCTTCCTATTTGCTTATTTCTTAATAAATTATTTGGTGTCCCAGTAATAATGTGCAATTCATAGGAATTAAGTTTTCTCACCTAGTTTAAAAGGTTAGAGTTATGTTAATTTTACATAGTACACTAATGCAAAAAATTTTCAGTGTGATTAAGACAAAGCTTTTGTCTAATAGACCACGAAAGCAAAAACAACAACAACAACAACAACAACAACAACAACAACAAGAAAACCTGTGGAAATTAAATTCTGTTCTTTGCCCTAGTACTTCCCAAAGTGACATTTGTTTAATTTTAAAATTAGGTTGGGAAAAGATGATCAACACCTTATAAAGTGTTCTGTTTCTGGGTGATGTTAATAAAGATCAGAAAAATCTGCAGTCAAAATAGAAGAATTTAATAGAAGAGTAATTGAACAGAAAGGAACCTTTGGAAGGATGCTAATGAACTTGTAACTAATTGAAAACCTACACGGGGTCAAGTACGCTAATAAATTATTTGGACAAATAATCTCATTTAACCCAGTGCCAGTGCTATCATATCAATACCATTACCCTGGGAAATGTCTTTAGAAAGATTAAATTACTTACATGAAGTCGAACAAAGTGTCAAAGACAGGACTTGAACTCAAGTCTTTCTAAGTCCCCGGGCAATACTGAGGGAAAGAAAAGATAAAAAGCCACCAGACAGTGGTGCTTTGACTTACTGCTTTGTTCTTAGTTTTGGTAAACATTTACATGAAGAGACATATTAAAGTCTTACAGGGCTTTGGCCTTTTCTTGCTCATACATTTGAGGGTAATAGCTTGAGGAATAAAATCCTCAGGAATTCAATAAAAGTGGCAGCAAATCTCCCTGAACAGGCTGACTCAGGAGATGTTTTACTTTGTGATAAACATTTCTCTCGCCTGAAGCTTTAGAAGTTGTTCCTTGTTGCAGAAGAGCTTCATAAGAACGGAGGTTATGAAATTTCCACCGATTTCTCCCCAAGGTAGGGGTGAGCTTTTATAACTGCTGCATTATAAATGAGGGAAAGGGAAGGGAAAACTGTCCAATGTGTATTCTATAATACATTTACAGAATTTCTAGTAATCACACTTCATTTGTATTGACAAAAATATAAATCTTCAAGTAATATTATGAAGTCCCCATTTGCAAAAGTTGAATCAAGGGTATATAATTTACCTTTTTAAATATAAAGATGAAATTATAATATCGATATGCGCTACCCAAATACATGACATTAAGTTTAAACTAGATGAGGAAGTACTCTTTCAAAATACATATTCATGTGTGTCGTGTAGGACCTAAATGCGACCTTGCAATCATGTCCTGTGATGCTGTTCAGAGAAACTAGAAAGAAGAAAATTGGCAAATCAAGTAGGAACCATATTATTAAGATTTATAATAAATGTCTATATATTATAGTCAGAGTTTTGTCTTATGATTCAAGCACATTTCAAATCATGACGTTTATAACATCCAGAGTTTTTATTCCATACAATCTATAATGTTGCATACTTAAAACTGAGCAGAAGTCTTCATCTGAAGTCAAAGGGAGTTTTGTAATTTGAGATTTTGTCTCAAGTGTCACATTAAGAATGATAACTAATATTTACAGAGCACTTACTTGTAAATATCACATATTATGGTATGACTTCAATCGAACTTCTGATGTAAGTGACTTTGGAGGTCACTTAATGTTATAAGCAGAACAATGCTACTCCTCTCCCCACAAAATTTCATGTCCCAATCCCTGGAACCTATGAATATTTTACCTTACACGGAAAAGGAAAATTAAAGTTGAAGATGGAAATAAACTCACTAATGAGCTGATATTATGATAAGGAAATTTTCCTGGATTACTCAGTGGAATTACAAAGGTCCTTGAAAGTAAAAGGCAAAGACAGAGCCAGAATGATGGAGATTCTCTTCCAAGTCAGACTGCAGGCATGAACGTAATAATGCCCACGTGATTCAAGCCGAGTCGCTAGTGCATTTGTTACAAATGGCCTCCCCTGTGTCTTTTTATTACTTTATTTTTTTTTACTTTTAAGTTTTTATTTTAATTCCGGTATAGTTAATATGCAGTATGATATTGCTTTCAGGTGTACAATACAATGATTCAACAATTCTATACATCACCCAGTGCTCATCATGACAAGTACATTCTTTAACCCTCCCTCCCCTGTCTTTTATAAAAGCTGCTGATTCTAACTTCTCTTCCTATATGCCTGCATATCACACTTTTCATTAATTATCTCTTTACTTTGCTTACTTATTTGTATACCTCATATTGTTCACCAGTGAAAACCCAGTGCCCTGCCCAGTAGTTGCTTCTAAATATTGCTTGAATAAAAAAGAGAAATGCTATCAGAACCAAGAGTGACATTTTACAATCTTCCATTATTGATTTTTCTATTTACCTCGTGCTCATCAAGGCTACTTGCATACTTTTGATTTTTAGTAAGATTACCAGAATAATTTTATTTCATTTAAAATTACAGTGCATTTCATTTTTTAAATATCAACATTTTATTTATTTATCTCTGTAGAGAGAGCAAGTGCACAAGCTGGAGAGAGGGGCAGAGGGAGAGATAGATCTTCTTTTAAATTTTTTTGATGTATATTTATTTTTGAGAGACAGAGCGTGAGTGGGGAAGGGGCAGAGAGAGGGGGAGACACAGAATCGAAGCAACTCCAGGCTCTGAGCTGTCCTGATGTGGGGCTCGAACCCACGAACTGAAAGACCATGACCCAAGCCAAATTTGGACACTCAATCAACTGAGCCACCCAGGTGCCCTGAGGGATAAAGAGAATCCTAAGCAGGCTCCATGATCAGTGCAGAGCCTGATGCAGGGTTTGATACCATAACCCTGGGATCATGACTTGAGCCCAAATCAAGAGTCTGGTGCTCAAGACTGAGCCACCCAGGCACCTTGGAATTACAGCACATTTCTAATAAGTTATCCAGACACTTCAATAAAGTTTGTGTTATTTTATTTATTTGTAGGACATATATCTCTGTATTTCAATTGGCTCTAAAACTACTAATACCATAGAGTTGAGAACCAAATGACTATCAGTGATACTTAGGGTGTGTTTGTGTGTGTATTTATAAAGCAAAAAATTAATGTTTTTTCATGTTTAAATTTTCTTAAAATTATATTATAAGGAAGCATTATATGATGTTCTAGAATCTTTGATACCAATATTTTTAATGATTTGATTTTTGTACTAATATTTTTAAAGTGTTTTGAGTTTAGTTTTTGAATTACTGATTAAACTTCCATATTTTGAATGTATATGATTGTGGCTTATTACATTTATGTATCATACATCTAAGGTTATCAGATCATGTGACCAATTATTAAAATGTGTATGTGAGTTTCACTCTAATATATTCTCAAGTTCTAGCAGGGGCTTAGCCAAAACAACAACAAAATCTGGGCTTGGGGAGGGTTTGGCTCTATTCACCTTACCTCTATTAATAATCGTGTTGAAAATTACAATTATGTATTGTATATTATATATAATTACATATTACAATTATATTTTGTTGAAATAATTTTTGTTTGAAACTCACACGCATATGTAATAAGAAATTCTAATCAAATTATCTTAAAGTGTTTAAGATAATTAATATAATAATGAGTCCTATTCAAAAGTCAGAATCCAATAAAGCACTCATTTTAATCTTGAAAATGACCTATTTGATATATTGTCCAGTGGCTGTATTTTATAGTATGTATGTGGCTTTGAATAACACACTAAATTTCAAAAAAAGATTATTACTCCCAACATAAAAATTGCCATATTAATGATGAAATCAATCAATAATAGTATAATCATGCATGTTTTGATTGACATATCAGTTAATTTTATTCTTATCATATTGAAATTCACACATGTTCAATAATGTGTTCTTGGCTAGATCTATAAAATTTAGAGAAATCAAACATACTTATGTTTTATAAATTTACAAAGCATGTATCCAAAATCTTCTATCATTGGGCTATAAAATATTAAAATATCACCTCAACATCCTATAGTAAAAGGAAAAAAAAGGCACAAGGGTCTAAATTTCACAAACAATTTTAGAGAAGAAAAAGTAAAGTACTGTACAAATATTTCAAAGCCAGAAACTAAACTGACTTCATTATTTCTCTTTATATATTTCTATAGTACAAGAATTAATATTCACATTAGCTATCAAATGACTAAACACAATTTTCTCTCTACCTTCTCAGGTTTGGTTATTTTTAAGTCAGTTTACTTACATAGTTTCAATGAGTATGCATTCAAAGTAGAAAAATTAATCTGGAATGTATTGTAATATATGTAAATGTGACATCAGATTATTTTGCACATAGTAAGTACATTATTAGTAAATGCTTGTGAAATACAAATAATACAAATAGACATTGACCTTTGGAAATTAACACTGGTAACTGAACTAAACCAAAATGTTTGAGTAGTGCTTCTTATTACATTACATTCTTATTACTTATTCTTATCTTTTTATGTGAAAACTTCTTTCTTCTTCTTAATTATATCCTAAATCTGATACATTGAAATGCAAATATTTTATAAAAGCTATAGAAATATCTAAAATTGAGAATAAATTTGTAGGTAGCCTTGCCCTTTAATGAAACTTTATTCTTAATACTTTTATCTTATGGTTTAAAATGGAATTATATTACAAATTTATTTTTTATTTACATATTTTTGTCCTTAAGAATTAGGATGCTTTACCCTTTAAATGATTGGAATATGTGTAGAAAAGATGAAATAAGACAAAGTAAAGGATGGAGCATTAAGGGATCCTCTGTTGGTCTTCACTGTAGGACAGTAATTATCACTTATCCCTTTACCCAACCAAAAAAAAGAAAAAAAAAAAAGGTCTGACAGTTATTTTTACTCTGACTTTCAGAATAAACTCCTAGAAACATCTGACAATATGGTTATGCACAGCCCTAAGATAATCTATGCATTTCAGTAATATTATTCATTTCTTCCACAATGAAATGAACAGTGTCGAATAAATAATGATCATTAGCAGTATGCTACTCTTTAATCTACATATTTTTAAGCCTTTCCCTGAAACGGTGAGCATTAATTCATACCAAGTTGCAATTATGTAACTAAAGGTCAGATCTTCACTAATTTAGATTGAATCCACATGCACAAAGCAGAATGGTCTGGGAAGAGTTCCAACCATAACAATTTGTCAAAAGAATCAAAGCTGTCTGTCTGCACGACAATGTGTCTGATATTGCTGATATTTATAGATTTCTGCAAAGATGTCATGATCCCTAAATTTAGTCTTAGAATATCATTCTTTGGAAGTTCTTAAATATTCTATTTTTTGAGTTTATTCTCATTTTATGTTAATTTTTACAGATTCATAATTTATCATCCTAAATAAGTGTTATTTGTTACATTAAATGTATTCCGACACTCCTTGTATGGCTGTATTATTTATTCAGAAAGACTTTATCAAGTGTATCATTTACTTAGCATTTAAGTCAGTAAGTGACAAAATTTGAAACAAAGCTCAGAAGCAATACGCACAAACATGTTGATCCTGCCATTTTTTCACTATTCCCCACTATTTGCTTGATCTCTCTCTCTTCCTTTCTCTGATCAAATTCCATGCTTAGCCATTATAATCATGCTCTTGCATATTGCTTCCACATTTTGCTTGCTTCTCCTTTTGCTCTATTCCTTTAGCAGAGAGCAGTGGTCTCACTGCACTTTAACTTCCTTCCCACCACAGCGGAAAATGGCTGGGTAAAATACACAAATACGATCATCACCATGAGAAAAGTCTTACAGTATTTCTCTAATCCATTCACTGCCCTTTACTTCAAGATAACTATTTCATACTGTTTCTTAAATGCTCAGTACTTCACACGCATTCCCTGACTTTACCGTAAACTAATGACCTTGTCTCCTATTTTACTGAGAAAATCTACTCATCACATGGATCAATTATGCTACATGGATCTGTATTCACATATTTAGCTCTCATTATCTCTATGGAAAACAATCAGGGAATATTGCAATGACCCTTTTTACTTCAGCCTAACAAAGTATTCCTGTTTTCCTACTAAAGAATATTTTTGGAAAATTTCACCTCTCCTGCATCATTAATTGTTCATTCTTCTGGCATTTATCAGATTAAAAATATGGTGTTACTACTCTAAAGTCCACCAAACCTGTTCTGATTTATCATGGTCCTGGTAAATATAATACTAATTTATCGTTTTTTAATGTATTTATTTACTTTGAGAGAGAGAGAGAGAAAGAGAGAGAGAGAGACAAAGAGAATGGGTCAGGGAGAGGGACAGAGGGGGAGAGAGAGGGAAAATCCCAAGCAGGCTCCATGCTCAGTGGGGAATCCAACTGATGGGGGGTTGTCTTGATCCCACGACCTCGGGATCAACCTGAGCAGAAATCAAGAGTGGACGCTCGATGACTGAGCCACCCAGGCACCCCTATAATGCTAATCCCTCAATCCTCACCTCACTCAGTTTATCAGCAGCATTTGGCACAGTTGATCTTTTCTTGAAATATCAGTTCATTTGCTTCCAGTCACACCCCCCTGTCCTCATTGTCACTCACCACACTTTCTAACCCCACTCAGTCTTTTTAGATGATATTTCTTTCTGACCTCTACATACCAGATTGCTCTGTCATTTTATTCTTTATCTCTTCTGTTTTTGTCTGCACTTTCACTCCTTCAGTAATTACATTTGGTCTCATGGCTTCTAAGCATCTCAAAATTTAAATGGCTCAGATTAACTGCCTGATCTTCCTGCCCTAAAACAAAACAAAATGATAACAAAACACTTTTTCTGCTGCTTGTTTCCCCAGTAACAGACACTAGTAATTGCTGTCTTCTAATTGCACAGGTCCCAAATCCTGAAGTCACAAGTGACTACCTTCCAACAACTCATGTGTAATCAATTGACACTTTCTGTTTGCTCTAACCATTAATCCAGAATCCAGATAATTCTCATTATCTTAACTCTTGCTATCATCTTCCACACTGACTTCTTTTACATGGACTTTTACAGTAGCCTTCCTGAAGTTCTCCCTGATTGCATCTTTTTTCCCCTCCTCATCTAACAGACACTAGTCTATTACTTTTAATCGTTAAAAGTTTTGGCCAACCACCCCAAGATGCTTCAATTTTTATCTCTTTCTTACTCAGTAAGATGGCCATGTAACAACAGGGTGATATTCTTCATTAGGATGAGATGATAATTCATGAGTATCAGTGTGATAATAGCCAGTGGGTCTGGAGTATGACCAAGGCAAAATCACAGTTAAAATTAAAATTAATTATTATAGTTAGCCACGGCAAAAACAGTAAATCAATTGAATCATTTGGTAAGTCAGTCCATCTTGGCCGTCAATCAGAACAGCAGTACGAGACTGGAGGTGGCCAAAGCGTGGCATCACAGCTTTCAAATACAAAGTAAGAGAACAGGTAAATAAGAGAAATAGGTAAACCTAAGGTTAGGAATGAATCAATCGCGAGGACACAACTTGAGAATCAGCAATCTGGGTTCTCAACAGAACTCCTCAAAACAATGACAACTTCTGAAAATAAATAAATAAAGGTAACCCTTTAGCAATTTTTGATGAATAATTTAATTGTTTCCAATATAACACGTTATCATTATGTATCATTTAGTATTTCAGGTTAGTTTTACTAGTGCCTAATCTTTTATCTTATTATTTATTTATTAAGTAATGTTTCTTTATTTTTGAGAGAGAGAGAAATGGACAGAGTGAGCACAAATAGGACAGGGGGAGAGAGAGAGGGAGACATAGAATCTGAAGCAAGCTCCAGGCTCTGAGCTATCAGTATAAAGCCCCACTTGGGGCTCAAACTCACAAACGGTGAGATCATGACCTGAGCCAAAGTCGGACGCTCAACTGACTGAGCCACCCAGGCGCCCCACTAATGCTTAATCTTTTAATTACTCTGGTAAATATTGGAACTTTTCAAATTTGTAGTGGAATACATATTAAAGGTTATTTAAGCCCAAATTGTCATCTCACATGTAAAGAGCGCCTTCTCTCTCTTTTCCTCATTAACATGTCACTGAAGTAAAATGTATGTAGGAAAAACATTCATGTAATAAGTTAACAGCTTACTGGATTTTCATAAGTTAGATATATTCATATAACATTCAAGTAAAAAAAAAATGCCAGAAATCCCTGTTTTGCTCGTTTCCAAATGCTAACTGCCAAAGCCTTCCACCACCTCGACTTCCTACAGTATAAATCAGCTCTCCTTTTACTTTACGTAAATGGGGTCGTAGATGGTCTGCTGCTTTTTTGTAATATTAAATTTGTATCATTTGCACATTTGCATGTATTTGTGTGTTATTCACTTTTATTGTGAAGAAGTGTTACATTGTATGATTTTTTTTTTCAAAATTTTATTTAAATTTAGTTAGTTAGCATACTGTGCAATATTGGTTTCAGGAGTAGAATTCAGTGATTCATCACTTACATACAACACCCAGTGCTCATCACAAGTGCCCTCCTTAATCCTCATCACCCACCTAGCCCATCCCCTACCCATCTCCCTCCATCAGTTTCTTCTCTATCTTTAATAGTTTCTCATGGTTTTTTTCCCACTCTCTTTTTTTTCTCCCCGCTCCCATATGTCATTCTGTTTTGTTTCTTAAATATGAGTGAAATCATGTGGTATTTGTCTTTCTCTGATTGACTTATTTCACTTAGCATAACACATTCTAGCATCCACATCATTGCAAATGGCAACATTTCATTCTTTTTGATGGTTGAGTTATATGTATGTATATATACATACATACATACATACTGATGGATAAAGGAGATGTGATATGTATATATATATATCACATCTCCTTTATCCATCAGTCAGTGAATATTTGGGCTCTCTCCATAGCTTGGCTCTCAGTTGTGTGATTATTGATTCATATTTAGCTTGTTCCCTTTGTGGGACTAGTATAAGTAGTGTTATTTTAAATAACTTAGAACATATCTATTTTAATTCTACATATAACTTAAACTTCCAAACATAAGATCCTTAAAACAATGTTTAAAGTTATTATATACCTATCTTTATGATGTTCCTTTCTCCTATAAGTATTTCCATGTTTCTTTCTGGTACCATTTCATTGTTACTAAAGACCTACTTAAATGTTTCATTTATTGTCATCCTACAGACAACAAAGCCACTCATTGTGGGCTTCAAATATGTTTCAATTATATCTCAATTTAAGTAAGTAAATAAATGAATAAAATATATATGTGCTCCATTTTTATAGAGAGAGTTTATTTTGTTGAGCATTTAATTTAAACTAGTGAGTATTTTATTTCAGCGTGGGAGGTGGGTCAAATAGGTAATGGGGATTTAGAAGTGCACTTGTAAAGAGCACAGGGTGTTGTGTTGGCTTGGTTTTTAAGTTTTTATTTAAATTCCAGTTAGTTAACATACAGTGTATTATTGATTTCAGGTATAGAATTTAGGGATTCAACACTTACATATAACACAATCTGCTCATCACAGCAAGTGTCCTCCTTAATCGACATCACATATTTAACCTATCCCCCCACCCACCTCCCCTCTAGTGACCATCGGTTTGTTCTCCATTTGTTAAGAGTCTGTTTCTTGATTTTCTTCTCTTCCCTCCACCCCCATGTTCATTTGTTTTGTTTCTTAAATTTCACACATGAGTGAAATCATATGGTATTTGCCTTTCCCTGACTGACTTATTTCACTTGGCATAATACTCTCTGTATCCATGTAATTACAAATGGCAAGATTTCATTCTTTTTGATGCCTGAGTAATATTCCATTGTATATATGCCACATAATTCTTTATCCATTCGTCATACTTTTTATATAATTTGGCTATTGTTGATAATGCTGCTATAAACATGGAGATGCATGTATCCCTTAGAATTAGTATTTTTGTATCCATTGGGTAAGTACCTAGTAGTGCAATGCCTGGATAGTAGAATAATTCTGTTTTTAACTTCTTGTGCAACCTCCATACTTTTTTCAAGAGTCACTGTACCAGTTTGCATTTCCACCAATAGCGTAAGAATGTCCCCCTTTCTCCACATCCTAGCCAACACCTATTGTTCCCTGTGTTGTTAATTTTACCCATTTTGACAGGTGTGAGATAATATCTCATTGTATTTTGATTTGTATTTTCCTGATGAACAATGATGTTGAGCATCTTTTCATGGGTCTGTTGGCCATCTATATGTCTTCTTTGGAAAAATGTCCATTCATGTGTTCTGCATGGTTTTTAATTGGATTATTCATTTTGGGGGTGTTGACTTATATAAGTTCTTTATATATTTTGGATACTAACTCTTTATCAGGTATGTCATCTGCAAATATCTTCTCTTATTCTGTAGGTTGCCCTTTAGTTGTGTTGATTGATTCCTTTGCTAGGCAGAAATTTTTAATTTTGATGAGGTCTCATTAATTTATTTTTGCTTTTGTTTCCCTTGCTCAGGAATGTGTCTATTAAGAAGTTGCTATGGCCAATGTCAGAGAAGCTTGTGTTGTCTTCTGTGATTTTTATGCTTTCAGGTCTCACATTTAAGTCTAATCCATTTTGAATTTATTTTTGTGTATGGTGTAAGAAAGTGGTTAAGTTTCATTTTTTATAGGCTTCTGTCCAGTTTTCCTAACACCATTTTTTGAAGAAACTGTCTTTTTCCCATTTGGATATTTTTTCCTGCTTTGTCGAAGACTAATTGACCATATAGTTGTGGGTTCATTTCTGAGTTTTCTATTATGTTCCATTGATCTATGTGTCTGTTTTTGTGCCAGTACCATATTGTCTTGATCACTGAAGCTTTGTAATATAACTTGAAGTGTGGAATTGTGATATCTCTAGCTTCGCTTTTCTTTTTCAAGATTGCTTTGGCTATTTGGGGTCTTTTCTGGTTCCATATCAATTTTAGGATTGCCTGTTCTAGTTCTGTAAAAAATCCTGGTGATATTTTGATAGGGATTGCATTAAATGTGTGGATTGCTTTGGGTAGTGTAAACATTTTAACGATATTTGTTCTTCCAATAAGTGAACATGGAATGTCTTTCCATTTCTTTATGTTTTCTTCAATTTTGTTCATCATTGTTTTATAGATTTCAGAGTACAGATAGATATTTTACCTGTTTGGTTAGGTTTATTTCTAAGTATTTTAAAATTTTTGGTGCAATTGTAAATGGGATTGATTCCTTTACTGAATTTGTTTAACAGTTCTAGCAGTTGTTTGGTGGAGTTTTTCAGGTTTTCTATATAGATTATCATGTCATCTGCAAATAGTGAAAGTTTGACTTCTTCCTTGCTTTTGGTCTTTCCTTTCTACTCCATGAGTCCTCTTTAATATTTCTTGCAGGGCTGGCTTAGGGGTTTGGGAAACTCTCTTTTTCTATTCTGAATGACAGACATGCTGGGTAGAGTGTTCTTGGCTGCAGATTTTTCCCATTCAGCACATTGAATATATCATGCCATGCCCTTCTGGCCTGCAAAGTTTTTGCTAACAGATCTACAGCTAGCTTTATGGGTTTTTCCTTGTAAGTTAGGACTTCTTTTGTCTTGCTGCTTTTAGGATTTTTTCTTTATCACTACGTTTTGCAAATTTAATTACAATATGTCTTGGTATTCCCTGCTGTTGTTGATTTTGATAGGAGTTCTCTTGCCTCCTGCATCTGGATGTTTGTTTCCTTCCCCAAACTAGGGAAGTTTTCAGCTATTATTTCCTAATATAAATTTCTTGCCCTCTTTTCTCTCTCTCTTCTCCTGGTACTCTTATGATATAAATGTTATTATGTTTGGTGGAGTTACTGAATTCCCTAAGTCTATTCTCATGTTCCTTAATTGTTCTTTCTTTTTTTTCCTCCTTTATCATTTTCCATTAGTTTATCTTCTATATCACTTATCCATTCCTCTGCTTCTTCCATCCTTGTGATATTACATCTAATCTGTTTTGAATCTCAATTATTCCATTTTTCATTTCTAATTGTTTTTTGTTTATCTCTATTATCTGTGCAGTAAGGGTCTCCCTGAAGTCTTCCATTCTTTTCTCAAGCCCAGTGAATATTATAGTTGCTTTAAATTCTCCATTGGGCATATTACTTATACGTTTCACTTAGATCTCTGGCCTAAGTATTTTACCTTATCTTGTCCTTTCATTTGGGATAAATTACTCCATCTTGGCATTTTATCTAAGTATCTGCCTTCTCTCTGTGTTGGAAAAGCCCATTATTTTTCATGCCCCTAAAATTAATGGCTTTATGAAGAAAAGATGATATAGTGTCCAGGGCCTGGAGCTTCAGGGAGTGACTCTGGGGTGTGCTGTGTCCACTGGGCTGTGGTTTTTTGCCTGCTTTGTCCTTCATGCCAGTTGTTTGTGGAAGCTCTTCTTGCTTTCAGTGGGCAGTGTTTGGTCCTTGGGCAAAAAATAACAAGTTTTAGCTAGATGTGTTCTGGTCTGCTTGTTAAATGAGACCTGATACTACTTGCACTAAAACTAGAGTCCTGTAGAACTTTCTGGATGGGCGATATGGTGTGGGCAAAGGTTTCTGCTGGTCTTCTGGGGTAGAGGCCCACTGTGCTGAGCCTGATGCAAGCCTGACTGAGTAGGGTAGCACTGCTAGAACGCAGGGTCATGGGACCTGGTGTAAGCAGGGTAGGCAGTCAGTGTTGGTGCTGTGCTGCTTACTGCAGGTGGCTCTGTATCTATGCTGAAGAGTGGTGCAGGGAAATGGCACCAGCCACCAACCTTGTCCCCAAAGAAGTATCTCCATACTCACTGCCTCTCAGGGAAGCACTCTGAAAACAGTGAATAATCTCCCCTGTGTGTCCCAGCTGTTTTCAGATCACTGTTTCCATGTCTGTCTCTGGGTTGTTTGCCTGCCTTCTCTCCTGAAGCAGTGCAGTGCTCTCCAGACTGCATCCCAGCCAAGCTTGCTGACTTTTAAAACTCCAGGTTTTAGGAACTTGGTAGAGTGGGAGAGTGCAATGGTGTTCTGAGGGAGGGTCTTGCTGAGCTGGGACTTAGGAATGATTGGCCAGGAAGAGCAGTTGCTGCAGAGCACTGGGGCATGGAACTTGGAGCAAACATGCTAGGAAGCCAGGATCAGGCCTAACTGCCCTTGGAAAGTGGTTCTGTGTTTATGCTGAGGGGCAGGTGAGGGAAATGGTGCCCACAAGTTCCTTTGTCCCCAGAGAAGCATCTCTGTGAACACTACATCCCAGGGATTCACTCCAAGAAGAGCAAACAATCTCTCCACTGTATGTACCAGGAATTATTCAGATTGTTGTTTCCACACCTTCTGCTTTCAAGTTGTTTGCCTGCTTTCTCTCCAGGAGTAGAGCAGGACCCCCAGGGGTCTATACCAGCCAAGCCTTCCAACCCCTAAAACTCTAGTCTTCAAGCCCTGCTGGTTGCAAGAACCCACAAAAATCAGCCCCTCTCATTTCTCCAGCCAATAGCTTTGGTGAAGTGTTCTCCTTGTGTGTCCTGCTACATGCTCCTCTCTCATCTTTCTTCAGGACCAGGGCTCCCTCCCCTCTGCAGCACCCTATATCCATTTCTCCCCCAAACAATATTTCTGCACTTCCTGACTTTCTCATGGTGGCCTCTTCTCTCCTTCTGGTTGTGGAGACTGTTTAGCCAGTCCTCAGGTCAATCTCTGGCATGTTCAGAATGATTTGATAGTTATCTAGCAATGTCCCAGAGACCAGGCAAGCCTAGGGTCCTCCTACTATGCCACCATCTTAGCTTCTCCCCTTGAAGTGTTGAATCACTATATTGTACACCTGAAACTAATATTGCACTGTATGGTTCTAATTGGAATTTAAATAAAACCTCAAAAAATATAAAGGTATCATTCCATTGATTTTTATTTTCCATAAATTCTGTTACTAAGTTAACTGTTAATTATAATTTTCTTCCTTTGTGTGGTGTCTAAATGGCGTGTCTCTTGTTTGGATGAGGGCCCCCAAATGTGAGGCAACCATCAGATGGAAGCCAGTGGGGTAAGAAATGAAATAATTAATATAAGGCAGAACAAAGGAGATGGAAGTTTATGGAATATACTTTGGAATATACCTTATATTATGGAATATAAGGGAGCAGTGGGAAGGAAAGCAGAGAAGACGCTATCTGCAAGGAGGCAGTGGGTGAGAGCTGTTCTTAAAGGGGGAAAATGAGGAGGCATGGCAATGCATGGATCTTCCCCTTTTTGGTAACTGTGCCTAGCTCTAAGTAGCCCATTGGTTAATTAGGGCATATGAATATTTTTGACTGGGTCGCCTGACTCCCTGTCTGTATTCAGCCTGGGGAGTAGCTGTGGGCCCTTTCTACATTCCATCACTCAGGCCTGTTTGCCTAAACGTGGCTTCTACACTTTGGAAATAATGCATCTTTTTCTAGACCAAGTTCTGAATCTCAGTCTCTTAGCCTATAATTTATTAAGCCTAAAACTACAATCTATAAATACCTGAAAGGTAGACATACAGCTGCTAATACTTATATCACTTATTAATGGTTCAGAATGTTTTCTTTCTATTTTCTAGTCCCTATAGTGTTTGATTCTATAGCACTTCTACTTTTAAAATTGGAATTTTGTAATATATTTTGCTTTCTTAGTTGTTCTCATTAGGGACATTTGCATGTTGCAAACTATTCCATTCTATGAGTATGCAGATTTTATATGTATTTATGTAGGGAGAATCTGTGTGTATTTGCATATATGTGTTATCTTCCAACAAGGATAAACTAAAATGAACATCCATTATTCTTGCTACTCCTTCCCTATTCACCTCCTTCTCATAATCCTATTATAACTTTCTTCTGAGGAAACTTCCATTTATATAGGATTTCAGTAAAGTTTCATACAACAGTTACTTTCACTCCAAGAGAAGAACAGATAACTTAGACCTAAACCAAATAATGTATCTGAGATACAAGATTTTTAATGGAGTTTTGGAGGAGAGATTCAAACTCTTAACTGCTAGATCTAAGTTTCAGCAGATAAAATTCCTGAAGCAGCAATATCTTTTTAGCACATGATGGTGGAAAGTGAACTCAGCACAGCAATGAGACAAGAAAGAGAAAGGAAGTAACAAGATCTTGATAACACCATTTGAGCTCTAGATCTGAGAATCCCCATCCTTGGAATTTTATTCTTACTAGACTCAATATACTTCCTGTTTTGTTTGTTTGTTTGTTTGTTTGTTTGTTTCATTTTTTTTACACAGTTTGAGTCAGATGTTCTATCACTTTCAACAGAAAAGGTCTTAATTAACTAATACAGTCAATACACAACTTTTTTTAAGACACTATTATTTGGGTGTCTTTAAATTTTTCTACTTTGAAAGTAAATACTATCTTCAGGTTGGATTTTCTTTTTTTTTTTTTTTTAACATTTTATTTATTTTTGAGACAGAGAGAGACATAGCATGAACGGGGGAGGGGCAGAGAGAGAGGGAGACACAGAATCGGAAGCAGGCTCCAGACTCTGAGCCATCAGCCCAGAGCCCGACGCGGGGCTCGAACTCACGGACTGCGAGATCGTGACCTGAGCCGAAGTCGGACGCTTAACCGACTGAGCCACCCAGGCGCCCCAGGTTGGATTTTCTAGATTCATTATTTTGCTAACAGTGATTTAATTAGGATTCTATAAATGTTTATAATAATAAATTTTTCACCAGAATTAAAAATAATACAAAGGTAAGTAAAAAAACATGATTCATTTTATAAATTTGTTTCTCCTGTGATAATTCCTACAGATAAGTATAAAAGTCAGGGAATATTTCCTTATAAATTTATAACATAATGCAACTTATAATTCCATAATATATTTTTGTAGGAGAAATGTGCTTATTCTGAGATTAATATGTATTCACATTGACAGTCAGTAACCATATATTATGTATGTACTAATATTGTAATTAGTTTGGCATATCTTTCTGAAGACTTGTAATTCTCTTTAGCAATATTTTATTTACAACTACTTACACATTTATGTTAATTATTTGAACATGCAAACAGTCTTCATAATGAGGTTCTCTGCAGTGATTAGAAAATAATTTGAATAGGCTATAAATAATTAAAGGGTAATCCCTACTATTTTAAATGACATAATTTTTTGACGATTAAAAGCACTGAGGAATGCCTGGGTGGCTCATTTGGTTGAGCAGCCAACTCTTGATTTCAGCCATCATCTCAGGTCATGATCACAGTGTCAGGGTCCATGCTGAGCATGCAGCTTTTTGCTTGGGATTTCGTTTTTCTTTTTCTTTCCTTCTGCCCCTCCCCTGCTTGTGCTCTTTCTCTTTCTCTTTGTCTCTCTTTCTTAAATAAATAAATAATAAATAAATGCACTGCAAATACAAGGATATTTTGAACACAAAGATTGAAAAACAATGAACATCTCTAAACTTCGACTACCCAAAGATCTTAAAATTTTTAAGTTGGAAACAGCACAAATTAAGGTCTCTGAAAAACCGTCTTGAATATAAAACCAATTGAAAACCAATATATCCTAAGGATCTAAAAACCATATTAAATTCCACTGAGTCCACATAGTGAAGTACAAATGTTTTCTTTAATAGAAATCTATTGCAGAGTAAATTTAATCTCACTTTTCACATTATACACAGATTTAAAAAAATATTTTTCCAAAAAAAATGATGAATTTGATGCAACTTTTGTTAATTCCACTTCTGTGCTATATTGGAAGGCTAAGATAAAAGTCTTTAAATGAGTCAATCTTTTTATAAGCATTAATCAGATTTACCTGAAGATATTTTTAAATGTGTAAACATGGATATCTCCATACACTTTAAAATTCAAAAGAGAGTTTGGAAGTCATGATTGGTTGTAAACCACTGATTAAGCTATTGATTACTAAGACTGAGTTTCCAAACAGTGAGCTATACTGTCCTTGGCTATTAAAAATAAATAAATAAAAATTGGGCATTCGAATACTAACTCTGGCAAAATCTATCTTCACTTTTGCTTACATTTCCCCCAGCCACCTGTCCTGACCTCTGCAGGAAGAAAGTGTCTATTGTCCTGTGGTTAAGACTGCAAACAGTGGAGCCAAATGTCTAGTTTGTGTAACAGTCCTACTGCTCAATTACTATGAAATCATGTGTGAGTTACCAAAACCTCTTTACCTTTCAGTTTCTTCCCCTGTATTTCAGTTTAGTAAATAGTACCTACCTAATAGCATTGTTGTAATGATTCAATAAGTGAAAAAGTGATCAGAATAGTGCCTCCCATGCAAGGGCACAATAAATTAAGTGTTGAGATGTCTTCGCTTGATAATTACTGATTTCACCCTCCGACATTTACATTTTGATTTCCTAAAAACACAACATGAAAATTTCTCAAAATATTTATTTGATTGAAGAACTTATGCTAGTTAATTATCCTCTAATTGGTATGAAAATATGTTTTAGTAAAAATCTCTTATGCTGTACCTATCCCAGACACTAGCTCTCTTTTTCCAAAATTACTATTCAGGAAAGTTAAGTAAGGCAGAAGTGCCTAATATAATAGCTAGTAGACATTATTAATCCTCTCAATAATTGGTATTGACTCCATCCCTAGAGAAACTCAAAGGAAATAAAGACATTAAAGGGTTATAGTTGGAGGTAGCAAGGAAGGAAGGCATAGGGCATATAAAATGTGTAAAATTGCAACACGGGTAAAGTGCCTATGACTTCACCAAACACTGACATGGATAAATGGTAAAAAAATAAAACCAGGGGCACCTGGGTAGCTCAGTCAGTTGAGCGTCCGACTTTGGCTCAGGTCATGATCTCGTGGTTCATGAGTTCCAGCCCCACGTCGGGCTCTGTGCTGACAGCATAGAGCCTGGACCCTGGTTCGGATTCTGTGTCTCCCTCTCTCTCTGCTCCTCCCCCGCTCATGCTCTGTCCCTTTCTCTCCTTCAAAAATAAATTTTAAAAAAATTTAAAAAAATAAAATAAAACCAAAACCAGGTACCAAACAAAACACAAGACACATATATTCAGGATATTGCCGGAAATTGTCTTATGTTAAATGTGTGAAGGTGAGTGAAAGGATAGAGTTAACTTGTGACTAGACTGTGGTGGTTCCCAGCTTATCACCAGGGATGCCTGGAACTCTGGTGTTGACCCGTGGCCAGGAGTGGGATGAAATACCAGATAGTACTTACAAAATGTTGTTTATGCCCAAATTATTCCCCAAAATACTCTGAACCAGCTCATATACATCGTTTATTGAAAATGTATAGAGGCAACTAGGGGGCTCAGTCAGTTTGGGTTCATGGGATCGAGATCCGCATCAGGCTCCTTGCTGGCAGTGTGGAGACTGCTTGGGATTCTCTTTGCCTCTCTGCTCCTCCCCTGATTGTACATGCATGCTCTCTCTCTCTCTCTCTCTCTCTCTCTCTCTCTCTCTCTCAAAGTAAATAAATACACATTAAAAAAGAAAGAAAGAAAATGTATAGATCAATGAGGGCTTATACCCTGGCTTAGTCAGTAACACAGCCTGGTTTTGAATATGTGGTCAGTGGAGCATAAAAGGCTGCTGGGTAAATTTAAACCTTGGCTCTCTGTGTCAAGTATCTCTTATATAACTTGGTGCATCTTATTCTACTAAGGAAAATCCTTGTAAGGTGCACCTGGAATTCTCAGACCTGTTTTTGTGCTTTCTCTTTCCTTCCATACAGTATTCCTGCCTTTGTGAGAATATTTACGGAAATTCAAGAGTACTTTCAATATGCCAACCTGTGTAATTATTGCAGTTATTTGAACAGGAAAATTGAAATGAACTTTAGGTCCATAATCTACATGATGGCTAGGACTTTGTTTGAGAGAAAGAATGATGAATATCCAGGAGATGAAGAACCTCAGATGCCAGACAATAATCTAGGCCATAATGGTGTCAAGACATTCAAACATTGTGACCACGGGTGGAAGGATAAGCATTTCATGGAGATTTGAGGTAGATCCAGAGATAGGAAAATGGCTAGGCGGATTACTAAAGAAATTCAAACAGAGCAAAAACCAGCCAAGAACGTGGTACCTTGGCTTCTTTTGGCACCTCTGGAAAAAATTAAAGTAACTTAGAGCCAAGAGCTCCCAGATCTACCAAATTACACCAATGATCCTTATCAGTAAAGATTATTGGAATGGCAGGACATGCCACTAGGCACAATCAAAAGAAGGACATACTCAGTCAAAGCTGCTTTAAGTCAATTTGTAAATGATATGAGTTACTTCTTAGTGAGACTCTACTGGAATAGATTTTTACATTGGCGAGATTACTCTTTCCCTTTCATTTAATACCACTAAATGAGGGGGGATATTTGACTCACTCAGCATTCTCAATTAGCAGCATAACTGTGAATAAGTAGACAAACAAAATGCCAATCTATTGAGCTGGATAAAGTAGGAAAACATAAAATATAACTTGGCAAGGCTATTTAGCCAAGTGTATCCATGGATACCAAACTTGAACCTTTCTTTGAGGAGTTTTTTATTGTGTTTGTTGCAGCACATATTAGGTCCGGAGTTGGAGAGAGAAAGAGAGGCAGATAAAGCAAGAGAGATGTATATTGCTCTAATGCATCTAATAACCAAAGTGGCTTATGATGTCTTAGGTTTGGGTACATCAAGCATTCCACGTGATTTAGGAAACAGTATGAGTGACAGCAGAGAGAAGGTGTGGTAAACTGAGATATAGTAAAAGTAAATATAAATGTACGTATTACTGCAAAATAACTTTTTATGTTATGCTAATCAGTTTGGAATTTAGTAAAATTACCGAGGGGAGATATTAAAAACCTTTTAGTAATATAGTGATAAAATTCGAATTGCCCTTTAAAATAAATGGATGGAGGGGTGCCTGGGTGGCTCAGTCAGTTGAGTGTCCGGTCATGATCTCACAGTCTGTGAGTTCGAGCCCCACGTCAGGCTCTGTGCTGACAGCTTGGAGGCTGGAGACTGCTTCTGATTCTGTGTCTCCCTCTCTCTCTGCCCCTCCCCTGCTCATGCTCTCTCTCACTCTCAAAAATGAATAAATGTTAAAAAAAATTAAAAAAAATAAACGGATGGAGGGTAGAAAGCAGAGAAATATTGACAGGAGGGGTATCAATTATCAAACTATTGTAATATTTCAGACCAAAAGAGGAGACAGAAATTATGTAATTAAAATAGCAGTCGCCTGTATGGAAAGTTTAGACAGGTACTGTGAGTGTACGAACAATGGGGATTGGTGTTGAGAGGTATGGAAGGAAAGAGAGAAAGTAAAGCCAATTTTTGGGTGCCTGGTTTGGATAATAGAGAATTTGCTAAACAGAAAGTAGATTTGAAAGTGTCATTATACATGCTTAATTAATTAGGCAACTAAAGTTTAAAAGTTTAAATTATTAGTTTGACACACATTTAGTAAGGTTTAATAATAAAGAGTGTAGTTCTGGTAAACTACAAATTCTATGTTTGTCCAATGCGCCGGGAGGGAGAGAGCTCTAAAAAGGAGAAACAGCTAAATTTTAATGGGATCCTTTTCTCAAACATCTCTACTCATTTTACTTAAAATTTATGATCTCTGAATTTTTTCATTTTTTAGAATAACAGCTATATTTGAATTTATAAGAATCTCCTTGTAATATATAAATATTAAGTAGTTACCATGTAGTTGCCTGTTAAAGATTAAGTAGTTACGACGTAGGTGCCTGTTAATCTGACTTAGCGTATTTAAATAGCTTTATTTAGATCATTTAGGTGATATGAGATTCTCTATGAAAATTGGAATTGAAATGATCTACAATGGTAATAAAGTAAAGTGCGAAATAGGCAAATATGAAAGAATGGAGGATGTGATGGCAGAGTAAGAACTTTTATCCATCTCATATTGGCACAGTTCAGACTTTATAATTTTCTTTTTGTTTAGACTTTTTAAAAGTTTATTTACTTATTTTGAGAGAGAGAGAGAGACAGTGTGAACAGGGAAGGGGCAGAGAGAGAATAGAGAGAGAATTCCAAGCAGGCTCCTCAACTCAGTGTGGAGCCCATTGGCACAGTTGTGAGATCAAGACCCGAGACAATATCAAGAGTCGGGCGCTGAACCCACTGAGCAACCCAGGCACACTGAGACTTAATGTTTTTCTATATTTTCCCTTTACGCCATCCATGCTTGTTTTCACCTTAAGATCTTTACGTTGTAAGTCCTTCTGCCTAGAAAAATTCATCACCAGATTTTCACATGAGCTAGCTAAAGGTGGGGCTATAGTTAATACTATATATTAACATTATTCAGGTTTCAGCTCAATTATTGGTTTCTTATTACTCAAACCAAATCCACACCCACTGCTCTCATCTTATGCCATTGTACCAACAGCACCGACAAAGATGCTAGACTAACACAAAAATCTTAATAATTGTTGAATAATTGAAAAAGAGAAAATTATATTTTTTTTGCAAAAATAATTGTCATTTGCTGATACCAAGAACTCAGTGAATTTTGGGTGATGTGTTATTTGATATTTTAATATGCCAACATGTACTTTGAGCCTAAAAAAATATCAAGAAGCCAGGCTTTGGAAATTTATATATTTAGGACAAAATATTGTTTGTAAAACATGACGCGATTATATAATTTTTTGTAACTCAATTTCCGTGCCTGTAAAAAGGGAGTATTTGATAGAAGTTTTGTGATAATTAAATGAAATACCTGACAGGGTAACTATAATGGCCAAAATGCAACTAACCCTAACTTTAACCCTTTCCATCTCTGACTCAAGATTGGACAACTATCTATAATTTAAAACAATGCAGCTGCAGGAAAATTAACCTTTAATTTAATCAGTCTTAAAATAGATTTTGTAATGGTTATTTTGAAATGGTGTTTTTCTTAAATTTAACTTTCTATGCCTTTTTCTAATATACTTCTTCAAAACTAAATTGATCTTTTCCCTTTACCATTTTTCCCTTTCAAGATTTTAGAAATCCATTTATTTTTCTCCTGGGATAAAATATTTCTAACATGTAAACAGAATGGGATCTCTATACTGTCAGTTTAATGAAACAATCATTTATTAAGTTTAGGAAGTGTATTAAAGTTTCTTAGTTAATTGGATGTTGTCTATGCTTTGGATTTGGACTTGGAAGGTGGAAGGGTGAGCGGCTCCCAGAGAAGTGTAATTAATTGTGGCGCTGGGTGTTCAGCTGGAAATTAATGCGCGGGTTCTACGGTCAATCTGTAACAATCTCAGGCACCGGTTTCAATTTTCTTTGAATCACCTATAAATTAAAGCACTCGTTCTGGTTGTTTGTACATGATGAAGATTTGTGAAATTATTTAAATAATTATTACTGAAGTACAGTTCAATTATTACTTGATGTACACCATGATTTGAGAGAAATTCTTTTAGAAAATACTAAATGAATTAATTGGAAAACTGTCTTTTCCAGTTTAGGACCCTGGGATTTAAATCAATTAAAAATAAATAGTGTGTTTTACATTTGTAGCAGCTTTATGTCCTCTAAATTTGAAATATAATGATTCCACTTAGCTCCGTAATATTTGCAAATACACTTTTTAGACTTTTTATACACTCTCTAGGGAGAGGGCACAACACATCAAATTTTAAATGCACAGCTAAGAATCACTGTCAGGGTGAACCTGTTACGGATGAATCATATTGATTCTTTCAGGTGTGCACGGAGAGTGTTTAATTATTTTGCCATTGTTAAGCAGTAAAGCAATAGTACTTCATTTTTTTTAAATTTTCACTATACAGGTTAGTATTATCATTTCTAATTTGTAAAACAAAACAAAAAAAAATTACAGTGCTTGTTTGACTGTCCTAACCATACCAGGTATCTCTTGTCCTGCTTACAGAGCTCATTGGATTTAATTTCTGAAAGAATAATCAGAGATCTTTTAACAAACAGAACATAAGTAGAAATAAATTAGATAAAGAGTTGTCTAAGATATGATTTTTCTTTCAATAGTAAAACATGAAATCACAATACACGCACAAAGGAAGCATTTACATTTTAAAATAAGTCATAATTAACAAAACCAAGGTGCTTTATGAAATAAACAGTTGCATTTACACACTTGTCTCTCAATTTTAAGTTTGCCTTCTTTATTGATTTGTTTGTTTATTTATGTGTTTGTTTACTTATTTTGAGAGGAAAGAGCAGAGAGAGAAGGAGAGAATCCCAAACAGGTTCCACACTGTCAGCACAGAGCCCAACATGGGGCTCGAACTGACAAGCCACGAGATCATGACCTGAGCCAAAATCAAGAATCGGTTGCTTAACTGACTGAGCCACCCAGGTGCCCTGAATTTGCCTCCTTTTGACATCACAACACCATCATCTGCAGAATTCTTCTGTGAACATGATAGTTTCAACTCCACAGGTGCAGAAATAGCAATGACTCACTACAATTCCCACATTTAATTGACAATTTTATATTTTCTGGTTCTTAGTGTGTTAAAGCTTGATTAAAGAATATTAGACTCGGATCATACCACAGACTACACAAAGACGAAATAATTTCTTTTTAAATTTTTTTCTGATCAAGAGTTCTATGCTCATTTCATGTTTATTCTAAATGTTTGCATTTTCTGACAGAGATCAATGCCCTTATTTTTAGTGAATGCACATACCAAATGCAAATTAGACAATTCAACAACTTGGAATACATCTAGTATCTTAGATACAGCATTCTTCATGGAAATATATAATTCCAGGGAATAAAAGAAAAACAAACATGAAAATATCAAAAGGTAGTTCACCATGTCCTGGGTGCATTTCCAGCAATTGCAATCTCTTTTCCTTTACTTTTCTACCAATTTTTTAGTAGGAGTACATGTACTTGTAGTAAACACAATAGATTAAACAAATATTTATGCAATCTGCCTCTCACAAAGCCCCACTCAAATCATAAAGGAATAGTTAATGAATACATGCATAAAGATAATGGAAATGGAAGAGTGAATGACAGCAACAAAATTTGAAAGGCAGGAAGAAAACAGGCAAGGTGCCATTGACGAACAAGCTATTTTGTCTTGTGGGTTTGGCTGAAGGAGGCAAACCCATGTTGCAGAGTTCTCCATACAGCTCAGTTCTGAAGGCACCAACTACCTCTAGAAGCTGAATATAGGTCTACAGTCCAAAATAATATTTGAAAGTATGTTTCAACGCTCTCAGATTTTCAGATTTCTTCCCTGACAGCACAAATGAAAGGCATAAGCCTCAATTTGCCCTCTGGAAGAGTTGCACCAGGGAGGCTTGGGACTCTGACATTAGCACAGCAGGGAGATCACGCTGAAAAAAGGGATGTAAGTTAAATGAAATGTTCTATCCTGAGCTGAGAACAACCCTTCTCAACTCCAGTCAGTCTGAGAAAAATCACAACTGCACTTGAGCCTCCCAAAGTGGAACACTGGAGAATTCCTCTGGAAAATTGAGCACCAGAAATAAAAAATTAACAGATTTTCTTAGGTAAGTTCCCCTCAAAAACATAGATCAGACATGCTGATATAGAAGCTTGTTAGTTGGCATGTTTTAAGTAAAACCAAGGAATACTCATTTATTGTTTTGTTCCTCACAGCTAAATATAGTTAGCTAGCTAAGATACATCAGATATTTGACGATAGTTAATTACTGGAAAACAGAAACCAAATGACAAGTAGGAGGGGTAACATTCATGGAAACCAGACAAAACATAGGGGGCCAGGAAGGAGTAGATATAATGCATCCACGTGTCTTTGAGTACTAGCCTCAAGGAGGATACTTTATATACAGAAAAAGAAAAAAAGAATCTGTAATAGGAACAATAAGTAAAAATATTTTAGAAATACAGATATAGACACAGATATGGTTAAAGAACATAAAGTTCTCAGAAATGAAAACTTCAATGGGATGGTAAAATTAAGTTAAGGGTAATTTTCAGATGCTATAATAGGCAAAAAGACTGAGTAAAGGAGAGATCAGATATGAAATAAAGAAATCACTTCAGGTAATTCCAATATCTGAACTTTTATTCAGAGATAAAAGACAAAATGGAGAAGTGGATTATCAAATATTTCATCCAGAATATTTCACAGAACTAATAGACTTGAAACACAAAATTTAGAGACCTACACAATGCCTAGAGCAATGAACAAAAAGAAATTCTCACCAAGGCACATTAGCATTAAAATTCAGAACACTGGGATAAAGATACATTCCCCCATCATCTGAAAAGAAAGAAACAAGTCTCATAAACAAATGTTTAGAAATCCAAATGCCATTTGACTCTTAAAAGAAACAAAGAAATCTGTAAGTCAGAAAGGAATGCTATCAATATGCTAAGAGGAAAAAAAAGAATTACAATTTAATTTCCATGCCCAATCAAATTAAACATCAAGCATAGGTATAAATAGATGGCATTAGAGATACTCAAGATTTTGTTGTATTTACCATAATCCATTCCGAGGAGGCTACTGGAGGGTGTGCTCTATCAAAAGACAATCTGGGGCCCCTGGGTGACTCAGTTGGTCAAGTGTCTGACTTTGGCTCAGGTCATGATGTCACCGTTGTGGGTTTGAGCACTGGATTAGGCTCTGTGCTAACAGCTCAGAGCCTAAAGCCTGCTTCTGATTCTGTCCTTCTCTCTGCCCCTCCCCCACGTGTGTGTGTGTGTGTGTGTGTGTGTGTGTGTGTGTATGTGCGCGCTGCACGCGCGCGCGCGCACATGTGCTCTTTCTCTCTCTCTCTCTCTCAAAAATAAATAAAGAAACATTTTAAAAATTTTTAAAAAGAGGAAAAATATGATTCAAGCAAAGGGGCTTCATCACAGGAAACTGATGCTTAACTTTGTACCAAGTGTCATTTACAGACTGGGTGATAGCATATGGGAGCCTTCAGAAGGGTAAGCAATGTTCTGTACCTTGATCTAAGTAGTAGATATGCAATGTTCATGGAAAAACAAAATTGATTATGCATTAAGATTTAAGCATTTTACTGTATAATTATATCGGTATAAAGTAAATAAAAACAAAACAAAACAAAAACTAAAGTATAAAAATGACTAAGATGAAGGACCCGAAAGGTTCTTACTAATATGGTGGTGTCTCAGCAGGGTAGGTGAGATGCTTAGCTATGATGGACTTCCCTTTCTTCTCTAGCAGTTCTTAACCTCCAAAATTTCTCTTTGTCCATGTGATGTCTCCATGCACAGTACAGTCAGGCAGTTGGTTACCAAAACTGTGAAATGGAAGCAGAGAGACCTAGACTTAGGGTCACACAATGGCAGTTCCAATGAATATTTCTGATAAGTTGCACATGGGGCCAACCCAGATTCAATGGGAGAGGGAATAGACTTCAACTCTTATGAGAGGAATGGTTTGTAAATAAACTTAAAATCAATAACCAGGAAATTGAGTATATTTTTATATGTTTAGTGACTATTTGTGTTTTCCCCATGAAGAAACTATTCATGACCATTTTATTTCCACATGGATAACCAATTTTTCAGATTCCATTTGTTGAACCATGTATCCTTTCCTACTGACCTATTATGACAGTTCAGTCATATTTTAAATGTTAGCACATTTAAATAACAATGTTATGTATGTATTTATTTATCTATTTAAAGATGTAAGGAGAAATACAAATTAAAAATGAGAGGCTTAAATCTCCCTCTTGAGGGGTGCCTGGGTGGCTCAGTCGGTTAAGTGCCCAACTTTGGCTCAGGTCATGATCTTGTGGTTTATGAGTTTCCGCCACACATTGGGCTCTGTGCTCACAGCTCAGAGCCTGGAGCCTGCTTTGGATTCTTTGTTTCCCTCTCTCTCTGCCCCTCCCCCCGCTGGCATTCTGTCTCTCTCTCAAAAATAAATAACATTAAACAAAATTGAAAAAAAAATCTTCCTCTTGAAAATAAGGGAAGGGGGCGCCTGAATAGCTCAGTCGGTTAAGCATCTGACTCTTGATTTCAGCTCAGGTTGTGATCTCCAGGTTGTATGATGGAGTCCCATATGGGGCTCCTCACTGACAGCAGGGAGCCTGCTTGGGATACTCTCTTTGCCTCTCTTTCTCTCTGCCCCTCCCCTGCTCATGCGTGCTCTCTCTCTCTCTCTCTCTCTGCCTCTCAAAATAAATAAGCTTTAAAAAAAAAAAGAAAAAAAGGGAAGATTTCCCTCCTTTCCTTTGTCTCAGAGAATTTACTTTCTCTAAGGTAAATTCTTTTTTATCTCCTCGAAATGTATAAAAATCCTTTTGAAGATTAGATAGTTCTTTTGTTAGCTTTGTGACACAGGACCATCTTTCTTATGCACTTGGGACCTTCTCTTTGAAATACACACATCGAGGGAGATAGCACCCCTAATTCCCAGTTTCTGTGGGAGGACAGGAGCCTAATTTTGTGGATGCTTTGCTCCAAGTTCCTCTCAGAAAGATATGAAGTTTGTTTCTTCATGAATAAAGCCAATGAGCTAATACAAATGGCCACCCCATTACCAGGTAATGTAGATCAAACTATGTGTGACAAATGGTGCTGTCAGGTCCTCTTATCTGAGGACCTGTTATTGTCTATCTTCAGATCACGTGTATAACGAGTTCTATTGCTTGGCTATGGAGAAGGGATGAGATTTCTTTCTGTCTTGCTTTCTCTTAGTTCAGTGCCTGTGATGCACTTCATATTCTGTTTTAATGCTTATTCAGTAATAAGAGTTTTCTTTCCTACCTTTGTAGAGAGGTTTTGGGGGAATGGGATATGAGTTTGTTTTTAATCACATTTCTTTGACAAAGAGATCTGTAGTACCCTGCACAAAACAATTAGAAATTGAAAGAAGTTTCGATATATGATCTATTAAAATGTGAGGCAATTTCAGTTATTTCTCTCTCTCTCTAGTCCTCAATGTCAGTTAACACCATTATCAGAAAATGAGACAAGGAGCATAGTGAATTTATACCAATTTTCAGTTTCTGAACTTTTGGAACTCAGGAATTACAAAACTTTAATGCACGTATTTTTACATTAGATATATGGTGACTGAAATACACGCTTTGTGCTACATTTTGATAACTTTTTTTGTGAAGGCATGCGGTTAGGGCACCCATAACCCTAAAAAGATAAAGAATAAGGGCTGAAAAATGATAATCTATCCTCGATTTAATTTTTATTTTACTTTATTTAAAAATTTTTTAATGTTTATTTATTTTTGAGAGAGAGAGAGAAAAACTGTGAGCGGGGGAGGGGCAGAGAGAGAGGGAGACAGAATGTGAAGTAGGCTCTGCACTATCATCGCAAAGCCTGACATGGGGCTCGCACCCCAAACTGTGAGATCATGGCCTGAGCCAAAGTCAGATGCTCAACCAACTGAACCCCTCAGGCACCCTTCCCTGACTTAATTTTTTAAAAAGTGTTATTAAAACACAGTTAGGCCCGTTTATTTAAATCTTTTCTATGGTACTTTTCCTCTACCAGGGCAGAACTGAGTAGTTGCAACAGAGACCATGTAGCTCAGGCAACTTAAAAAATTTGCTCTCTGGCCTTTCCAGAAAAGTTTCTGCATCTCTAATATAGAACATTATTATCATTCAAGAATGTTTCCTCATGCCCCTTCTGGGCAGTACCCCATCAAAATACAATCACCTCTGTTCTGATACTTAATCACAGATTATTTTCCCTATTCTAAAATTTTATATAAATGGAAACATAGAGCGGGACCTAGGTGGCTCAGTCAGTTGAGCGTCAGACTCTTGATTTCAGCTCAGTTCACGATACCAAGGTCGTAGAATCAAGCCTGGTGTTGGGCTCCATGCTGCTGCTGGGCATGGAGCCTGCTTGTGATTCCCTCGCTCCCTCTCCCTCTTCCCCTCCCTCATTCACAGACACGCACACTCTCTCTCTGAAAAATAAAATAAAATCTTTAAAAATACATGGTATCATACAGAATATATGTTTTTGTGTGCAGAATTTCTCACTAAGTAAAATGATATTGGTAATCATTTCTTTGCTGTATCAATAATTTATTTCTTTATGTTGCTATGTAGGATTACATGTTAGGAATATACCACAACATTTTTATCTGGTCCTTTGAGATGTGATACTGTTTTCAGCTCAGGCTACTATTTGTAAACTGCTATAAACATACATGTCCTGATGTAACAGTAAATTTACATGTCTATTGTGCATATCCATGCTATAGAACAGCTAATTCAAAGAATGAGTTACTCTTTGCCAAATCATTTTTCAAAGTAGTTTCTCTTTTTTAACCTCCTAGGGATGGTGTATAAAAACACCCAAAATATAATGATTTTTCAAAGGAAGAAAAAGTGTTTATTGGGTATCACTGGAACCAGTTGAAACTCAATAGAGAAAACCAAGTAAATGCAATGAACACCTGAACAAAAGCAATGGAAGAAGGGTAGACTTGGAAGACAATAAAACTGGAATTGTTTTGAAGGACAGTGAGGCAGATTATCTCTATTGATATGGGAATTAATTCCTCTTTTTTTTCCACAATGCATAGGAGTGTGCACTTACGATGACACCATTTTTCCAATAGATACATTAAGCCATGATGTTCTTTGTTCAGTTATATTAATCCCAAAAAAGACTAATAAAAAAAAAATTTACTCTTACTCTGCCATTAATAAAACTCTGTGTTCTTTCTAAATGTCTGGGTTTTCACTTCCAATTATTTTGCATACAGTTTTACAAATGAGTGTGTGCCACTAAGGAAATTAAAAGGAGACCTAAATTAATGGCAGACATAATATGTTCCCCTGAAAAGAAATACAATATTTGAAAGATAAAAATTTCCACTCAATTAGTTTATAAATTAAATACAATTTCAATTGACATACTGTGTTCTAATTGCTAAAAATTCTTAAATCATCTGGAAGAATAAAAGAGTAAGAACAGTCAAGAAAAATTAAATGCTAAAGCAAACTTTCCCTAACAAATATTAAAGGTTATTAAATATGCATGATGCTAAATATAGTGTGTATCTGACATAGAAATTTTGGATAAATGGAATATATAAAAATGTAAAGAAATAGATACTGTTTTGAAAGAAAATTTATTATGTGGAAAGGTGATATTTCAAAATAAGGGCTAGATGAATCATCCAATAATTGTAATGTGACAAGTGACTAATTGTTTGGAAAAATGATAACCTCATTATTACTGAAGTGGATGGATAAATCACTCAATAAATGATATTGAAACAAGTGATTAATTGTTTGGAAAAATATAATGATAACCTCATTTTTAATTAATTCATTATTAGCTTTGCTAACTACTATAATAAACATACAATAAAAATATAATGACCTATATAATAGCCCATATAATTTTTCCTCATCAGAGAGCAGCTTTCTTCCTGGCTTTAGCTCCACTAACCTCTGCCATATACAAAGACTTTTAAGTGCTCCTCACCAGCAAACAAATAGAAAGAAAATCCCCTAACACTGTGGCTTGCAAGTAAGATACAGTAATTTGAGTCATATTCCATTGGTGAGGATGTGAGGACTAGTTACATAGTTCAACCTGGATGCTAATCATAGCTGTAACACGTAATCCTTGGCAGAAAATAGAGGATGAGAGACATGGACTTTGATGAATAGCTGGCCCTATATGTGTCATATATTGTGCACCAAAATAAACAACATACACATTACATATTTAAATATGAAATTAACTTACCATACATATATACATATATGATGATGATGGTTTAGCCAGTCATCTATCAACGAACACTTGGGCTGTTTCCATATCTTGGCTATTGTAAATAGTGCTGCAATAAACATAGGGGTGCATATTTTTTTAATTAGTGTTTGTGTTTTCTTTGGGCAAATACCTAGTAGTAGAATTAGTGGATCATATGATATTTCTATTTGTTTTGTAAAGTTTATTTATTTTAAGAGACAGAGAGAGAAGGAATGAGTGGGGGAGGGGCAGAGAGCGAGGGAGAGAGAGAATCCCAAGCAGGTCCTGCACTGTCTGCTTGGATCCCCATGTGGGGCCCAATCTCAAGAACTGAGAGATCAAGACCTGAGCCAAAATCAGGAGTCAGATCTTTAACTGATTGAGTCACTCAGGTTCCCCTGGCATTGGTATTTTTAATTTTTTGAGGACTCTCCATACTGTTTCCCACAGTGGCTGTACCAATTTATATTCCCACCAACAGTGCACAAATGTTCCTTTTTCTCCACATCCTTGCCAACACTTGTTATTTCATTGCACTTATATGTGAAATCTAAAAAAACAAAACAAATAAGCAAACAAATGCAAAGCAGAAACAGACCTATAAATACAGAGAACAAACTAATGGTTGTCAGAGTGGAGGAAGGTGGGGGAATGGGCAAAATGGGTGAAGAGGAGTGGGAAATACAGGCTTCCAGTAATGGAATGAGTAAGTCATGGGAATGAAAGGTGCAGCATAAGGAATATTGTCAGTGGTGCTGTGATAGCGTTGTGTGGTGACAGATGATGGCTACACCTATGGTGAACACAACGCAGTGTAGGGAGTTGTTGAATCACTATGAGGTCCCTGAAACTAATGCAACAACATGGGTCAACTATACTCAAATAAAAAAATAATAAAATAAAAAGTAAAGTTAAAAGATTGTCTTAAAGATATTTAAAGTAGCCTTTAAAAAATAATTCAAAAGGTAAGCCACAAAGGAAAAAACACTCAGGAATTTGAATAAGGAAATATTTTTAAGGTATGCATATGAAACAAATCAAAATTCCATAAACAAATTGAAAGCAAATTAAAAAGCAAAAAAAAATCCACATATGGAAAAAATATGTAGGCCAGAATGCTTATATATCAATAAGAAAAATCAGTGCAAATACTATTAAGAGAATATGCTAAAGAAATAATGTAAATGATAAATATGTATATAAAGAAGCATATTATCTATTCACATTTGTAAAAAAAAACTTAAAAATATATAATACCTGGAGTTCCCCTTTCAAATATGATGAAGTACAAAAACTGTACTTCAGTACCAACAATAAAAACTAAAAACCTTGATGAAAGATATGAACATTTACTTTCAAACATTTAATGACAAGCCAGCAGAAGAATGAAATCCCAGAGAGAAGGAAAACAAATTAGGAGAGTACTACCATTGTCCCTTTCTTCTGTTGGTGGTAATTTCCAGACAGTTAAGGGAACCACAGACCTCTTGGTCTTTCTGAAGTAAAGAGATGGAAATCAAAATATGAAAAAGCTGAGATGCCTGGAAGAGGTGGGATGCTTACACATTTCCTTGAATGTATTAGGCTGTATATGCTTAGAGTGAAATTCCACAAATCTAGGCAAAAACCCCAAACTGGGTGATGGAGTGGAGAGATAAGCTCAAAAATTTTCAGAGTTCAAAAAAAGGAGTCATATTTGAGCCAGAGTCAACAGTCTTCAGTGATCGGTAGGTGTATTTAGTGTAGGCCTGAGAGATGAACTTTACACATAGTGAAAGTTACTCTAGAACCAAAAGAGCAAAGCTTAATAAGAGACCTAAAAAGATTAAAATGATCGAGAAGAAATGTTAATTCTTGCCAAAACAAAACTCTCTACCTTCTGAAGGAACCCAAAAATATCCATAAATATAACAATGCAATACCATGATGTTGAACATCTAATAAATATTACATGATGCTAAGTGAAATCAGCCAGACACAGAAAGGCAAATGCTACATAATCTCACTTATTTGTGGAATCTAAAATTATCACTCACAGAAGCAGAGAGTTGAATGGTGGTTGCTAGGGGCTGAGGGAGGGGGAAAAGAAGAGGTATTAGTTGAGGGTACAACTTTTCAGTTATGCAAGATGAGTAAGTCTTAGATCTATTGTGCAGCATGGTACTTATATTTAATAATATGTATCATATACTTAAATTTTGCTAAGGTAGATCTTATGCCAAATGTTCCTGTCAAAATAATTCATAATAATAAAGAGAGCAGGAGGAAACTTTTGAAGGTCATAGATATCGTTAGGACATAGACTATGGTGACAGTATTATGAGTTTATATTTATCTCCAAATTCATCAAGTTGAATATGTTAAATATTCACAGCTGTTTGTATGCTAACCATACCACAAAACAGTGGTTAAAATAGCATGCATTTAAAGGAAAACTTGGTCAGAATATGGAAAAAAGGACATTATTAAAAAAAGATCAAGTGGAACTTTTATAAATGAAATATTATTTAAAAGGAAAAATATGTGATATGGAAATTAATACCATCTGAGAAAATGCAGAACTTAAGACCATAGACAAAATTATTATATAATGTATTAAAAATGAAGGATACAGGGGGAAAAAACTGAAAAACTTAAGCTGGGTCTTATTGACTGCTTAGACCTTCCCTTGTAGGGAGAGATAGAGACAATTTGAGTCCCAAGAAGAGATAGTAGAAGAGTAAATATTTGGAAAAATAATGGCTAAAACTTTTCTGAATTTGACAAAACCTATAAATCCATAGATTGAAGAAGCCCAAAGACCTCCAAGCTTAATAATAATCATAACCCGAATCATAAAGCATCTTCAAAACTTAAATGTCAAACTAAAAATCTCCAAAGCATATCATTAGCAAAAAATTGATCATTGTTTATAAAGAGAATCTAAAAGTAGCCAGAATAGGCAGTTGACAAAATTCAATACCACATATGATTAACAAAGTCATTGAACCTAGGAATGGAATGGAACTTCCTCAACCTAATAAAGAGCACCTGTGAAGTACATGTAGCTAATTGTACTCAGTGTTTAAGTTTTAATTCCACCCCTCTCCCTTCTATTGGGAATAAGACAAGAATGTTTACTCTTACCACATTAGTTCAAAATAACACTTTAGGTTCTAGCTAGGGCAATAAAGAAAGAGATAAATAAAAGACATTTATATTGGAAAGAAGTAACTCTCCAAATGTTGATGATATGATTATGCATGCAGAAAACCCTTTTTTTGGGGGAGGGGGTATTTATTTTTGAGAGAGAGAGAGAGAGAATGAGTGGGGGGTTGGGGGAGAAGAGGAGGGAACAGAGGATCTGAAGTGGGCTCCGTGCTGACAGCAGCCAGCCCAATGCGATGCTCAAACTTACAAACTGTGAGAACATGACCTGAGCCAAAGTCCAACACTAACCAACTGAGGCACTCAGACACCTCTGCATGTAGAAAATCCTAAGCGAACAAACCAAAATAAAAGTGACTAGAACTAATCAGTGAGTTGAGCAGGCCATAAGACACATGATCAATATTTTTTAAAAAATCTATTTCTCTATATAAGCAATACCAGTTGCAATCTGAAAATATAAAAATCATTTGTAACAGTGTATGTAATATTAAAATAATTAGTCTATAACACTTAAACTACAAAATACTGGTGAGACAATTTTTTTAAATGCCCAAACAAATGGAAGCTAGGGCATACTAATGGATTGAAGACTCAATATTTAAATTGATTCTCTTTTTCAAATTGATGCATGAATTCAGTACAATCCAAACAGAAAACTGTGTAGGCTATATTTTTTGTAGACATTGAGATTATTCAAAAGTATATGAGTATTCAGAAGACTTGGAATAGTCAAAACAATTTCTTAAGGGAATAACAGACTAGGAGGGCTTATATTCTGTAATCTTAAGACTTCAAAATCACAGTGATGGAGACTGTGTGGCATGATATGAAGACAGATGACTGAAATACAACACAGTGCGCAGGTAAACTCACACATATAGGATCAATTAATATTTATCAAACTACACAGTAATTCAGTGGAGAAAGGGTAATTCTTTTCAATAAATATGATTCCAAATGTTGGCAAAAGCTGGAACTCTTTCATGTTGCTGCTGGGAATTTTAAATTATGCAACTACTTTGAAAATTATTATGGCAAGTTTTTTTTCCTTAAAGTTAACCCTACATTTCCCATATGACCCAGCAATTCCATTTCCAGATATTTACCCAAGAGATATAAAGACCTTTAAACAAAGATTTGTGTATAAATGTTTATAGCAGCTTTTGCATCATAGCATCAAACTGCACAGTCTATCAGTAAGTTAACAGATAGACAGATTGTGGTGTAATCAGCAATAAATATTAACAAACTATTGAAAACATTACGTTGAGTGAAATAAGCCATGGAGAAAAGGATATGATTCTATTTATATGTGAGTCTAGAAAAGATCAATGTAGTCCTTAATGACAGAGAAATCAGTGGTACCTGGGTCCAGGAGAGGAAAAGGAATAAACTGTGGAGAGACACAAGAACATTTTCTGAGTTAACATAGGATTTCTATGTTTTTATAGTGCTGGTGGTCTACAGGAGTGTTTTTGTGAAAGTTCATTGAGATACATATTGTATATAGGTGCCTCTTACTATATATGAACTGTACTTCGGTAAGGATGATTTGAAAAACAATAATTTAATTAACACATATTATTTTATTTTCCCACATATTTACCATTTACCATGTGCTGGGATCAAAATGCTTCTTTTGGGATTTTTCATTTCCCATCATTATACCTTTTGGTTCTAGTAGAGCCCAAGAAAGATTATCTCCAGGCCAAAGAATGGGTAGCTACATCTACAAATATTTATTCAATCTGTCATTAAATTTTCCTTTATTTGCCAGTTCATGACAAGGACTGTAATAAAGAATTAGACAATTAGATTACTTTCCTGGGCACTTTCAAATTTCTTCTTGTAAGAATAGCACTCTTCCATTTGGGGGCATAAATTATAAAATGCGAGTCTGAGTGTCGTATGCCTTTGTCATATGCAAGCTATCCTGAACTGGAGACAATGAAGCTGACTCGGAGAGAAAAATCACCCATATCTGTTGTGGGAAAAGGTGCAGGAGCTCTGGATGAGGGGTTAAATAATTACATGGAAAGGTAAGCAGGCTATTGGGGGGGGGGCGCTCTGGCAAGTAATCTTCTATAGATAGATATGGTAGATGATGGATGGATGGATAGATAGATAGATAGATAGATAGATAGATAGATAGATAGAAGATGTTTATGAAGGCAACCATGTTGAAAGTGTAGAAAACCTTAAGGTATGGTTAGTAAAAGGATTTGGATAATAATAGACAAACGTAAGCATAGACAATTTATAATGTAGATTAATCTTTGAGTTGTAGAGTATCCCTGCCCTTTGGAGCGCTAGCTCATTGCTAAAAATATTTCATTACTATTTCATTGCTAAAAATTGCCCTTGGAAGTGCTATTTCATTGCTAAAGTTTATAGGTGTCAAGATGAACAAAAATAATTGGATGATATGGTTTTCAAAGTTTCTTTCCAATCAAAATATATTAAGATTCCTTGATGAAATAGACATACTAATTATGGGTGTTATAGAAATGGAAAACTTTCCTTCCCTTCTAGGTTCTTCAGCTTGCCTAATATTAAATTGACATAAAACAGATTAACAGGAGAAAAACAAATTTAAGTTCATGCATATAGAAACTCCATTAAAGAAAAATGAGACTCAAGTGAGCAAAGCAGGCAGGTTTGACACCTTTTAGACAATAAACAATAAATTGTTTAGACAATAAACAATAAATCTGTGAAGAATTGACAAGTAAAAGGGGTTAGGGATTAGGGTGTGAGATTAGTAAAGAAGACCAAGGGACAAGGATTTCCTGTTTTCAGGGGGACAAGGAGGGTCAGTGCCTTGCACTGGTTGTGTCTAAAGTAACTTTAATATAAAACAATTAATATGCCAAAATGCATATTTTGGGGTGGCATATTCTGCTTCCCTTTAATGTATGTATGTGAATATCTGATGCATATATCATACACACATATATATGTATTTTTTTACAAACAGAATTTATATACTGTACAACTATGCAGGGCAGCAAAATCTACCTGGCATCTATTTATATTTAGAAGATAATTAGGTAAGTATAGCATTTAAAATTAAAATCAGATGTTACTCATGAAAAATGTCAATCAAACACTAAAATTATCACATTTCTAATTACTTAAATTATGGGGATTGGTGCTTGAGTATCTATTGATTAAAACTAAAGTTGATTCTTTTAAATGCCAAATATGTATCTTAAATTCCAATCAAATCTCTGTTTATGTTCATGTGTTTTATATGAAAATCAGGTAAGTAGAAATAATAGAATTGAAAGGACTTGAGTTTAATTAGAAGCATAGGATGTAATCCCAGAGAGTTCCACCTAATGTTGTACAAGCACATTTCATATTACAGAGTTTCATGGAGGAGATTGACTTTTTGCTGGTTCATTTTGCTCACAGGTTTCTCTTGTGATGACTATTAAAGAAAAATTTCTGGAGTCTCTCTGTTTTAGTAAATTAAAGCTGGTTGTCTCCTTCATCTTTCATCTGTAAGTCTCCTATGCATCAAACACTGTAGCATGTGCTCAGGATATAACTACGAATATATTACTTTGTGTCTTCAAACAGGTTACAAACTCTGTGGATTAGGCTGAAGTGAAAAGAAAATTTACAAGATGGTGTGACATGTGTGAAATATTGGTGTATGTGACAGAAACCAAAAACAGTTCCTGGATCTAGAACTAGGCTAGAGAACTCATAGGAAAATGTAAAAAAAAAAAATGATTTTACCAAATGTCAGAGTAGACTATTCATAGGTATGAATGGTTAAGAAAGAGAGAGACTCTGCCCCTCCCCACTCACCCTGTCTCCCTCTCACTCTCAAAAATAAATAAATAAAATAACATTAAAAACATTAAGGGGCGCCTGGGTGGCGCAGTCGGTTAAGCGTCCGACTTCAGCCAGGTCACGATCTCGCGGTCCGTGAGTTCGAGCCCCGCGTCAGGCTCTGGGCTGATGGCTCGGAGCCTGGAGCCTGTTTCCGATTCTGTGTCTCCCTCTCTCTCTGCCCCTCCCCCGTTCATGCTCTGTCTCTCTCTGTCCCAAAAATAAATAAAAAACGTTGAAAAAAAAAAACATTAAAAAAGAGAGAGAGAGAGAGCGAGAGCACAAATGCCTATAAATCAAAAATATAGAATTGAGGATCTGCAAGTGATTCTATTTACTTTAAGTAAATTGATAATAAGGTCAACAGGAGGAAATTTTGTCCAGGTTTGTTTGGTGTAGAGAGAATAGAAGAGAATGTTCAATATTATTCTAGAATTCCTCCTCATATTCAGTGTTATATTATGGATCCTTCCATTTTATCCATAAACATATTCAATCATTGGCAAATAATTATTTTTTAGAAAGTGAGACACCAAGGTCATTCTATGGCACTCGAGTGGATTTTATTTTTTGCCTGTAAAATGGACATGCAGGACTTATATTCAGCAAATAACCACTTCTGGAGGATATTTATTGTGAAACTACAAACATTTGATACAATTTGAATAATATTTGAAAATTCACCTAGGCCAGGGATTTATATAAAAAACAGATAGGAAGTCATTTAGATAGAACCATAGAGTGAAAATGTCAATCAAAACCTTGATATACAAGTTATTTTAAGATGGGAATATGTGAGGACAGTAACTCTTTCTGATGTGGTGAAATAATAGAAACATTCATTACTTAATTGATTTGTTTTCAAAGTATTATGAAATGTGACACAAAAGCCTAATGCAGTGTTTAATTTGTTTCTGTATGTAGACTTTTCTTAACTCTCATCTTTTTATTTTTTTACATAACTGAATTGAAACCAGAATGATTATCAGACTATAAACATTGGGAAAACATCAGAAGTACCTCTTATGCTTTGTACAGAAACATGCGGATGTTTCCAAATTAATTAAATTTAAATAAACAAAAAGTTTTCTGCACAAAAAGCAGGCAATATATGATAAACAAGACATTGATATTCCCATTTCTAACTTGCTTTTCTTACTTAAAAGTAAATCATGAGCAATCTTCCTAATACATCATGTAAATGTAGGTCCTTATTTTAAACTATGTCCAAGTTTTCAATTATATGCTAAATACATAGAGCATTTAAGAACATAGACTTCAGAACAGACCGCTTATATTATCATCCAATCTCCCCACTATTTTTGTGACCTTGGATATGTTATTTAAATAATCTCTGCTTTAATTGTTCCATCTATAAAATAGGGATAATAATGCCACCTAACTCTTACAATTGTAAAATGCTTAGGAAAAAGCCTGGCCTATTGAAGGTGCTACCGTAATTATCAGTACTATACATAAAATGGGATTATGCAACTATAGCCCTGTTGATGTGCTTTTGAATTCTCCCTATTTTGAGGTTCAACTCTGAAAAGTATGTTGCAACTACATTCGTACTTGCAAGTGTATATAATTATCATCATTTTTTTTTTTTTTTTGGTTCTACAAAATGCAGCGTGGCAAAACACATTCCCACCAGGAATTCATGAGAATATCCACGATACTCTATCCTAACAAGAACCAGAAGTTCCCACTTTATTATTCCCGGTCTAGAGAATTAGAAAACTTAATCTGCACATTCTTGAGGACTAGAGGTGTTTGGAGTATCATTTCACAGACTTGTCATATGGATAATCCTTCTATAAATTGAGAATTTTTAAAAATTCCTTAAGAAAGCTTTTAATTATAATTCAGGAAAATTATTTAAACATTTGCATATTGACATGGCACCTCTCCTATGAATTGAGAAAGAAGATCCATAAAATGGGCACCCACTCAATGTCCTTAAACTTCAACGTGAGCAAAGATGATACATGTTCTAATTGTTCAGGTATCTCTGTGTCCTTTTATTGTTTTGAGCATTTTGCTATGCTGAGTGTTAATTATATTAAAGATACATATTTTCCATGCAATATTTTATAGCTATTTTTCATGGCCGTTAAACATAAGTCCACACGGTAAATTTCAAGATTCTTTTAGCACTCTGATTTTTGACTTGGACACTGCATTAACACCTAATTTCTAGCTTAGTGGAAGTTTCACACCAACTTGTCTTTATGTCTTGGACTTGTAGCATTTTTGTAATTTCATGTCATTTTTATTTTTAATCTCTTTTGTATTTGAATTTTAAATATTTTGCAAACATTCATACAATTTTTTATGAAAATTATCTTTCCTGGATTATCAAAAGCCTCGCATTGGACAGATTCAGATCTTTGTTCAGATCAGAGAAATTCTCCTCTCTTGTTGGTTTTGTTATTTTTTCATATCTGTCCATTTCTCTTCTGGAATTCTTATTAGGTACATTGTATCTTCTGTGTCTTCCGTTTATATTTTTAGACATTCTTTCATTATTTTATCATATTTTATTTTCAATGATTATTATGTTTCTTCATCTTCTAAGTAACTTTATTTTAAAAAGTGGATATTACTATTTTCAATGTACCTAATTAATTTGTATACTGGAAATGTTGTTTTTGGTTCTAAAATTCTTTACAGTCATTATGGTGCGTTTGTGTTTATGTGTGTGCACCAATTAAATCAGAATAATTCTGTTATTTTGTCCATTGTTCTCCTACCTGGTGAGTCTATCAGCTTCACTTCAATAGTAGGCACATGTTCTAGACTTTTCAGTGCTGCCATCAACCTTTGATTCCTGATTTTTTTAAATCAGTTTTTCCTCTTAATGATATTCTATACCCTCTATAGCCCATTGAACCTGTTGGTCTCACTTGAGGTGCTACATGCCAATAATTATTAAATGGAATAGTATTTGCTATCATTACCGAATATCTATAAAGACATGTGCACAAGAAACAAATATTTTCCCTGACAGTCAGGTTACTCCAGATGCATAGTCTTTTCCCGACCAATTCTGTCTGGAAAACTTGACTACAAATTCAGATTGTTCTTAAGCATCAAAGTCAGGAAGTCTTTCTCCTTATCACACACAAATATGCTGGTACAACCGTTTCCTAAGGTGACTCAAACGTATTCTCAGGTCCTTAGGTAAAAAATTTGAGTCCACGTTCCAGATGTAAGAACAAGCCAGCTCTCTTATGTCACAAAAACAATCTGCTCTACTTTTTCTTCATATTCTTACAATAGACTCCATGACTTACACATTCAGTGCAGATTCTCCCAGTTTACCTACACTGACTTTGTTATTCCAGACACATCTTGAATGAGAATTGATATGTAAAGGCTTTAAAGAATCAGTATCAAGATGCCATCTTTTTAGGATTGCTTCCATTTTCTTTTGTTTTTCTTTTCTTTCTTTTTTCATTAAGAATTGAGAAGCAAAGCAGAACAAGTTGATGAGGGAAAGACAGCTGGATCACAACACAAAAATTTTGTAATCTAAATTATCTTAATCAGTCTGTTGTAATTAAAAAGCTCATTTATTAGTCACACATTGTTTGAAAAAATGTGCATTAATGTCTTACATTATTAAATTCATTCATTCCTATTTCAAAATCTTTAAAAATTAATGCCAGTTGATCAATTTTTCACATTTAAATCCAAATACTACATGCTATAATATGTTCTCAGATTTCATGTGTATTCAAATTATAAATACTTTATTTTGATGGACTAGCCTAATTGATTTTACCAGAAAATGTCAAATTAGCTTGAATATGTGTAACTAATTTTGATTTGATATGTCTGTGTATATTGCACATTTGGCTGAGTGCACTTATCATGGGAAAAATCTGGCATAAATGTTTGTGTGTATGAGTGTATATATATGTATATCTATTATCTATCTATCTATCTATCTAATCTGTATGTATATATCTCTGTATATACAACTTTAGTTGATTATTCAAAGCATTTAAAATAACAGACACCTCAAATTCAAATCTACCACACCTATTTAATTATCTTGATATTTGGTATTTTGTTTTTAAATTTAATTGAATTTATTTCCATATCTGATCACTGGTTTAATGGTGATATACTCTATCATTTTCAGATAAAATTAACACTCTGTGAGAAATGTACAGACTGACAGTTTAAATGTCAGTTAGAATTATGCTAATGCAAATTGGATTTTTAAAATAACCATACTGTGATGAGAAAGGCCATTTGGAATTATGTGGCATGTAGTTATTTTTAAATGAAGCTCAAAAGTGTAAATGGGATCCAGTTATAAATGTCATAAGGTATAGAATTTGCCTAAAAAGATTCTTAATTTTTTCCCTAATCCTTTGGAATTTATTTCTCTAAATATCAATTATATCATTAACATTTAAACAAATGCCTATCCTTAAAAACAAAGCATCTTATTTCTTAATTGCCTAACCATTATCTCTCTTAAAAATTGAGTTTATAAGGAGATCTAGCTGGAAATGAGGAAACAATGCCCATACCTATGTGCATGCAAGTCAAAATGCTGCTTGGACCCCAATTATCTCATTCTGTTTCTCTTATCTCAGTATATACCTATGGCCACATTAATATTATTTTTCTCCAAGGGTCTCCCTTACTAATTCCCCACCTCTGCCATTTGCCACTTTAAGTTGAAAATCCTGTTAGATTTTGCATTGCTTCTTCTCTCTACATCCCTCAAATATCTTAGTTTCATTATCCCATGGTAAATTTAATTCCCTATCTCAGTCCAGTCTCATCATTTGCTTCAGGACTATCGCCACAATCTGCAGCTGGCCACATAGGTCATCTAGTCTTTATATTCTTCAAACTATTTAAACAACATACTCCCTCTCACCTGAAGCGCCCCCAAGTTCTGATTTTGCACTTGAGGCCTTCTATTTCCATTACTCCCACAGTGTACCTATCACCCACACAGTGTCAGAAAGCAACCATTCTGAATTCTCCTTTTGTCAACAGGGAATATTTATTTTAGAGACTTCATGCAAAGCTAAATTGCTAAACATGTATACAAATAAATTATCTAAGTGTGAACTCTCTTGAGATTAAGTTTAGCTAGTTGACTCATGTATTTTTAGAGGATACTTTTTGTGGGAAAATTTGATGGAAAATCTAGAAAAGAGAGTATCTTGATTAATTAATTTGGTTGATTGATTTTGGCCACAACCAGTTGATTCACCTTATTTTTTAATGTTTTTTTGATCTTTAAGGACTTGAAGATAGAAACAAATTTCTAGTTGCTGTGACAAGTATTCACAGTTAGGTCCGAATAACAGAAATATCACTTAGGCTCTCAGTAACTTCTCATATACCCAGTTTTCTTTCCGCTTTGTATGAGACTGACCAAATGGGATTTTTGCTCATAATTAAAAAGCATAAGAATTCAATCATCAAAAAATAAGAAACAGAGAAAACCCTTCCCTTATCCCTCCTCCTCATCCTTTTTTATTAAAGATATGGTACTTATCTCAAGACACATTGATGAGGGAATATACAATGGAATTTATTTTTATTCTAAGAAGAGTTGTCTAAACCCTGATCTCTCTGAAAATTGCTAATCTACGAAATCATAAAAGAGCAAGGTCAATCTATCTGTGAGAGATCAAAAACCTCCATCCACGTGACCTGCAACATAAAGGCCTAATGTTCTTAGCACTGGTCACTTGACAAATAATTTACAGAAAAAAAATCTCTCAAAATGTTCTGTTATTTTTCTAGAACAAGAGATATATACATTTTGTGTGTTTTCTACACACTGTATGACTTGCTGAATATCTTTATTTGTAGTTTTTTGTTTCTTATGTGTCATTATGTACATATTGCTCCAAAACAGAACATCTGAACTGACATTGTATGGGATCCATTTTATTTTTTTTCTGTCTGCCTGTACACACAGGCACCATATTCTAGGCATCATTTCCTAAAAGTTGCTTAATATTTGACTAATACTGACCAGCATGTTCACAGATGACACGTCTTATAAGACAGAATGCTTATATATAACAATTTAACACAAACGTATTTTAAGAATTGAAAAACAACCAGGTGAAAAGTAGATCATTGGGTCACTTTTTTCCTTTTCTATTCACTAAATATTTAAAATCCATTACAGGATATAGGGGAAAAGGAGCTATGACAAATAAGATATTTTTCCTTCTGCTTTAATTTTTAGTTAGCATAAAAAAATTGCTTCAGACATTTAATGAGAAGTCAAATCTTTAAAGATTGTTTGGGGCACCTGGGAAGCTCAGTTGATTAAGCATCCCACTCTTGATTTTGGCTCAGGACATGTTCTCACAATTCATGGGCTCCGGCCCTGTATAGGGCTCTGTGCTGACAGCACGAAGACTGCTTGGGATTCTCTTTCTTCTCTCTTTCTGCCCCTCCCCCCGCTTGTGCGTGTGCAGTCTCTCTCAAAATAAATATATAAACTTAAAAAAAAAGATGTTTAAGTCATGATGCAGTAGAGAAAATGGAAGCTACATCATTTATTAATGAAGAGAAAGTGATATAAGGAACTCATTACTAATTGCTCATCAACAACTGAAAAGCAAAAAGAGGAATATGGGGTAACACATATGGGGTAATATGGGTAATCACTAGAATCTAGTGATTCTAGAACTTCTTTGGCAAACAAAGGAAAGACTTTTGTCCTCTAGAACCTAGAATCTTGGAGAAGAGGTTCTGTGGAGCTGAGACTAGACCCTCTCAAGTAGGAATGCTGCCAGCTGGTGCTGGCACCCCAGAAGTAAAAAGGGGGCTGCATTTTCAAGACACTTACTGATGGAGTATTACAGTGTTGGGGTATCTATCTGTAAGGGAGCTTCTGGGAGTAGAGAAAAACTGCATACAGGACCTAAATGCCAGGGCAAAGAGCCATTGTTAAGTTCACATTAGCAAGACCAAGTCAACACTAGGAAAGGACAATACCTCTTCCTCCCTTCTCTTGGATTCCAGGACAGTTCTCTAGTTCACTTACAGACACCTGTCTCACTGACAAAGGAAAGGGATGGGCAGAGTCTGAACCCCAACATCACAAAGCAGAGAAGGATTAGTTTTGGACCCTGACAGATAGTAAAGAGTAATGCTAACCAGTACAGACAGCTAATTTATTAGTAGTCCAAATTTATACCCTTATTTAAATTTTTTTCTCATTTTCAGCACACACACACACACACACACATATATATGTATAATGAGTGAGTGAAATATGTTAGTGAATTATGAAAAGGGCCTGGGTTTCTTTGAGGAGCACTTCCTAATGAATTTTATGTGCTACTAGACTACAAATGCCACTGCTCTGCAGACTAATGACTATTTAAAAGTATCATATTGAATAGTATTTCATGATAATATATTCCTCCTTCTGTTTGATATAAGAATACAGGCAATCACATAAAAGTTCCTATGGATTTATGACATTATGAAATATATTTGACTCCAGGGAAAATGTCAATGAAGAAGTATATTTAGGATGAATTCATCTTAAAAGTATCTATTTATACTAAAAATATTATTGAAATTAATCTTTCCTAAATCTGAACTTTTTTATATTTTATCAATATTTTACAATTCCTTTCGGGATAGACTATTTAGAACAACGTTACTATAATCCCTGGCACAAGTACCTACATTTGTAAAACTTCCTTCAGAGTAGTATTGGCATAAGGGGCTCAGAATAAATTTGAGTGACATAGTTTGGGAAACTGATGCCAGCAAGTTAACAGTAACTCACTCTTGGAAAGCTCATCTGTCACAATACCCTTAAGAGAAAATGATTTAAAAGAAAATTGGCATGTCACATTACACAGGGAAAATACAGCAGCTTAAAGTCTATTTTCCACAATAAGCATCACCCAACATTAAAACGCTTAACGAAGAGTCTTTTGGATTTATTGCTGAAATCATCTTCCTATATAACATTTTCTGCCATCATGGTCTGGGCCGTGTGCTGGTTCAAGCTATCTTCTGTTTGACCAATGACAGTCTATATAAAGCTCTTATCTAACCTATGTAATACTCTATGTAGAACATAAGGGACACTCAATTGTATTATTATTGTGAATGTTGTTATTGTTGTGTCAGAACTTGTCCGAGAGTAGGACTTCCACGGCATGTTCCTCCACTTGCCACCATGTGTGTCACAAGTGAAACTGCATCTTGAGAGGGGTCTGAGTGCAAACTCTCAAGTTACTGGTTTTATTTTGCAAAGAATTCATGCTAAAGAATTCAATACCCAGAATTTATCTCCCAATAATTTAGATACCAATAATAAACTTATGATAATTCAGGTAACAATCATAAATATATTAACTGATATAAAGGAAACATCATTATATTCTTCTTTTCTTTTTTTAAGTTTATTTATTTTGAGAAAGAGAGAGTGTGTGTACATGTGTGTGCGTGTAAGTGGGGCAGGGGCAGAGAAGGAGAGGGCTCCATGCTGTCAGTGCACAGCCCCACGTGGGGCTCCATCTCATGAACCACAAGATCAGGACCTGAGCCAAAACCAAGAATTGGAGGCTTAACCGACTGAGCCACCCAGGTGCCCTGATATTCTTATTACAGCAAGTTATATGCATTATTGGTTTTAATTGATCGTAAACATAAACTATTTACTTCACTGTTTTCTAAACTGCAATATATAAAATGGTGATATTTGTTTGAGAACTATGTAATCAGTACCTACTATAACTGCTTGATTCTGATGGTGTGTGTCTGATTGTGTGTGGAGTGCATGTGCAATTTTGGTAACTTGCTTCCCCAGACATCTAGGAAATAATGAACCTTGGTTTCTTTTCTTTTTTTTTTTTTTTGCCACTTCCACCTAATTTTGACTTCCACTATCCATAGTTCTTGAGACCCACATATCTTGGTTGTTGCCTTCTACCTATCTCTTCTGTCTCAAGCTTAAACTGGCAATTCTCTTTTACTCTGATTAAATTCTAAAGATAATAATGACATTGAAATATAGCCAAGTCTCCATTGCCACACCAAAACAAAGAAAAATGAGTTATATTTTACTCATAAAATTTATTTCAGTGATAGAAAAATCATATAATAATTAAGATATATGCCATTTATTAAAGATGTACAAGCTTTTTTGGTAAATATTTTAGGCTTTACACACCATTTGTGGTCTCACTGCTGTTTCTACTTCTGCTTCTTCCTATTCTTTCTTATGACTTAAACATGTCCTGTAATTTGGCCCTTGAGCTGTGTAGTTCATGGATCCTTGCCCATATAATATTGCTTCTTTTGCTGCTTATTACATTTTTGGAAGTTAAATTTAAAAATAACTACTTTTAAACTTAATAATTGGTTCTCTTCCATTTATTTAATAATAATTTTAAATGTCTATTAACATGTATTCTGATAATTATGTTATGAGCAATAATGTCTTTCTTGCTTCATCTTCCTGCTCCCAATTTGTTCATTTTTCCATGTTAAGGGTGTTTCCTGGGGGACATGGGATCTCCCCATATTGACAATGAATTTAATTTTTCTGCCTATAATACTCTATTATACAATTTTTAACTCACATATTCAATGTACTTATATAAGCATAATTGATTGTTATAAGGAATTTCTTTTTGAAAACACAGTAAATCTCTTATCTATCAAATTACTTTTCTTTGCCCTTAGGCAATTTAGTCATTAACTTTCTCATTTTCTTTTTTTTATTTTCTTTTTTTTCTTTTTTCTTTTTATTTTTTTTTAGCGTTTATTTATTTTTGAGACAGAGAGAGACAGAGCATGAACGGGGGAGGGTCAGAGAGAGGGAGACACAGAATCTGAAATGGGCTCCAGGCTCTGAGCTGTCAGCACAGAGCCCGACGCGGGGCTCGAACTCACGGACCGCGAGATCATGACCTGGGCCGAAGTCGGCCGCTTAACCGACTGAGCCACCCAGGCGCCCCAACTTTCTCATTTTCAATCATGAGTTGTTCATAGCTTTACTTACTCATCAGGTTAAGGGGAAAGGCAGCATTTACACATTTCTCTTAGGATTTCGTTATCTCCTACATTTTAACACTGGAGAAAATATCTTCTATAGATCACAAATGTGGAGGAGCAGCTATAAATCTAAAATTTTAAAAGACAAAAAGAAAACTATTTAATTGGAGAAAAGGAAGGAAAGGAGACATAAGTTTTACAAGGCATAGGAAGAAAATAATCAAAAGAAACTGAGAGTAAAAACAGCTATTAGTAGGCACAAGATAAACAAAAGACAGAGACCTGTCAGATATGAGTGGCAGTATTACTATCTTCTTTATGCTTAATTACTTAAAGTTGATATTCCGTTTAATTGTACATATAATGCCATAAAGAAGAACTTTTTATTCCAGTTTTATAGGTGAAGACAAATTCACAGATCATATGGAAGGGCAATAGGAATTAAATCCAAAGTCTACTTTAGACCAAAGTTCACAGACTGTATTACTATACTATCTATTTTGCTACAGTGTATTTTCAAAACAACTCATGTATTTTCAAATTATGACTTGGCAGTTTGTAGTCTCCATATGTGACCTCCTCATCTCCTCTTTATCTGACAGATATACTTCATGCATAAGCAAAACAATGAATGAATTTATATTATTTTCTCTGGTTTTGAGATAAATGGGTGTGTTTTCAAGAGAGATAGGTTTTTGTTATAGTGTCTGGATGGAAGTTTAAATTTTTTTTTTATTTAACTTCGTGTGTGAAATAAGCATTTTACAAATAAGAACTACCTTTATCAGTTACTTTACATATAATATTTAATTTTCATAACAGCTTCTGAAGGTTTTACTATTATTACTGTTGTTTATTAAGTGAAAAAAAAAATGAGCCTGGAGAGATAAAGTAATTTGATCAGATTCATCCAATTATGATTCAAACTCAGAACTATTTGGCTTTAAAGCTCATATTCTTGGATGCCTGGGTGATTCAGTCAGTTGAGCGTCGAACTTCGGCTCAGGTCATGATTTCCCAGTTCATGAGTTTGAGCCCCACTCAACTAGGGGGCTGGGTGCTGACATCTCAGAGCCTGGAGCCTGCTTCCGATTCTGTGTCTCCCTCTCTATTTTGCCCTCCCCCGCTCACACACACTCTCTCTCACACAAAAAAGAAATAAACATTTGAAAAAAATTTTTAAATAAATAAAGCTCATATTCATAGTTTATACTATTTCAGAAAACTTACAAGTGTAGGGACAAACAAAAAGTCACTAGATCTGAGAATTCTTGTATTTCTTACTCATATTATCATTTCATATGAGAGTAACAGAAAAAAATAAACTAAGGTTGCCAGATTAACAAATAAAAATTACAAAATGACAAATTATATTGGATGAGATGTATTTGTACTAACAATTGATTTGTTGTTTATTTGAAATTCAAAATTAACTGTCATCCTGTATTTTATCTACCAACTGTAAGAAGAATACCAATAAATAGACATGCTCAGAAATTGAGAACTAACCATTGTTAGATGTTATCAAAGTATGAGAACTGGGCATTAATTGTGTACACACTTTTACATTGGTGAAATTACTGAATCTTTCCAACTAAGGAAATTCAAGAAAAAAAAAAAAAGATTAAAAAATGAAGAAGGAGTGCCTGGGTGGCTCACTCGGTTAAGCGTCCAACTTCAGCTAGGTCATGATCTTGTGGTTCCTGGGTCCAAGCCCTGCCGTCAGGCTCTTAGCTGATGGCTCAGTGTCTGCAGCCTGCTTCAGATGCTGTGTCTCCCTCTCTCTGCCCCTCCTCCATTCATGCTCTGTCTGTCTCAAAATAAATAAACATTAAAAATTATTTTAAAAAAAGAAGGAATAATTAGGGGAAAAAATAATGAAAGAGGAAGGGAAAAAAAAAGGAAGGAAGGAAAAAAAGATGGTTTGAAGAAAAGAAGGATAAAAAGAAGAAAGGAAGGAAGAAATAAAAGAGAATAAAGAGACAAAAAGAGCAGTAAATAAGAGTATCATTGAAAATAAATATTAAAAATGTATCCAGGGGCTCCTGGGTGGCTCATTTGGTTGAGCTTCTGATTCTTGGTTTCAGTTCAAGTCATGATCTCACGGTTTGTGAGTTCAAGCCATGCATCGGGCTCTGTGCTGACGGTGTGGAGCCTGCTTGGGATTCTCTGTTTCCTCTCTCTCTCTGCCTTTCCCTTTTTCGTTTGCTCTCTCTCAAACTAAATAAACTTTTAAAAAAATTTTAAAAATATATCCAGTGTTGACACATAGAAATAATAGTTTCTTAGTCCACTTATCTCTGAAAATGTTCAATAAATTATAAATCTAAAATATTTGACCCACCCGTAAACTGGAAATTAGCCAACACTCACATTTTTCCATATTTCTTCCATATCCCTCACGATTGTTGCTTATTATTTCAACTGCTCCTTTTCCTTGTTATAGTATGTTATTGCTATGTTACTATCTGAATCACACCAAGTCTCCTCCTTGGCAAGGATTTGGATTAGCTTTATGTATATTTTTGTGTATGTGGATCTCAATGTGAGGTCTTAGATGATTACATGGAGATTTTCTAGCTAAAACAATAGTGGAACAATTTTCAGTATAATCACACTAAAATCATCTCCTTTATATCTTATGAGTCTGCTAGTAATTTTTTTGAAATGTTAAAATCACAACTAAGTAAAATGCATTACATGCTTTATACCCTGCTAATCTAGACTATAGAAAAAAATTTAAGTTAATAATTTTGACAATTAAACAAATATATTTAAAAGTAATAATTAATTTATTAGAATTTATCAGTACCTTTCCCAATTTTTCAGTTTGAAAAAGAGCCTTATAAAGAAAATTTAACCTTTCTTATTATAATCGAAAGTATAGATTATCTCCTTTTTTCCTTTCTGGAAAAAAATTGGCTTAGATTTGTACCATTTTGGAATTATTGGGCTTTATATTGCCTTATGCTTAGGTATGTAATTATCACAGAGATGCTTCTAGAAAAATTTAGGATTCAGGGCATTGAATTTAAGAGTCCTGTTATGCCGTGATACGAAGAACAACCAATAATTTCTATCAGCTGTGTGATCCTGTATCACTTGTTTACCACTCCTAGGGCTTTGTTATTACATCTAAGAATTAGGATTTTTGAAGTAATTGGTTGCATATTTTCTTCTCATCTCAATTCATTTTGAAAGATGAAATTATTATACTTTTGACATTTTTTGGCTTAATATAGTCAATGCATTTGGAGTCTCACATAGATTCATTCTAATTGTGAATTTACCCGCTGTATCTTCCAGTAAGGCAAACTACGTTTAATAGAGAGCAAGGAGACCTTGGAGAAACTTTAAATTCCCTGGCTCTCAGTTTTCTTATCTTTAGGTAGCTTTGGTTGTGATGGAGTTAGACATCCAAGTTCTTTTCTTGAGCCATAAATAAAATAGACCAAATATGTAGTTGCCAAGTCACCACTTTATTTGTGATGTATAGACGCAGTCATTAAATAGGAACGCAATGCGAAAGAAATGATCCACACGGAGGTGAGGCAACCCACCTTAAATCTGAGGAAACTGCACTTTCAACAATGAAATCTAATAAGCTTGAGGTTCATAAAATGACTGGAGGAAAGCCATGCATTCGAGCAGACTAGCAATTGAGACGTGGCCAATTGTGGATGTGGAGCGTTTGCACACTGGACAAAGAAAATCATTACGCAGTAGCATAAAACTTCCCCACCTCATAAAATGCTACTATTTTGCTCCTGCAAACAGCAATTTCACAACCTCCCCCCTCTTTTTTCTGTGTATTTTATGGCACGGGACTCCTTTATGGTGCCAGATACATTTAAATCTAATTTCTTTAAAAATTTTTTCTAGCCTTTATTTTTTAGTATTTTGAGAGTACTACAGCTCACAGTGCAATAATCAGTGTTGCTGAAGCAAAATATACAATGTAAAATATTTTAGAACAAAAGAAAATGCATTTCTGTTCAGTATAAGGCGTTGTCATGATGTTTTGAATATAATAATGAGATTGATATTTTACTATTTATTTCTTCCATAATTGTTATTTTTGTATTGTTTTCTTTCAGGTGTATTTTTTGATTTGCTACTGAGAGGGTTTGTACAAGGTCCTCTCTTTAATACAGAAAATACCACACACACGCCCGCCCGCCTTGCTTAAGATCCAGTTTCTACTAGCATTGACAGTGTGATCATTCTTTTTTTTCCTCTTTTATCTTTCCATCCATTTTTTTCTTGTTTCCAGAGATCACATGCCAATATCACATGCATAGCTTGTTTCTGAGACTAAGTTTTTTTGGAGGAAACTAGCTAATACAGCTCCCAGAATGCATACTCGAATGATGGCATTCCAGAGCTAGATCAATCAGAATCAAAACATTGATTATATAACCATTGCTAATCAAAAACTGGGTGGGTGAAACTCCTAATGTGCAGTAGCACCACAATTATCAAGATTTTCATTGGTGAAAGGTTGGCTTACATAGTAGTGGTGGTACTAATATGGGAATGGAAATATGATAAGAGTGGACTTGATTGGAAGTTGTTAATGGCCCTGGAAAGTATGTATGTATGTGTATGTGTATGAAAAATACCCTAGCTAGGGGCAACCAGTGTTAACCCCTTACTGTACAATTCTGGCTGTGGGTATATGTTCTGTTTTACTAAATTAGAATGATAACCATTTTACAACTTCATTTTCTATTAAATGGAAAATGATACCATCTCAAAACTTCAAATATACTAAAAGAACACTATCTCGGGGCGCCTGGGTGGCGCAGTCGGTTAAGCATCCGACTTCAGCCAGGTCACGATCTCGCGGTCCGTGAGTTCGAGCCCCGCATCAGGCTCTGGGCTGATGGCTCGGAGCCTGGAGCCTGTTTCCGATTCTGTGTCTCCCTCTCTCTCTGCCCCTCCCCAGTTCATGCTCTGTCTCTCTCTGTCCCAAAAAAATAAAAAATAAAAAACGTTGAAAAAAAAAAATTAAAAAAAAAAAAGAACACTATCTCATAGTTTTTGGTGGGTCAGGATTCCAGGGACAAATTAGCTGAATGATTCTGGCTTAGGGTCTTTCATTAGGTTGCAATTAATCTAGTCACCTTCAAGAGAAGGCTAGAAGCAAGATGCCTCAAATTATTAGAAGTATTTAAAATAATATGCAGACTAGATGTAGTGAATTATTTTAGTGCCATTTGAGATTTATTGGTTTAAAGGTTATACATAGTGTAATAATTAATGGAATATATCAGAAAATGAAGCCTAGGACTTGGAAGCATACATGAAAAGTTCCAATAGTTTTCTTTGGTTTAGTCAACATTTTAAAAATCATGCTTCTTTTTAATTAAGGAAATTATGGAATGTGTCTTTGAAAAAAAATTGTGGCTACCTCCTCTATACAGGTTCTAATCTACATTTTGAAAGAGGTTTCAAAGAAATAGATGGTATACTTTTAACTCTCATAGTAACTTGTAATTAGGTAGCAGATTGCATATAAGAAATAAGCATGCTATTTTTTTCTTAAAGAATTGAAAATACATAGAAATATATATCAATCCCATCAAACTTGTATTTGATCAATTAACTTATGAATCAAAAATAGTCTATACTTTTGGATTATAATTTTGAACATTTTGTACAAGTATATCAAGTAAATGATAGGCTAGCAATGAAATAAAGAGAAGATTTGAACCAAATATCTAATTATCAGCACATTCATTACCACTGTTACATAACAAATCACCACCTCATTTAACAGCATAAAAAAATGGTCATGTTTACCTCACAGTTTTTGTGGGTCAGGATTCCAGGGACAAATTAGCTGAATGATTCTGGCTCAGGGTCTTTCATTAGGTTCCAGTTAATCTTTCATCTGGGGCTGGTTTATCTGAACCTTCATTAAGATTGAATAATCTACTTCCAAACTAAGGCACATGGCAACTGGCAGGCCAGAGTTCCTCATCGCTTAGATGTCTGCATAGGCTAGATAAAGAAACCTTAACGTGGCACTTGGCTTCTCCCAGTATCCTCCCAGGACACTCACGTTAGTTCTTAATATGTTTTTGGATTAAGATAAAAATCTTAGAAATGGTGGTGGCAATATCTAAGTGATTTGTGTAGCTCATCTTTAGTGTGTTGGGGGCAGATCCACACATAACCATTGAATCTTTAACTCTGAGTCAAGATCTTCTCTTATCATGTTGGTAAAAAAGAAAAAAAAAAATCTCTACAGATACTCAAGATCATGATACATTTGGTCAACAGATTGATGATTTCTTTCAGAAACTTTCTCCTATGTGAATATTTTTATCATTAGTAACTATCTGCATATTTTCTTTGACATTTATTTATTTCAGTTTTTCATTTCTACCTTATAAACAGACTTTATACCTTTTACAAAAATGTACTCAAATTTTTTTCCATACATTTATCAAAATCCATAGAATATACAAGTTCAAAGAAAGGAGTTCAAGTACTTTTAAAAATAATACCACCTCAAAATATTTATTCTGAAGAGTTTACACTGTCAACATAGGAATAATGTTCCCTCAGACAAACAAGAACTCCTCATGAGTAAGTAAATGATTAGAAAATGTTCAAAGGTGGTTTTCTATTATCCAATACATTTCTAACACTATAGTTGCACTTTGCCTAAAAATATGTTTTTTAAAATCTCTGTTTTTGTCCCATTTTTATTTTCATTCAGTCATCAATTTTCAATGAGGGAAATTCATTTTCATTATATCAAAGAGTCCTTTCACAAGAAAAAAAAATCTCAGTTTTTTTGATGATGGTTTACTATGTTCTACTTATATATAATATGTCATCAATAACAATATCACCAAGATAATAGAACTCTTACTTGTAAGACCATCTGGCTTGTCTGGACATGTGCCTCTCTTGGAGATGACCAAAGGGTAAGAAGGAAAACAAACAATGTTGTTTTGACCTAGGCACAGGACCAACAAGCTGTAATTTCCATCTTATCCTATAGGCCAAATAAGTCACATAACTCAGCTCAAAGTCAAAATGAGAAGAAAATGGAAAGCATAGCAAAATGTTGAAGAAATGGGGCCATTAATGCCATCTACCACTCAACATTAGAGACAAATTAAAGAAACTCACAAAATAAAATTAAGTTTGATCTAAATTTTCCTAAAATTAGATACCTTAGTTCTGTTAAGTGAAAACTAATTATATTTAATAAAGTTGGATATGGATATTAAAAGGATACAATTTTAAATCATAAGAAAACAAATCCATAATAAAAAGCCAATTAGTTAATCTTCACTGGTTAGAGGATGCTAAATTACAGTTTATAGAGAAGTCCTTACAGACATCCCACGGTTATGCATTTTCAGAATTTTAAGATAAAAATTTGTTAATGAATAGCCAAGAAAGGTAGAAATCTCTCATTTATGTCTACAGGATATAAAGAATGAATAATATTTTCTAATGAGGTTATGTTATAAGACCATGAAATGTAATGCTCTGGAATTCTTCATAAAGAAATATTTCTGTTAAAGGTCAGAGGATATATTAAAATTTCCATGAGCAAAATATAATAAAGATATATGATATTTGAATGAATATTAATGAATAAGCAATTCTTCACTAATATAGGTTTGCATATTAAACAAAGTATATTTTCAAGTGGTTACATATATAGATATATACAAGTAGGAAAAATATTTTATCAGTCACCAAATATTTTATTAAAAATATTTTCAGTGTAATCATGAATTGGTTATTGTAGCCAATACATGCAGACAAAAATAGTCTTTTATGTATATAAAATAACTGAATGGCCAATTTCTTTAACAGCCATTACTCATAATTGATAATGTTTAATTTAATACAAAATTAATTTTGTCAAGTAATAATTAACATTTTACTTCTGCTATAATCATGTAATCATTTATTTATATTTATCTTATACTGATTTTTACTTTGATCTTTTTAATATAGGAAGTGATAACAATTTTTAAAATGCAAGAATATTCAGTAAAAAATGAGTGTCTACTTGAAACTTGATGTCCTTATCTCCATAGCAACTATTTCGGTGTTATTTTATAGATTTATGCATATGTATTTTACAGATACATATTTTTATATATAAATATTCATATACCTAAAATTATAAAATACTTAAAAGGCAGCTCTACACCTGAGTTTCCTTTCATGAAAAAATGTATCTGGGCGACCATTTCAAGCCAGTACACGGACATTAGCCTAGACCCCTACTAACGATGCATTATTAGTATGGCCATTTCCTTACCTATGACTTTTTAATATTCTATAAATCTTCAAAGATGAAATGCACATAAAAATAATATCATGGTACATTTAACTCAATAATGAAAACATGGGAAAAAACTGTACATTTAAATATCTGGATGTGAAGATGGTTTGTTTGGGGGAAAGTGCAAGAGACTGATTCTAAACTATTCATGTCTCAGAATTTAGCAAGATTTGTAACCAAGTCGTTAGGTAACTTCATGAAATCAGATTATGAAGCAGAATTCTGTTAGAGTCTGTAAATCTGTTAAATCAACCATACGTGACAGTTCTACAGTTTGTCCAATCAACCCTTTTGTATTTAGAACATTTTTCATCATTTCTCTTAATCATCAGGATTTTACAGCAAGAAATAACCTCCACCTGGATGGATGTTAAATTGGGGGGGGGGGCAACTAATCGCTGAAGACCTAAGAAATCAAGCTATTTATCATCAGTAATAACGGTTATACACTATTCACAGGGAAGAACAAAGAGCCTGATAGTTTATTAACTTTTCAGCTACTCATTTTTTTATCATCTCTTTATTGTGTTTTAAGATATTCTTGTTGTTGGCCAGTAGATTTAGGTATGAGATGTTGATGGCTAAAACCCATCTAAGAGTATGACGTTGGTTCACGTAATTCTGTCAAAGTGAACAGATTTCATCGTTGTTGCTACCATGGTGTGATGGACAACCTGTAAGGGCAGTGCCAACTTCACAGTGACCCCTGCCTCCTCTTACTCCACAAACTGGTGCACTGTATCTTCCTAATTGTGAGCTGTATTTGGTGACTTGCTTCTAATCAAGAGAATATGGCAAAAGTAACAAATTACCACTTTTGAAAAAGACTCTGGTTTTCCTTTTGCTTAACCCTCCCTCCCCCCCCCCCCCCATCTCTCTCCCTCTCTCCTTTTCTCTTTCTCCCTTCACTGTGGGGGAAGCAAGCTGCCATGTTGCTACAGAAGTAATGTTAGAGAGATAAATGTGACAAAGAACTGATATCTCCATCAAACAGCAAGAAATGACCTGAAGCCTGTCAACAGCCACTTCAGGGAAATTGAAAATGAATCCTTCCTTAGGGGACCCGTGCAATGACGGCAGGCCAGCTGACCCCTAGTCTTGTGAGTGGCCCTGATCCACACTCAGCTAATCCTTGCCTGAACTCCTGACCCACAAAAACTATGAGATAATTAATGTATCTCTTTTTGAGCTACTAACATTTAAGGAAAGTTTGATACAGCAAGAGATAACTAGTATATGTGATAAGAGTTATGCTGACATTCTTTAGGAACAGTATATGAAAACCTGTAAAGTGACTTCTTGATCATGAGAACAACATAAAATATAAGACAAAATTATGTGTAATAAACACACATAAAATATCCATGCTAATTCGGAAAAAAAAGACATCTATAAGAATAGTTTTTAGGTCATTGAAATACTATAGGATGAAGTGAAATAAATATTAAAATCAATAGAGCTAGTCATCTCACTGAAGTTAGTTTTAATCTTCCTAGTCCAGTGTCTATGAAAACCCAGAGAAATCCAAAGCCAACCACAAAATGCAGAAATAGATTATGAATATCTCAATTAGGATTCAACTTATAATTTGAATGAGTTCTTCAAAAGAGAGAGAGAACAAAACTTAAGAGAATATTTCTCATTTACTAACTAAATTAAAAACTGTCCTAAAAGAGTAGAATCCGTACATAACAGAATGCTCTGCTCTAAAAAAATGCAGGTTTTCTTTGGAGACATCCCACAATCTTTCTCGTTTATCACAAATTTCTGTACAATAGGTTCCTGGAAATCAATGAAAAATCAACACTGCCACTGTGTAATACATGGCATCCATAATACGTTCTCTATTTACATACAGAGAGGGACGGACCTGAATATTTTCTTCTATGTGGGGCTTTGGAAATGATCTTTTATTTGCCTTGAGTTTACCCATCATACAAGCAATAGTTCGGAAGAAAATTATAGATGATCTAATATGTTGAATGAAGCCACAAGTGTACATACTCCCATTAAGTTTTATGTTTTTATAATTCTTTTGCTGCTTTTTTTTAATGGGACTAAACAGCTCAACTTTCCTAAAAATATAAAGAATAGAGTCTCTATATATTTTGTTCATTATTAAATGTTTTTTTTTTTTTCAGAATTGTTGTGTTGATTTTCAATTGAGTATATAACAGGTAATATAACTACATGTTTTTAATTGACTTTCACCCTGGCGCACAATAAAATACATTGTGATCCTGGAAGGGAACACCCTACATTTTACACTTCCATACAATCAGCAGTGCGTTTTAGCATAGCAAAGGCTCCATAAAAAATAGTACATACACTGTTTTCAGGTAGACACTATTACCCAAAAAGTTTGTTTTAGTAGCATCATTCTTTAAGAGTCTAACAAACTTTTAGATGGATGTGAGAAAACTAATACTTCTCCTCGGAAACAATCTAGTATCTAATTTTCAGTTATGAATTATGAGGAAACTGTCACTACATCTATTCTTTTTGTATCTTCCCTTTGTTAGAATACCCTCTTCCAGTACCTAATGTGTTGCTGTGCACACAATGAACAGTAAATGCTTATAAACCAGTCCTCTCTAAGATGCTTTATCAAAAAAATAATTGCATTTTTGCCACTATATTGATACCATTAAATTAAGAGTGGAGAAAAAAATGAACGTGGTCTTAAGTGAAGGAAACATTTTATAATTATCTGATAAACATGAACAAAGTAGATTTTCAATTCCACTGTTTTCAGCTCTAAATTAGGTTTTAGTTCCTAATCTAATTTAGCATTCTATTTCTGTAGAAATTTTCTAGATAACATTTCAACTCTCCACTTCACTTAGTCTATCAGTTCCCAATCTTATCTGTGTAATGAAGACCAGACTTATTCATGTACGTCGGATTGGGCAGAATAATCTTTCCATTTTGCTACATGTCTACATGACAGCACCACTCAGTAGGGACCAGTAATTCTAATCGTGCAGTTCATCCTCTTGTAATATGAAGTTAAGAACTCAAATTTAGGCAATGCTTCAATAAAGCTAATCTGGCTGCATTTGTAGAGATAGTTCCAAAATTAACGTAACCAAGAATATTGTAACTTTTCCCCAAATATTCTCTTATTCTTTCTTTCCTTTTTAGTGTAGAAAAATACCCCACTTGACTAATACCTGAACTCACATTTAATCTTTAAACCTGCACTGCCTTGAATACTTCTATACTGATCCTTCTTAAAGATATTTCAGTTTTCCAAAATCTCTGCACGCTTGTAAATGTGATTAAATTTTATTCAACTGTTTGAATTTCTTTTTTTTTTTATGTTTATTTATTTTGAGAGAGAGAGAGATAGAGCATGACCAGGGGAGGGGCAGACAGTGGGGAAGAGAGAGAATCCCAGGATTTGAACCCACAAACCCACAAGATGATGACCTGAGCCAAAATCAAGAGTTGAATGTTTCATTGACTGAGCCATCCAGGCATCCCTCAGCTGTTTGAATTTCTAATTGTGACATGTTTAGGTTGTATATTGTACATTTGCCAATTTCCTTCGGGAGATTTCCTCTACTCTATTGTATACAGTATTAGTGAGAAAATAACTCTGGCTTTGGGGGTGGGTCAATTTTTCTTCTCTTCAGCATCCTTAATACAGGTGAGTTGCACTGACTTATACTTGCTTGACCAAGCAGACCTTTGCTTTCTCTCTGGGGACTTTATAGCCTGTGCTAGCAGCATAAGGACATGAGGGAGAAATGTAGATCATTCACTGTAGTGGTAGTGAAGAGACCAGACTGTATCATTACAAACTTGTCTGCTCTATTTCCTATTCCTTCCACATGAGAAACTCCCCTCCTAATTCTCAGACTGAAACTCTAAACCCTCCTCTAGCTTTAGTCCCTTGTGCATATAATATCCAGTTTGTCAGAGGAAATAACTATTGAATTTAACCAAGAAACTATTGATCTAGAATGCAGCTTTCTTCAACATACTTTAACACCATAAATGTCCTATTTTTTCTTCACTATGAAGGAAAGTTGAAATTGTGTATCACTTCCTGATTAAGATAAAGACCAAAGTTTTGTGAATTTTAGGGAACTGATTTTTAAATATATGATTAGGAGAAGATTTAACATCATAAATTAAGGGGAATACTTCTATGACATGAATGAAAAATGAAATAAAGTAAAATAAATATTAAAAATTCAAATACTTGGGACACCTGGGTGCTCAGTAGGTTAAGTGCCCAACTTTGGCTCAGGTCATCATCTCACAGTTTGTGGATTCAAGCCCCGCATCTGGCTCTGTGCTGAACAGCTCAGAGCCTGGAGTCTGCTTCAGATTCTGTGTCTCCCCCTCTCTCTGCCCCTCCCCTGCTTGCACTCTGTGTGTGTCTCTCTCTCAAAAATAAATAAACATTTAGAAAAATTCAAATACTTGAGGGGCACCTGGGCGAGTCAGTTGGTTGAGCCTCCGACTTCAGCTCAGGTCATGATATCACGGTTTGTGAGTTTGAGCCCCACGTTGGGTGAGCTCGGGCTCCACTTCAGATGAGCTCAAGACTAGTTCTGGGCTCCACCCTCTCTCCCTCACTCTCTTCCTCTCTGCACCTCTTGGGATTCTCTGTTTCTCTCTCTCTTTCTCTCTCTCTCACCAGCACTCTCTCTCAAATAAATAAATGCAAATTAAAAAAACTTCAAATACTTGAAATATATATTTTAAATAGGCTAGATATTCTAATTGTAGATTAAAATAAAGAAAAATACGTGTGCAGTGGGATAATCAAAATAGGAAAATAGGAAGTACAATATTTAGGTAAATATTTGTAAACAGATTTAGCTTAATGAAGAATTTCCATCACTTCTCTTCATTTCACTTATAATTTTTGCTCCCTTACCTTAACAGAACTGTATATCCATTTACATATAGTTTAAAATTATTTAAATTAAGGTTTAGGTTTTATTTACAATAAATGAATAGGACTATTTACACTAAATTTGTATTCACCTATATTCCTGATATATGCTTTTTGAAATCTTAAGTTTGCAAAGTCTATTTTTGTTTTTATCTACTGTAGTTATTCATGATGTTTGCCTATTTCAGTGTACAGAGAAAATACTTGAACATGCCCTGTTAACAATTTAAAATGTAAATACTATTAAAAACATTATGGATCAATATTTTGCTATTGATATTTTTTAATTTGCTTAAACCTCATATTATTTCCACATATATTGCTTTATGCTTTTGCTCTAAAAAAATAAGGAGAGTTAAAAATATTAATTACCTGAGGGTTGATGGGGGGTGGGAGGCAGGGCAGGGTGGGAGGGAGGGCAGGGTGGGTGATGGGTATTGAGGAAGGCACCTTTTGGGATGAGCACTGGGTGTTGTATGGAAACCAATTTGACAGTAAATTTCATATATTAAAAAAATAAAAAAAAATAATAAAAAAAAAATAAACGTTAAAAAATATTAATTACCTGGGAACATAATTATGTCAAATCATTTCATAGAATTGATTGTGTCAAACCCAAACAATGCTAGAGTGAGGTTTGTTTTTTTTTACAAGCTTTTTAAAATAAATATCAGGGAGAGATTTATTAAGAAACAAGTTGTTTAGAGTAATTTGTAAATCATTTGTATCTCACATCACTCCACGTGACTAGTCAATGCTGCAAATTGTGGTTTTGCTTCAATTCATCATTTAATTTACAAAGTAATTATTTAGCTTCACAGTAAAATGTTTTAAATATCAAATCCCTTTCCTGCTTAAAACATTCATATAAAAACTAGAATTTCCCATGCAGTGGGAAATGTGTATTGCAAACTGGACTGAGTCGAAGAACAGTGCTCAAACTGTTCCATTATATCAAAGTTGGTGTACCCAGCAGTGAACTTCTCCCACAAAAACTGATTGTATGATGGAGGCTGGTTATGACTTAGAAAAAAGGAAAACAACTGTTCCTTCATAACAATACGAATAAACTAATGGTTTATTTTAAAAACATTTCTAGGCAATTTCAAGAACTGCAGTGTTCTAAATACACAGAAGATTCTAGAATGTCTGTCTCTAAAATGCTACAGAATCTGTAGCACTCCACACACACACAAAATGTTTTTTTCTGTTGTTCACTATACCAAATAAAGCAAATGTAAATAATGTATTTTCCTACTGAAATAACTCTCTAGGGAATTAAGTTTCTGAAACACCATTTATGTTAGTACTAAAAAAAACACATTTTTTTTTCATTATGTCCTCCTCAATACATAGGCATCTATTTAGGCTTCTATAGATTTAAGTACATTTGAAAATCTTATGATTGTGGATTACATGTGGTTAACTATTTCCATATGTAACATAATCATTCGTAAGAATTCATTATATATTTTGGTTGTAGCTTCTTCTTTTTTTTTTTTTTTTAGTTTATTTATTTCCTTTCAGAGAGAGAGAGAGAGCACATGAGCAGGGGAGTGGCAGAGAGAGAGGGAGAGAGAGGATCCCAAGCAGGCTCTGCACTGTAAGTTCAGAATCCGACATGGGGCTCAAACTCATGAACCATGAGATCATGACCTGAGCCGAAATGAAGAGTCAGATGATTAACCTACTGAGCCACCCAAGCACTCTGGATATGGCTTCTTATCAGATATACAGTTTATGAAGATTTTCTCCCATTCTGTAGGCTGCTGTTTCACTCCATTGATGTTATGCTTTGCTGTGCATAGTTTTGGGTTTTTTTTTGTTTGTTTGTTTTAGCTTTTTAGTTTCTTGTCTACTTTTGCCTTTGTTGCCTGTGCTTCTGTATTCTAGCCAAAAAATCATTGCCAAGATCAATGTCAAGACACTTTTTTCCTTTGTTTCCTCCTAGGAGTTTAACAGTTTCAGGTCTTACATTTATGTCTTTAATATGTTTTAGTTGATTTTTTACCTAAGGATGTGACACAAACATCCAATTTCACTCCCTTAGAGGTGGATATACAGTTTTCCCAAAACCATTTATTGAAGAGACTGTTCTTTCCTCATTGTGTATTCTTGGTGCCCCTGTCAAAAATTAGTAGACGGTATGTGTGTGAGTTTATTTCTGGGGATCTTGATTCTGTTCCACTGATCTCTGTGTCTATCTTTATGCCAACACCATAATGTTTTGATTACTGTAGCTTCGTAATACAGTTTGGAATAAGGAAGCAATAGCTCTAGCTTTGTTCCTGATCAAGATTGCTTTAGTTATTCAGAAGTTTTTGTGATTCCATACAAACTTTAGTATTGTTTTTTCTATCTCTGTGAAAAATGCCTGTGGAATTTGATAGGGATTGCTTGAATATGTAGATCGTTTGGGTAGTTCAAAGATTTCTTCACCTCATACCATATGTAAAAATTAGTGTGGAATTTATCATATGAGTAAGTTTAAAACTAAAACTATAAAGCTGTGAGAAGGAACTTAGGAAAAATATTTGCAATCTCAGGGAAGACAAAGATTTTATATGGAGCACCAATAGTAATAATAATAAAGATATAACAATATGGCCATCATTTAAGAAACAAACACCTGCTCTTTAAAAGCAAAAAAAAAATACTGGGAAAATATTACATACATGTTATGTAATATATATTATAAGGCATATCTGGCTTTATTGCACTTTGCAGATGTTGTTTTTTTACAAACTGAAGGCTTGTTACAGCCCTGAATTGAACAAGTCTGTCGGTGCCATTTTCCCAGCAGCATTTGCTCACTTCTTGCCTCTGTGTCACATTTTGTTAATTCCCTTAATATTTTAAAGATTTTTTCATTATGATTATATCTGTTATGGTGATATGTGATTAGTGATCTTCGATGTCACCATGCAGTTGTTTTGGGGAATCACAAACTGCACTCATGTAAGACAGCAAAATTAATCAATAAATGCTATTTGTGTTCTGACTGCTCCACTGACTAGCCATTTCCTTTCTCTCAGTCCTACCTATTCCCTGAGACATAATGCTGAAATTAGTCCAATTAATTACAATGGCTTCTAAGTGTTCAAGTGAAAGGAAGAGTCACACATCTCTCACTTTAAATCAAAAGCTAGAAATGATTAAGCCTAGTGAGGAAGGCATGTCAAAAACCAAAATAGGCTGAAAGCTATGCCTCTTGTACCTAGTAGCCAAATGGTGAATACACAGGAAAAGTTCTTGAAAAAAAGTAAAAGTTCTATTCTAATTAACACCCAAATGATAAGAAACGGCTTTTTGCTGATTGGAGAAAATTTCAGTAGTCTGCATAGAAGATCAAGCCAGCCACAATATTCCTTTAAGCCAAAGCCTAATCCAGAGCAAGGCCCTAACTCTCTTCAGTTCTGTCAAGATGATGAGAGGTAAGGAGCTACAGAAGAATGGTTTACAGAGGTTGGTTCATGAGATTTAAGGAAGTAAGCCATCTCCCTCACATAAAAATACAAGGGGAAATGGCATGTGCTGATGTAGAAGCTACAGTAAGTTATCCAGAAGATGTAGGTAAGATAATTAAGGAAGATGCCTATACTAAACCACAGATTTTCAATGTAGACAAACAGCCTTATATTGGACTAAGATGTCATCTAGGACTTTAATAGCTAGAGAGAAGTCAATGCCTTGTTTTAAAACTTCCAAAAACAGGCTGGTTTACTTGTTAGGTGCTAAGGCAGCTGGTGATTTAAGGTGAAGCCAATGCTTATTTACCATTACAAAAACCCTAGGACCCTTAAGAATTATGTTAAATCTACTCTGCCTTTGCTCTACAAAAAGGACAACCAAGCCTGGATGACAGCACATCCATTTACAACATGGCTTACTATTTTAAATCTACTGTTGAGATCTACTGGTGAGAAAAAAAGATTCATTTCAAAATATGACTGATCATTGACAATGTAGCTGATCACCCAAGATCTCTGATGGAGATGTACAATGAGGTTAATGTTATCTCATGTCTGCTAACACATCTATTCTGCAGCCCATAGATTAAGGAACCATTTTGACTTTCAAGCCTTATTATTTAAGAAATACATTTTGTGATGACTTAGTTGCCACATATAGTGATTTTTCTGATGGACGTGGGCAAAGTAAATTGAAAACCTACTGGAAAAGATTCCCATTCTAGATGCCATTAATAGCATTTGTGATTCATGAGAAGAAATCAAATGATCAATATCAACAGGAATTTGGAAGAAGTCGATTCCAACCCTCATGGATGACTCAGAGGGGTCAAGACTTCAGTGGAGGAAATACCTGTAGATGTGGTGGAGATAAAAGAGAACTAGAATTAGAGATGAAGAGATGCAAAATCTGATCATTTTATCTGGGGGCAGTATTTTTGCTGAGGAATTAATCCCACTTCTGCATGACCTTGCCTTGATGTGTATTTGTAGGATCTGATTAAACTGGAAAGAGAAAGATTTCTTATCAATAAAACCCATACCCTGGGGTGAAGCAGGTGGGTCAGGCTATACTGTAAAGAACTATGTGAGAACTGAAAGGACATTACTTAGTAATGATGACCTGTAGTTTAGGAATTGCTTGAAGGGATTTAACTCTGTTAATCTTTACTTCAACATACGGTATAAGAAGGTGCAGGAAGGAAACAAAAGCAGAGGAAATAGATTTCTTTTTCTTTTCTTTTTTTTTTAACATTTTTTAAAATTTATTTTTGAGAGACAAAGAAAAACAGAGCATGAGAGAGAACAGGAGGGCAGATAGAGAGGGAGACACAGAATCTGAAGCAGGCTCCAGGCTCTGAGCTGTCAACACAGAATCCGACCAGGGGCTCGAATCCACAAACCATGAGATCATGACCTGAGCCAGTCTGATGCTTAACCAACTGAGCCACCCAGGGACCACATGGACTTTTTCTTAAAACAAGCAGAGATGGATAGTTTATTTTTTGTTGTTGTTGAAAAATAGAGTAAAAAAGAGTATATTTGGAATGTTGTTTATACAGGAGTTTTTAATACAAAATTTCATTAACTTAATTTTAATTACAACTATTATTTCATGTGCTGTCTCTTTTTTATGTATGTGGTTTTATAATGGAGTAACTTCTTATTTCATGTTTGTTTCCTTTCAAAAGATTGTGTCTAAGTCATCAGTTTACCAAAAACTAAACAAAACAACAACAAAAACTAGTAAAACTAAATAAGAAAACCAGAAATATTTGCAGAACAATTTATCTTCTTTCATTTGGTATAGCTTTTCAATTCTACTATTTTCCTGTCTTATTTTTTGTTCCTAATTGCAACTGTGAGATTCATAACCAACTTCTTACTGAATAAAGAATGTAATTAAGAACTTTTTGTAGACTTAGTTGTAGCTTCCTGCTGAGATTATTCTCTAAATAGTGATAAAACATATGTGACCAAGGCCATTAAGTTCTGCAGGATTTCCATCACTTAGGAAAGATGGAACATTCTTTAGGAAGAATGTACACATTTTGTTTTATCGTTATTCAAGCAATGGGTGTCTTCTAAATATCTGATTCTCTGACACAAACATGTACAGTACTGTTTACAAAAAAAGACCTATGTAATTATGGTCACTAATTTGCTTTAGAAAGGTAATCCTGGTGAACAATGTTCCTGCTATTGAGTAGTTGTGAAAATACATAGCTTATGAATGTAACAATCTGTATGTTTTGCTTAAAATATTGTTGTAATTCACAATTATCAATGTTAGAAAATGAGCTTCAATAATTCTTCATCTCATATGCCTGCAGTTTTGTTCTAAAAATAAATAAAAAGGTTAATCTTCAACACATGAATGACTAAAAAGAGCAACTCCTAGGAAATAGTTATCTATTATATAATGTTTTTATATTTTTAGATTTTATATTTTTAAATCTATTTTAAATATTTGTTTATTTTTGAGAGACAGAGACAGAGACTGAGCAGGGCAGAGGTGGGGCAGGGAGAGAGAGGGAGACACAGAATCCAAAGCACGCTTCAGGCTCCAAGCTGTCAGCACACAGCTGGACACGGGATTCAAATTCACAAAACATGAGGTCGTGACTTGAGCTGAAGTCAGAGGCCTAACCGACTGGGCCACCAAGGTGCCCCTACATTGATTTATGATAACTATTGTGGACATGTTTATTAAGCTATGTTTTTCTTTAGTGAAAAAAATCAATTGAATCATGTATTCAATAATACTTGGAATTACTTCTCAGAATCAAACTAAATCGATTAATGTTGTTTTCAAATTGCAGTTAGGAAAATCCACTTATTCATGTATCTTTTTCATTAGCATCCGGTAAGTATAATTATGAATCTGAAGCCCTAAATTTACAAAAAAAGAAAAAAAAAACCTTCACAAAATTCCTTAAGTTTTTAATACTAAGAATGGACAGTTTTATTTATAATGATTGCCATTTTTATTATTTATTGATCTATCTAATTTAAAAAATTTATCCAAAGAAAACAACTGGATTGTGACCTATGTAGTCATAGCTTAATATTGAACAATTTAATTAAGGGGAGCTCTATACGGATTGTTGTTTCTCTGTGTTGCATCCTAAATTCTGTTAATTTGCTCCAAATACAGCCACATCAGCCTTCCCAAATTTTAATCCTTCTTCTATTAGCTCATTGATATAGATGTTCTGCCTGAGTTTCTTCTCTCTGTGCAGCGATGAGGAAATTGTCACTGTAGGATTAATGTTTTTTTTTTCCCAACTTTTTTTTTCAGGTATCACAGTCATGTGCTGTGATCTACTTTCAAAAAACAGTCATATAACTGATATAACAGTCCAAAATGACTGGTATTTTATAAATGCATACCATGAAGTTGAACCATAGATGAGGCAAAAAAAAAATGCCAAGCCATATATATAATCACCAAAGAAACAATGGGAAAAAGTATTTAAAAATGTGCAGAGAACGTGGTAATAAGATGATAATGAAACAAGAAAAGCCAAGAGTTCATGATAAAATAGACCATGGATGATAGAGAAAAAAGCTGATTTGGCTCTGGAGTCAGCCAGTTAACATTCACTGAACTTCAGACCACACATATTATTACAGTAAGTTCATTTTCCTTTGTGGTTGCTCAGGTGCATCTCTGTTTTGTATGAATAATTGTGCCTGCTTTATAGAGAAATGTTATTAGCCTTGTGATACTCTTTGTCATACTGAATCATAGGCTACTAATTATATCTCAAAGAGGTAAACAAATTTATCGCTTGCTAAGCAAAACAGAAATGTAATTTCAATGTACAGATTCAAACTAAGTAAGATTTAATCTAAAATAATATCACTTAGAGAAGGATATATTTAGGCATTGAAAGAAGCAAGATTGTTTACGGATTGGCTGATTCACCACAAATGTAGATTTAATGGAAAAATCTGTTGCTTGGCTAACATTCGGAAAAGAGGTGTTGTCACTGATTAGCTTATTTTCCGAGGTATGCACTGTTCAGTAATTCTACTGATTAATTAGTAAAAGTATAAATCTCTCTCTTTCTCCTCTTTCTTCTCTTCTATCTTTCCCTCTCCCCGTCTCTTTGATTATATGTTGAATGTTTGGAACACTGGACAAAGAATTTTAACTCTGGACTCAGTCTTCTCCTTTATTTTAGAAAATATTTACTGTTATTCTTGCTCTCTCCAACCCACTTTTGATAATTCCTTAGCAAAGGTGTCAGAATAAATAATCCGGGGTTTTCTAGAACTTCCTCATTTTATTTGATTCTCTTGGAAGGAAAGGTGGGATTTGAAGAGGGTTGACTTTTGGCTTCAATGTTTCTCAGACTGATTTCATCTTTTTTTTTTTTTTTTTTAATGTCTTGTTGAATCATCCTTCAGAAGAGTAGCTTCTCAGAAACATTACAGTCTCGGGATCATAGTCTCCATAAAAATACTACACAAAACTGGATAAATTTCTATCAGAACTGACAGGCGGGTGGTCTTGAACTATGTCCCAAGATTTCCACGATTGACCAAAAAGAAAGTCCCTGAGGTCACCTTAGTCTATCTTAAATAACCATGCTTCTTTTTTCTTTAGTTTGGACATAGATAGTACTACTTTACTTATGGTATTAATCCAGATTAACTTTTCACAACAGGTCAGATTACCCTACTTGGCCACATTAAATTCCGTTTATGTTCCATTATATGTTGCTATTTTGTCTGAAGTTTTTAAATTGTTTTTGATCTCAAGGACATGAACTTTTAAAAATATTAACTCAGCCAAAAAGAGGAACTCATTTTTGCAAAAGTCACTGATTAATCATACTCCTATGTTGGTATGGCTCTTTTGTTTGTTTGTCTGTTTTTAGGTGCACCTCCTGGAAGACTTTAATGTTTTGGAGCCTTTCTAAAATTGTATTCCATCAACATGATAAATAAACCCTTATTATTGTATCAATTGATGCAGAGATGTTTGACAAAATCAAGCCTCCATTCATGCTGAAAAACTTTTAGCGAACTAGAACTACAATGGGGTTTTCTCAACTGATAAAACATTTATCAAAAGATCTTAAGGTAACATCATACTTAGGAGTGATGCTTCTCCTCTGATAATAGCAAAAAGGTAATATTGTGCTTTCTTACTTCTTTTACTCAACATAATACTGGAAATTCTAGCTAGTGCAGTAAGATAAGAAAAAGAAAAATTTTTATGGAAAGGAAGAAATAAAACTGTCTCTTCATAACTGTCTATTTTAAAACAAATAATCTATCCAAGAATGCTACCAAAAAATATTGTACCTTTCAGGTGAGTATAGCAAGTTCCCAATGTAGCAATGCCAATTGCTTTCCTATATGCTAACCATTAGCAATTGGAATTTGACATTTTAAAAAGCAATAGCATTTAAAATATTTCCAAAATAAAATGCTAAAGCATAAATGTAACAAAATATGTCCAGAATCAATAAGAAGAAAACCACAAAACTATCGTGAAAAAAATAAAAGAAGATCTAAATAAAAAGAACTATTCCATGGTCATGACTGGAAGAGCTCAGAAACCAACACAAAAATTATAATCAACTGCCTTTTCTTTTTTTTTTTTAATTTTTTTTTTTTTTTTTTTTTGAGAGAGAGAGACGGAGTGCCAGTGGGGGAGGGGCAGAGAGAGAGGGAGACACACAATCTGAAGCAGGCTCCAGGCTCTGAGCTGTCAGCACAGAGACCAACACCGGGGTTCAAACTCATAAACCCTGAGATAGTGACCCGAACTGTAGTCTGGCGCCTAACCGACTGAGCCACCCAGGTGCCCCAATCAACTGCTTTTTCAAAAAAGACAATTGTTGTGCCTCTTGCACAAAGGCAGTTTAGTGGAGAAAAATAGTCTTTCAAAAAAAGGAACGAGAGCAATTGGATGTCCATATGCAAAACCAAACCAAACGAAAACCAAAAAGTGCACTTAGACATGAACATTATACCTTAACAAAAAGTAACTTAAAATGGAACAATGACCTAAATTTTAAGGTCAAAACTATAAACCTTCCAGAAGAAAGGTTTAGGAGAAAAATCTATATGACCTATGTTCAACATGAGTTTTAGCTCCAGCAACAAAAACATTGTCCCTGAAAGACACATTGACAAATTGAACTTTATTAAAGCAAAAAAACTTAGACTTTGTGAAAGACACTGTTAAAACAATGAACATAAGTCACAAACTATGAGAAAATACTTGCAAGACTCTAATCTGATAAAAGAGTTGTATCTAAAAGTGCAATGAACAATAAGAAATCAAACATCCCAAACTAAAAATAAATGGGTAAAAAATATCAATGAGACACCTCACCAAAAAGATATACAGAGGGCAAATAGACACCTGAAAAGATACTGAACATCATCTGCATTAGAGAAATGCAAATTAAAACAAGGATGAGGTACTATTCCATGCCTATTCGAGTGGCTAAAATCTAAACATCTGACAAAATTGATTACTTACAAGTATGTGAAGGGACAGAAACTTTTACTAACTGCTGTTGGGAATTCATGTCGGTACATCCACTTCAAAGACAAGTTAGCAATCTTTTGTAAAACTAAACATAGTTTTGACATATGATCCAAGAATCATACTCTAAGTATTTACTCAACAGACTTGAAAATTTATGTCCACACAAAAACTTACATGTAAATGTTTATAGCCGTGTTATTCATAATTGTGCCTAACTGAACCCAACCAAGATGTTCTTCAATGGGTGAATGGATAAAAATCACTGTACTACATCCATTCAATGGGATATTATTGAACAATAAAGGAAATGAGCTACCAAATCACAAAAATACACAGATAAACTTAAATACATATTGCTGAGTGAAAAAATCCATATAAAGACAAAACATTTAACTTTTGTGCCATTCTTGAAAAGGCAGAACTAAACAGATCAGAAGTGGAATGGAGTTTAGGGTGCAGGATGGCTGAGTATGTGCAGCATAAGCCATTTTTCAGGGTGTTGAGTCTATTCTCTGTGATACTATAATGGTGGAAATATGATATTCTTCATTTGTCAAGATCCATAGAACTTGACAGCACAAAGAGTAAGCTTCAATGTAGGCAAATTTTGAATAATCATTTAAGAGGTCATGGAGTCTCAGGATGGAATGCAGACTATAATAAAAGACTAACTACAAATGTTTGAAACATTCTTAATGAACACGGTGAAGGAAAATTTGCTAACCTAAGTAACTTTGGAAATGAGAGAATCTATAAGACTAAAGAAAAATCTTTATGTAAGTACTTTACTCTCATTGATAAAGTTTTATCCTATAGGGGTATGGATTATAAATTCTGATACAGTTTTTTTTTTTTTTTTGCATACCAGAATTGAATAATTAAGTAAATGGATGGTAGGTGCAGGGAACCAGTAGTCTTACTATTAGTGTGGGTCATTACAAATTAGCAAGGAGGAAAGACCAGAATGATTTAAATGATACTTAATTAGATTTGGAAACATTAATGTGGACTCATATTTTTCTTACTATGGATACAGATGCTTACATGGAGAAGTGCACATATAGGGATTAGTATACACACATGTAACCCCTTACTCTGTCATCTGAGAGGTTTTAGAAGCACTGACATCCAAGCGAGCACACTGAGCACCAAGATATTGCTTTCTGATACCATTTGCCAATAAGCGGAACCAAGCCTCCTTGGAGAGATGGCTGATTCTAGGACTGGAGAAGAAAATACACAAGATTAGCTTGAAGCAACTTGTAGTGTTAAAAAGTAATGAAGTATTTACAACAACAACAAAATTCCTGCAGTGGGGGTTGAGGGTATGTCAAAATTAAATAGGATTCAACTGAAACATAATCCAATGTCCAAAGCTGGAATTATCTGAACACAAAAATAATTAAAGTAGTATTAGTTCATAAGCCAATTTTATTTTTTATTTTAATTAAATTTATATTTTATTTTTATTGATTTTTTCCAGATATTATTGAGTCTTTTCCAAATAAGTTTTATTTGAAAAATTAATATTTTTATTTTATTTTATTTACAAATACTTATTTAAATTCTAGTTAGATAACATGTGGTATAATATTGGTTTCAGGAGTAGTAGAATTTAGTGACTCATCACTTACATATAACACCTAGTGCTCATCATAGCAAGTGCTCTCCTTAATACTCATCACCCATTTAGCCCATTCCCCACTCACCTTCTTCCATCAACTCTCAGTTTGTTCTGTTGTCATAATCCAATTTAAAAATTACCATCCATAGGTCCATACTGATGAAAATTTTAAAAATTAAATAAATAAATGACAGAGAATGACTAAATCTCATATTCAGTAAAATTCCAAGTAATTTAGATAGATACTCTTCTCTCAAGGACATGGATCATAATTCTCCACTCTGTAAGTGTGGGTTGCACAAAGTGATTTCCTTCCAAAGCTTATGGTATAGATAGGAGAAAAATTAGTAACTTTAAAGTGGAAAAACTTGACAAACATTGCCTTAGCCAGGTGATCAGCTGAGATGAACATGAAAAGTGATAAATCAGGTTGATAGTATATACTTTTGATAGGATATGATAAGAATACACTTTTTTTCTGTGATCTTATTTCCCCCAAACTCATAACCCTGTCTAATCATGAAAAAACATTAGGTTAACCCTAATTGTGATGGAGACATTGTATGAACACCCGACCAGTACAACTCAAAACTGTCTGGGTTAGCAAAAAGAAAAAAAATAAAGAAAAAAAAAAGTCTGAGAAACTGTCACAGTCAAGAGGAGCCTTGAGAGAAATGACAATTTAATGAAATGTGGTATCCTCCATGAGATTCTGAAAGAAAAAAATTAAAGTTAGGTAAAAAAAAGAATGAGAAATTTTTAGTAGTAATAATATGATATGCAAAATGATAGGTATGATAAATACAAATATAAATATTAACAAAAATAAAGTTATACCGGGGCACCTGGATGGCTCAGTCAGTTAAACATTCAAAAAAACATTTGTCTCATGGTTCATGGGTTTGACTCCTGAGTCAGGCTCTGTACAGACAACTCGGAGCCTGAAGCCTGATCCGTATTCTGTGTCTCCCTCTCTGCCCTCTCTTATTCACATTCTGTATTTCTCTCAAAAATAAATAAACATTAAATTAAGAAAAAAAGAATTAAAAAATAAAATTATAAATATATAACCTTTTCTTCAGTAAATCAGTAAAGATAAAAAACACAATGAAAATGATATATACAAAAGTATTATGAAGAGAAAGTACTAATCACTGTTTCCAGGTATCCAGAAAAAAACATTTTTCTGTTGTCCTTAAGTGAAAGTCATCTACTTTATTAAGTTATTTGCTTTTCCATGGTTGTTGGGTCAGCAGTCAACTTCAATGTGATAACTGCTTCTGGAGGTTTTCTAATGAAGATACTTAATGGTTGTATCTTATTAATTCTTGTTATTTGAAGATAGCTGATGTCACTTCAGTTGCTAAGTGTACATCCAAAGATAAATGTTGTTTAATTTAACTGTTAATTAAGACAGCCCCATGAGATATTTTACACTGAAGATCAAAAGCAATATATCATTGATCAAGGATTCATTATGGTCATGTAGGATAATTAGATAGACAGTTGGAGAGTAAAGGTAGCCTGTACCTATTCATGATTACAGGGATGATAGGAATGATTATACCTCTTACATTTTCTACAATATTTAGATAGATTGAAATGTAAAAGATTAGAATAAGTTATGAATACAGATACTTCTAGTGCATGAGCCTACTTGTGACTGGTTCTTGTCTCTAAGACTTCACCAGAGATAAGAATGCAAGGCCATGACAGCTAAGAAAATTACTTAAATTTGTTTTTTAAGTTTTATTTATTATTTATTTTGAGAGACAGCGAGAGAGCATGAGTAAGGGAGGGGCAGAGAGAGGGAGAGAGAGAATCCCAAGCAGGCTGCACACAGTCAGTGCAGAGCCTGATGTGGGGCTCAAAGTCATTAACTGTGAGGTCATGACCTGAGCCAAAATCAGGAGTCAAACGCTTAACCGACTGAGCCATCCAGGTGCCCCAGGAAATTACTTTAAAAGACAAGATTTCAGAGATATTTGGTAGTTCGTCTGATTTATGTTTACTTCATTTGCTCTTCATATGTTTTATTTCATTCGTTCTTTCCTTTTTTCAGTATTATTGGGCATAATCAATACAATCAGGTTCCTGAGTAAGGGGCGATGCCTTGAGTCATTTACATCTAACTTCCCTAGTAAAATGTCTTTCTTCTGTATGGAATACATAAATCAGAATGGTCCAGGCATTGATATAGTTTTTTAAGACATGAGTGTTATAGCTTTTTAAATAGGCAATTCTTTTTATTTAAGCAGGAATTCAGTATATATTCATTGATGCATTTTCATAACCCAGAGTGGGAGACAGTAATAAAATTCATTTAGAGATGCCCAAATCTTCCCTAGGATGTGGTCACTGTCTATGTGCCACTTTTCCAGCTTTTCCAGCAACATTAAGGTTACAAATGAGTCATGAATTGTTACAGCAGAAATCCAGCAGTGTTCAACTCTATTTTTAAAAGGTTGTCTAATGAAGTGCTTTAGCAAATGTCCACTTGAGGCTATCTGGTCCCAATACACAATCACCTACCTTTGCCAGATTCTTTCCTCCTTGATCTGACAACTTAATTTTTCCAAGATTTTTTTTCAGACTTAGCAGGTGGAGATTGTGCATCTAAGGTGAAATCTATAAAACTTTTCAAGGATTTGTCTTTGCAAAAGACTTTGGGTAGAACAATTTATTTAGCCTAATAATTTACTAAAGCATTTTCTCTAACACCTATATTACCTCTTTCATAGGCCAGTGCCCTTATTTTGAGTGTGTAAATAATTTTGTGAGTAACATCAAGACATGAAGTAATTCATAAATTTAGTATCCATTTTTTAAACTCAGTGTCTGAAGAGGTTAACTAAAAATGTTTCTAAAGCACCCCATGAATTGAATCAAAAGCATAGTGAATATCTGTATATATTTTTAGCCTTGCAATTTCAGCAACTTGTCATGTTCCAAGTTTGGTCACGTGAAATTTGATACTAGATTAGATTCCAAGAAATCTGGATTAGTTATTGCCAAACCAGATTGAAATTGTCCATTATTTTTAAGATGACATCAGTCAAGAGATGAAACTAAGTCAGGATTTACTTAACTACAACTGTATGCAAAAGATCTATTCTTAATATTATTATTATGAATTTGCTCCTCCTTAGGTAAGCATAATAGTATTTTTGGAATGAGAGTGTTACATAAGTGGAAAGAAATATGAGAAAAAGTGTAACAGCAATGATCAGTTAATAAACTGTCAGGGAGATAGCTATTAGGGACTTTCCAGTAGCAATAGGAATCATACCACATTTGATAATTCTCGTTTGAGATCTGAAGATGTCTTGATTAATTTAGCTGAGACTGCAATTGTTCTGAGGCAAAGATACGCCTTGGAATCCTTGATATATGAAATGCTGTTGAGATGGCACCCATAGAACATGGCCTAACTTTCCATTACATGAAAATGTGGATAGGGAGTTGTTGAAAGCATATTTTGAGATCATTTGGGAGCCTTATCGGTTTCTATATTCCATGGGGTGGATTTCAGTATCTTAATTGAGTCAAAAATATAGAAGCATTGCTATTTCTGAAAAATGTGACACTAGTTGCCTAAAAATATGTTTATATCAGAAACTCCCTTATGAGTTTTTTATAGGTTGGTCTTGAGAAATTGGGAATTGTTATCTATCCTTAGATAATAGTCATCCTTTACTTAACAGATCATGAGATAACACACTTATTGTTTGACATGGAGGCTTTGTGTCACTTTTCAGACTGACCAGAAAAAAAAATGTACTGAATTGTGGTAGACAGAATGATGGTACCAAAGATGTCTACATCCTAATATCCAAAACCTAGAAATAGGTTGTCTTACATAGCAAAAAGGATTTTTGCAAATGTGACTAAACTAAGGATTTTGAGATGGGGAGATTACTGTAGATTACCTAGGGGTTTGCAATAAAATAATAAGGGTTCTTGCAAGAGGGAGACTAAAGGGTCACAGTTCTAGGGAAGAGAAGTTGGTGCTAGAAGCAAGGGTTGGAGTGATGTGCTTGGAGGAAATAAGGATGTGATGGAGGAAATAAGTATAAGCCAGGGAATCCAAGCGCCAGGTGCTGGAAAAGGCAGAAACTGAAATTTTCCCGAGTCTCTGAAAGTAACCAGCCTTTGCTGACACCTTGGTTGTAGCCCAGTGAGACTGATTTTGGACTCCTGAGCTCCCAAACTGTGTGAGAGTAAATGTGTGCTTTTATAAACCCAGTTTGTGGTCATTGGTACAGCAACAATAGGAAACTGATACAAGAACTAGACTTAGATTTATCCATATTAATACAACATTAAGAGAGGACGTGTACATGTATTATCAGAGTATCCCCACAAGGGTACTGCATCTCTTTACAATTCTGGATTTAGGCTTATGATATGTATCACTGAGTTTCAGTAAGTCTTTGGAGCATGTTTGCAATATTTATATAGTTTATCTTTCATTTGTTCCCTCCTAACACTTAGAGAAAAGAAGAACTTTAGATTTTTTTGGGGGGAAGAGTTATGTAAGTTATGAGAGTTATGTAAGATCATTAGTCCTTTTTAAACAATAACATTTTTTTCTAGGGCTCTTTGAAAATATTCAGGCACATATAGGAGACCTTCTAATTTAGTGATTTCCTTTTCCAATATGTTTATTAATTTTCCTGACCAAATTTCCTATTTCAAGCCTGAAAGTATTTCCAAAAATAGATCAGAAATTCCCCTTTATCTTATCAGTATTTTTTATAGCAGAATATCAGGTATAGTTTCCCAAAGTCTAATTTTCCTCCTTTGATTTATATCTTTTTATTGTAATTTTGAATATTAACCAGTTTACTCTTAAATAAAAGCTTCTGAAATGCCTTTATGCTGTGTATTATACTATGTATTTGTTACTTTTCTTGTGCTATGAAGATTTTTTTTAATGAGGCACGGTAGGACATATTCTTTCTCTCCTATTATTCCCTACTTTGTTTTATTTAAATACTGTTCCTGAGTTAATAAATAATGAAGTCAACGATGTGGTGTAAATCCTATTGTCTAAGACTAAAAGGCTCTAGCAAAATCCTAAATTCTGAAGCAAGATTTTAAACTTTTTTTTTTTTTTTGCTTTAGGAAGAATCTTTAAATACAAGATTAAACATCATTTCAGATAGGGTTTAAAGTCAAATCCTATAGATCTCCTTACTGGACTCATAATTCTAAGAAGTTACTGTGCCATTATATGACTTTCTTTTTCCTAAGGAAAAAAAAAAGCTCAAGATATATTTAACTCATTTGGCTCATTTTGTTTAGGAGAAGAATCCAAGGAAATGGGATCTTCATAAGCAGATGAGTAGCTGGGCAACTTAAAGCTGGAGAAAGATACATAAAGCTGGCAAAAGTATATATATATAATATTTATATACACATACATACATATATATATATATATATAGAGAGAGAGAGAGAGAGAGAGAGAGAGAAGAGAGTTGGTTTCAGAAGATTTGAGGTAAAATTAAATTTTTTATTTGTTTTTTGTTTAGAAAATTTTTGAGAGGGAAAATGCTACGTTGAAAACATTAGCTTACAAATCAAAGGAATTTGATCATTGAGTGTTTGGTATTTAGCGTTTGTACTCTTCTAGAATGTTCTTACATGCATTTTTTGACAGGTCATAAATTCACCATAATGATAATTATAATTTGAAGTCAATTTTAGTGAATTTTTATCATTTGTAAAAAAATTATATGATCAGAATTATAGTAGAATATACAGAAGAAACCAGAAAATGCTGTTTATGGCTTTGACACAGGCAAATCCATGGGAAACATAACAAGTCAATCACAACTTTGTACTTATTAATGGTGTCTCATGATCCCAACCAAACTGAGGGTATGAAATCACTGCATAATCAAAAAGTCTAGTAATCATAGACCCCAGGTTATAAACTAAGCAAAGTGACTTGAATGGTTTTCATTGCTTTTTTTTTCTATTGTACTTATTATTTTGAGAACAATCTAGTTACATGTTGTGATGTGCTACGGTGAACATATCATAAACTTTGAACTCACAATGACTCAGGTTTAAATCCCAGGTAGGTTATCCAAAGCTAGGTTCTTATGTGCATTCTCGATCCTCTGTGAGGAAGATTAGTGAATTACAATGATGCTACTAATAACCATGTCAAGATGACTATATTTATTCAACTAGTTAAAGAATGTAAAACACCTATGAGCAATCAGCTGATAATTAGCAAGAGTTTTCTCATTATATATTCATTTTTTAATCTTTTAGGTTAAGGTATGTACTAAGTTAAATATTAAGTAAATAGTCTAATAGGAATAATAACTTTTTTTTTTCTGACTAGCAAATCCATCGTTTTCTTTTAGACTATACAGGATAGTTTCCATACTTTCTTGAGGTATCTTGAATCCCTGAAGTTATTAGTTTTGTTTGTAGTGTTTTCTATTTTAGCTTTGAAAGCCATTTGATATTGGTGCCTTTAAGATTTAACTGACAGACCCAAATCTCTCCTCAACACTTTGTTCCTGAGGATTTAGGTTGCTCTTATGCAAATGAATTTCCACTGGCCCACTACTGAATTCCTCTTGAATGGGAACATAAATAGAAACAAGAACCTGAAAACATAGGTAAATAATAAAGCATTAAAATGAATGCTAATAACTTGGAAAAATATAAGACTTGCAATAAATATATCACAAAGAAATTGTCACTAAATGCTATTATTCAAAAAATTTAATTTAAAAATCAGTAGCAATGAGTTGTAGGACACACGTGCATCTTTTCCTTTTTTTAATGTCTATTTTATTTTTGAGAGAGCACAAGTGGGGGAGGGGCAGAGAGCGAGGGACAGAGGATCTGAAGTGGGCTCTGTCCTGACAACAGTGAGCCCAATGTGGGGCTTAACTTCAGCAACCGTGAGATCGTGACCTGAGCTGAAGTCAGCTGAAGTCGGATGCTTAACCAACTGAGCAACCCAGGTGCCCCAGAACACAAGTGCATCTTACAATAAGTGTAGCATCAGGAATTTATAGCAAATGAAAGTGATTTTTATTAATCACAGCAACTGAGCTCAATTTTATAATAAAAATATATTTTTTTGGGGCGCCTGGGTGGCTCAGTGGGTTAAGCGTCCGACTTCGGCTCAGTTCACGATCTCGCGGTCCGTGAGTTCGAGCCCCGCGTCGGGCTCTGTGCTGACTGCTCAGAGCCTGGAGTCCGTTTCAGATTCTGTGTCTCCCTCTCTCTCTGACCCTTCCCTGTTCATGCTCTGTCTCTCTCTGTCTCAAAAATAAATAAATGTTAAAAAAAAAAAATTAAAAAAAAATATATATATTTTTAATTTTCCTTCTTTGTTCTGCATGATGTTTGTCAGTGAACTAATAAACTTAGGAAATTATTGGTGGTTATGAAATTTAAAGTCACTACAGAGAGATACTATAGAACTAGTTAGTAAGAATAGCAATCCCGGGAGGTCCTATCACTCTCCCAACTATTCTGATGGCTTATGAAAGAAAAAGAAGGGGAAAAAAATGCTGCATCCTCACATTAACAAAAAGAAGCAGTCATTCTTCTTGTAACTAAAGATCTCTCCCTCTTCTATTCTTTATATCCTTTTTTTTAACTGAACAGTTTTAGTAGTTGTGGGTGCTCATCCATCTGCCATTTTTATAAGCCTTAAATAGTTATGTCAAAATTTAAAATCACAGGCCACTAACATCACTTAACATAAAGCTTGCCAGCTTTCAGGAGATAATCATGCTGATTTGTAAAACTAAAACCAAGGTGTGAACAAAATGTTAAATATATTGTGTTAAAAATTATTTCTAAAAGTGTAAAGGGAATATTTATGCTCTCACTTATGGTCTCAAAGCTATACATTTAGATTTGCATAGAATGAATAGAATCAAATTCTGCATACTCTAATAATCTACATCTGAAAAGCTCTCATCAGATGGTAATATTGTACCAAATTATTCATGTATTCTGTGGCATAAATTACTTAGTGCTCTGTCTTTATATGAGCAAAACACTTTCTGGAGAAAAGTTTTTCTACTTTTAAAAAAGTAATATTTGGAAAAAATAAATTAAAAATAAAGTCGTATTTGGAAATAATAACGATAGTTTAAGAATCTATATGCTGATTTCAGACTCCTGAGGTATGAATATAAGTTGTTTGTTTGACCCTAGAAAAATTACTTAATTTCTTTAATCCTCATTTTTCCCATTTTTAAAATGAGTATTGTAAGCTCCTCTTCAGGTTTCTCTGGACATGGATTTAAAAATAAAATACACAGCAAATAGCAAGGTATCTGGCACATGACAATCATTCAGTAAATACAAGAATTTATTATTATTGTTACTAGATCTGTTTTAGCAGGTTGCATTTTCCAGGAAGCAAAGTCTGAGAAGTTCAGCATTCAGCATGATTACTTAAGAAAGCTCTTGGACCCTAACCAGAGTAGATACAGGCAGGGCCTGAGCTGTAACATAGGCCTAGTGTCAACCTCTGTTACTTCACTAGGAATTGAGCTGAACTGGCCCTTTTGAGTTGTTCCAAGTCAGGCCTTTACTCTCCCTCCTCAAGCAGTCCTGGGATGTAGTTCTCCTGGGAAGGCGAGTGGTCTTGGGCAAGGTAGCTTTGAGTGTGCATTCTAGAGAGCTGAAGGATGAATTAAAAAAAAATTATTTTTGAGAGACACAGAGAAAGAGAGTGAGAATGGGGAAGGAGCAGAGAGAGAGAGGGAGGGAGATGCAGAATCCAAAGCAGGCTCCAGGCTCTGAGCTGTCAGCACAGAGCCTGACACAGGGCTGGACACTTAACTGATTGAGCCACCCAGGTGCTTCCTGGATAACTTTTAAGAGCCCTCTCTGCAAGTGGGACAACAAGCCCTTTGTGCATCATATGACAGCATTCACCACAGTTATTGTATTATATCAGTATTCTTTTTTTTTTAATACAATTTATTGTCAAGTTGGCTAACATACAGTGTATACAGTGTGCTCTTGGTTTTGGGGTGGATTCTTGTGATTCATCCCTTACATACAACACCCAGTGCTCATCCCAACAAGTGCCCTCCTCAGTGCCCATCACCCATTTTCTCCTCTCCCAGCCCCTCCCCCGTCAACCGTTTGTTCTCTGTATTTAAGAGTCTCTTGTGGTTTGCCTCCCTCCCTCTCTGTTTGTAACTATTTTTTCCCCTTCCCTTCCCCCATGGTCTTCTGTTAAGTATCTCAAGTTCCACATATGAGTGAAAACATATGATATCTGTGCTTCTCTGACTCACTTATTTCACTTAGCATAATACCCTCCACTTCGATCCACGTTGCTGCAAACGGCAGGATTTCATTCTTTCTTATTGCCAAGTAGCATTCCGTTGCAAACTTACACAGCTGCTTTGGAAAACAGCATGGAGGTTCCTCAAAAAATTAAAAATAGGACTACCCTGTCACCCATCAGTAGTACTACTAGGAATTTATCTAAAGGTTACAGGAGTGCGGATTTACAGGGGCACATGTACCCCAACGTCTATAGCAGCATTTTCAGCAATAGCCAAGTTACGGAAAGAGCCTAAATGTTCATCAACTGATGAATGGATAAAGAAGATGTGGTTTATATCAGTATTCTTAAGTGCATTTTCAGTAACATCAATATTACAAAATCAAATCACTATAATTGAATTCTCATATTCCAAGTCTCAATATTGATTGTATGTTGAATTAATATATAATATATTAAATTGAAATTTGAATTGAATATGTAACATATTGAAATGAAAATTGAATGTATATAATATAACATTGAATATATATATTGATTATATAATGTTGATTCCAAAATCAGTTAATCGTGATGCAACTTTTATAAAAGTTAACATTCATTTATATCACAGGTATCTTCACCCTATTGGTTGGTGGTACACTTGAATAATTGACAATCCCACTTTTTCACATAAAAAAAATTGTGAATGAGTCATCAGGCTAGGTTCCTCTGCTCCTTGGAAAAAAGATAACATTGTTGAAACTTGTTAATATACCCAGTGACTTTGTGAGAACATAGTGAATTGCCTGCATCTAGAGGGAAGTGAGGTTTAAGTGGGGTCTCCCCTACCTCTAGGCTTTTGCTTCCATGCATGCTAGATCTATTCCGTTGCTCGTTAACATGGCATGAAAAATCAGTCTTTAAAAATAAAATAACTTTGTTGAGGGTTAAGCATGTGCCAGGCAACACTAAAGCACTCTACATACTTGATCTCTTATTTTAGTCTATAATAATTGACTCCCATTTTGCAGAGGAGGAAGCTGAGTTGTGGTTAAATAACTTTCCAGGATGATGTAAATGGGAAAATAATTTGAACCTGGGCAGTCATATCTAAATCACAAGCCTTTCAACAGACTGTTGTTGGCTATTTTACATTCCTGGATTATAAAATCAAAAAACCAAAGCACCACACTTACATGTCTTATTCTTGACTGCAAGTGCTTTTTTTCTCCCTCTTTTTGCTACTAGTGCTTTATTGAGGCATGATTTATACACAGGAAACTTCATGAATCTTAAGTGTATTTTGTGATGGAATATGACAAATGTATTCAGGCATGTGCTGGTAAGATGACTCTCTGGAAAAAAAACAAAAACAAAAAACAAAATATATATATTAAAAAAGCCTGATTTTTAGTATTTATTGATTCTCATGGTTTAAATCCTCCCACCATGGCCGATTTCAAGCTAGCAATGGTTTAACAACTGGCTCACAAACTTGATTGTATAAGAACTGCTTCTCAGGAGTATGGGAGCCTCAGTCAGCCCATTGTTCATGTGTAATCATCTCCCAAACCAAGATTCAAGACATTTTCCTCGCTCCAGAAGATTCCTTCATGGTCCTTTCCAGAGAATCCACCTAATCACCCTGCCTTAGACAACTACAATTCTGAATTTATTGCCATAAATTAGTTTTGAACTTTATATAAATGGAACTACATAGGGTATCTTTTTATTTGTGGCTTCTTTTACACAACTTAGTATTTTTGAAATTTTCATCCATGTTTCAGAAGACACTGCTTTAAAATCATTGTGTTTTCCTATACATCTCTGTGTCCTTGTAGAGATTGTTGGTCCATTACTAGAATAGAATCTATACTTTAAACCATAGTTTTTTTTCTTTAAAACTCCTTTTTCTTGTTTACCTCCTCTAGCTACTTAGTGCATAACATTAGCCAGACAGCACATAAGATGTAAGAGAAAGCAGAAGATTCTTTGATTCTTAGTATTTCAAAATTTCAAATCACATATTTTATCAAAATAGTAATGGATGGGGAGAAGTCACAGAATGTCATCAGAAGATGTTCCTCAATTTAATTTCTCTTTTCATGGTGTGTGTGTGTGTGTGTGTGTGTGTGTGTGCGTGTGTGTGTGTGTGTCATGTGTTGTGAAGTCTCTGAATATGGTTACAGCAAAACCTGGCCACAAGATAGTATACGCCAGCCAGACTCAAACCCAAAAGAAGCCTGAATTTGGTGCACCAGGTTGGAGAGGCTAGGCCCCAGGGCCCGAGTGCAGGAGCTCTCCAGATAAACTGAGGAGTCTGATGGCCCTGGTGCTCTTTACTGTTACTTGTAAGTGCTTTTTATAAAATGATTTGTCCATGTGTGTTTAGGGAGGGCTTAATTATCAGTGCATACATTTAAATTTTAAACTCAATATCCATGTTATTAAAATTCTTTTTCACCATCTCATCACAGAGCAGTCCCCAAGCCTTTTATTTCAATAAAGCCTCAGATTTATCTTTTTGTCTTCCTTTCTCTGCCACTGTGGATTTAACCCATATTTCTCTCAACAGCTTTAAATCAAAACAACAGAATACCAAATCCCACAAATTCTTCAAACTCTGCCTTGCAGAGCAATATGGAGGGGTGTGTGTGTGTGTGTGTGTGTGTGTGTGTGTGTGTTTCCGTTGCTTAATTTCTTACCTAAATATACTCTAGTCTTTCAGCACCATCCTTAGGCTACTTATTAATACATTCTTCACAGTGGTGTTCCTTATGAAAAGGGCTTTTATTCCAGCTGTTAAAAGACATATTTCATCTCTTACCACACATTTAGTACAAAATCTAGTGATTTTTAAGGCTTTATTTAAATGAAAAACTCTCATTAATTCAATTGCTCATATCCTTAGATAATCAACTAACTCTCTGATTTGGGGCAATTTTCTCAACCTTGATGGAATTTCAGTATGCTGGATTTGACCCATAAACGAAATGGGTTGAAATTAAGAAACCCTAAGGCCTGGAAGCTCTAAAATTATACAATCTTAGAATGAAGATTATCTATTTGGTAGATAAAATTAAAGTTTACTTTATGCTAGCCAATACATAATCAACAAAGTTATGATTATTCGTTTTGTTTTCACTTACTTTCACAATAGAGTAAAATCAAATTTCGAATTATTTTTTATTTAAATAAATGTAAACATAACTTGGAAATTTTGATTATAATAAATAACAAAGCCAAAGTGATCAAAATTATCAGCTCAAAAGCATAGTAGTCACCTGGATTCACTTTGAAAAATAAGTATCTTGGGGCACCTGGGTGGCTCAGTCGGTTAAGCATCCGACTTCGGCTCAGGTCAATGATCTCACAGCCCCGCATTGGGCTCTGTGCTGATGGCTCAGAGCATGGAGTCTGTATCAGATTCTGTGTTTTCCTCTCTCTCTGAACCCCACCACCAACCTGCACTGTATCTCCCTCTGTCTCTGAAAAATAAATAAAACATTTTAAAAAAGAAAAAAAAATTATATTGATAAGACAATAATGAAACAAACACCAAACATTGACAGAATTATTTTAAAGTAAAATTGTTAAAGGAACTTGAAATTAATACAGTATCCAACATTTTTGTTTGTTTTTACTTAAATAACCTCATCTAAAATGTGAATGTATGTTTTAGTAGTTTGATATGTAAAGGGATTTATATTAATCTCATAGATAGTGGCTTGTAGAAGTTAATTTAGTGTTTATATTTTAAATTTTAACAAATTCTTTAACCATCATCCTACTCCCTCCATCCTGTTACCCTTATTTCTGAAGGTGCAAAGTTCATAATTTCTACATATTGAAGCACTCATTTAGAAGTACCAGTTTGGATAAGACTTATTCTCTAGACTAGTTAAAAATACTAAGAGAAATTGAAATAAGATTTTAAGTTAAAAAGTCTTACAGGGCTTGTTCAATATGTAAAAGAAATTCCAATAACTTTAGTGAGTGCATTAAAAAGAATAAAAAAAAAAAGATGCTTTCATTCATGTACATTTTCCCCTGACTTTAAGAATAGAAGTACTAAGAATAAATGAGACAAGATGTGTTTCCCTGGCTTTAATGTCAATTTCACTTTGCTTAATATGAGAGAAAAATTCAGGCTGAAACCTTAGGGGGAAGATGAAGTAGAATTGAGGTATTCAAAAGCATAAGAAGTAAAGATCAAAAAGTATTTTATTGCAAACTCATATTTAATAAAATCTGAAAAAATACATTAGAAAAGAATTGTAATAAAAGAAAAGATATTCTTGCAAGCCTATCTTCAATGATATCTACTTTTTTTTTTTAATTCAAGCTAATGCAATTCAACCTTAAAAAAAAAGAAAAAAGAAAAAAAAGAAACTCTTTACCATATCCCAGGTGCCATTTTAAAGAATTATAGGGATAAAAGCCGGATAGACCTTTTTAAAGGGATTTTTTTAAGACACCTGACTGACTGTACCTCTCAAAGCTCTTCTGTGCTACCAGTTGAGTCTTTATTAAGCACTCCAGAGTCAGTCCATCCCCTAGGCTCTGCAAGACTGTCTTGACTCAAGGTTGACTTACATCAGAAGGAATTAATAAATCCTAGGTTACCAGGAGAAATACTCAGTCATTCTTGCGGACATTCAGGCACCATCTTTATACCCTGATTCTAGTAATTGGTCTTAGGCTTTGTTTTGTTTTTAATCCAATTGTACAAGAGAAGAACTCATTTAAGTTCTTACTCTTAAAATTTGTTTACCTAAAGTGTTCCTGACTATCTCCTGGAAAACTCTGAACTCTGAAATAATGATATGTGACTTAAGTCCTCCAACCAACTGATAAATATCCATAATGTTAAGCTTGAACTTATCTGTCTGTTCCTGCATTACCTAGTATGTTATAGCAGATAGCATCCCACCTATCTCCACTGACAACCATGTATTTAACTCTTGAACACTCTTAATGCTATCTATATAGATCAAACCTTTCTTCTATCACCCAGCAACCTTTTTTTTTTTTTTTGTAGTTTCAAGTTTTTATTTAAATTCCAGTTAGTTAACATACAGTGTAATATTAGTTTCAGGATTAGAATTTAGTGATTCATCACTTACATAACACCAAGTGTTCATCACAAGTGCCCTCCTTAATACCCACTACCAATTTAACCCATGCCCCTACCCACCTCTCCTCTAGCAACCCTCAGTTTGTTTTCTATAGTTTAAGAGCCTATTTATGGTTTGCCTCTCTCTTTTTTTCCCCTATGTTCATCTGTTTCATTTATTAAATTCCACATATAAGTGAAATCATATGGTATTTGTCTTTCTCTGACTGACTTATTTTGCTTAGCATAATACTCAATAGCTCCATTCACATTGTTGCAAATGGCAAGATTTCATTCTTTTTTCATGTCTGTGTAATATTCCATTGTGTATTATTCATTCATCTTCATTCACTCATCAGTCGATGGGCATTTGGGCTCTTTCCATAATTTGGCTATTGTTGATAATGCTGCTATAAAAACTGGGGTGCTGGGGTGCCTGGGTGGCTCAGTTGGTTAAGTATCCATCTTCAGTTCAGGTCATGATCTCACTGTTTGTGAGTTCAAGCCCCACATCAGTCTCTCTGCTGTCAGGACAGGGCCGGCTTCAGATCCTCTGTCCTCCTCTCTCTTTCTGCCCCTCTCCCACTCATTCTCAAAAATAAATACACATTAAAATTTTTTTAAAAACATTGGGGTGCATGTATCCCTTCGAATCAGTATTTTTGTATCCTTTGGGTAAATCTCTAGTGCAATTCCTGGATCATAAGGTAGTTCTATTTTTGACTTAAGGAAGCTCCATACTGTTTTCCACAGTGGCTGCACCAATTTGCATTCCCACCAACAGTGTAAGTGGATTCACCTTTCTCTCCCATCTCTCCAGCATCTGTTGTTTTCTGTGTTGTTCATTTTAGCCATTCTGAAAGGTGTGAGGTAATATCTCATTGTAGTTTTGATTTGTATTTCCCTGATGATAAGTGATGTTGAGCATCATTTCATGTGTGTGTAAGCCATCTGTAAGTTTTTAGAAAAATGTCTATTCATGGGGCGCCTGGGTGGCTCAGTCGGTTGAGCGTCCGACTTCAGCTCAGGTCACGATCTCATGGTTCATGAGTTCGAGCCCCATGTCGGGCTCTGGGCTGACGGCTCAGAGCCTGGAGCCTGCTTCTGATTCTGTGTCTCCCTCTCTCTGCCCCTCCCCCATTCATGCTCTGTATCTCTCTGTCTCAAAAATAAATAAACATTAAAAAAAAATTAAAAAAAAAAAGAAAAATGTCTATTCATGTCTTCTGCCCATTTCTTAACTGGATCATTTGTTTTTTGGATGTTGAGTTTGATAAGTCTTTTATAGATTTTAGACACTAACCTTTTATCAGATATGTCAACTGAAAATATCTTCTCCCATTCTGAAGGTTGTTTTTTAGTTTTGTTGATTGTTTCATTCACTGTGCAGTTTTTTTTTGATCTTGGTGAAGTCCCAATAATTCATGTTTGCTTATGTTTTCCTTGCCTCAAGAGACATGTCTAGTAAGAAGTTGCTATGGCTGATTAATTTTTTAATTTTTAAAATTTTAATGTTTTTAAAAACATTAATTTTTCTTACCTAGTTGGTAGAAATCAAGAAGCACATATATGTGAGAGGGGAATGGAGACAGTTCATCGTGTCCTGTTGAGTTCTGCCACGATTAACCTGGAAATATCTTCAGAGGAATCTAACTTTAAGTATTGAATTTTGTGGATGAAGTAAAATATGTTCCTGAGATATTAAACTGTTCTAATTTAAATCATGATAATTTCATTCAAAGATTTTCCTAAGAGTGAACAAATAGGTAGGAAGAAATTTAAATAAAATTTAAATATTATCTATATCTTTGATGAAGGGTCTAAAATGATAAGACTTGTAATTTACGAAGTTTACATTGACTTAAACCAATTTGGTAGTCTCAGATGATTACGGGTAATTGAAATTTTATATATCCTTAGTGACATATTATAGTAAACATAAGTATCAGACCAAAATTTGCCGTGGAAAGCCATACAGGCTGTTTCTTAAGTTCTACAAAGATTTTTGTCTTTCTCTCATCTTTTTTCCCCATTATTTGTCAAGATTTTACCTGAAAGTTTCATTGTAATACAAATGCAACATATTCTGACAGCAGAGTTAACCACTTTTCTAGGCAGATCAGGTGGCAAAAAACTTAAAAGGCAGAAAGGAAGATCAAACATAAAATACAATCCAAAAGTTGTACTCTCCACTCATCCCAGTACAGAGATGTGTAAATCATCTTTAATCAACTGCAAAACCTGGTATTCAATCCAATGATAAATCATTTTAATACGCTTTATGATAAATAAAGTTTATTTTGTCAAGATTTTGGTATTAACATTAGTATTACCTTATCAAACTCAAGAACAAGGGCTTCTGAATATGTAATTTGCAGCTAATTTACAACACTAAATATGCACTCCTATCGCTGTGAACATTGAGGTTTTTTAAAGTCAATTCCAAACTTTGCAACATTGTCCAATATGGGAAGGGGTAGACAAGAAAGAAACTAGAAATAGAATAATAAGAATATTATAATTATTTAGGTTAGAGATAGTGAGAACTCCAAATCTGGGAGTGTTGGGGAAAGTGCTGATACAGAAGTCAGTGTGGGTGAGGGCTTATCTGATGAGGGAAGTTTTGGTGTCAAAGAGTATTCTGATATGTGGATCTGGACTAACAGAAATAGAAGGCAAAACAAATGAATACGAAAAGACCATTTGGAAAGTTAATAAGCTCAGCATGGGTCTGGAAGATGAGACTGTTTAGTCCTTGAGTACTTTAGTGGTATCACTTGTTTGTATCATAAAATATTCCACAATAAATTTTTATTGATCTTCTCAGTTATGGCAATAGTCCTAAAATGTTTGTCCTATATTGTTTGTTGGTATTAATCCAACTTTATTATTCATTTATTTATTTCTGGCACCTATTCAACACACAATAATGGTAAAGGGAAATTCTCTTTTTCTGCATCTGGTCATAACTTTCCTTTAATTGATTTCATTCTCTCTCTAAACCGTAGATGGATTCATGCTGTCCTTAGGTAAACACTCTTTTTAGCTTTACCACAAAAGCAATGCTTTTCATAGATTCAACTTAACCTTAAATTTGAAAGTTCACGTACTTTAGGGGTGCCTGGGTGGCTCAGTCGGTTGAGCGTCCAGCTTCGGCTCAGGTCATGATCTCACAGTTCACGAGTTCAAGCCCCGCTTCTGGCTCTGTGCTGACAGTTCAGAGTTTGGAGTCTGTTTCAGATTCTGTGTCTCCCTCTCTCTCTGCTCCTCCCCTGCTCATGCTCTGTCTCTCTCAAAAATAAATAAACATTAAAAGTTCACATACTTTAAAATACCTAATCTTAGGTGTAACATTAAAAGAACATATTGTAGGGGCACCTGGGTGGCTCATTCTGCTAAGCATCATGATCTCACAGTTAGTGAGTTCAAGTCCTGCATCGGGTTCCGCACTGACAGTGGGAGCCTGCTTGAGATTCTGTCTTTCCCTCTCTCTCTCTCTGCCTCTCCCCCACTTGCACTCTTACTTTCTCTCAAAATAATTAAACTTAAAAAAAAAGAACATATTCTAAAAATACGGGTTATTTTTCTAGATACAACTAGAAACTTCAGAATGAAAACACAAACCAAGGAAAGCTAAGTACTCATTGAATAATTACAATTTTCCCAGGTATTGAGTTAGATATATTAACTATATCTTATTTAATCACCATAGGAATTAATATCCATTTTAAAGACATAGGAGTAAGATCTTAGAACATACTGTCCAAGTTTATACAACCAGAAATTGCACTTATCTTATTTTTTTGAAAAATGTTTAGGTCATTCTGAGAAAATAAGTAAACTGGCCTAACAATGTTAATTTTAGAAATAAAAATATTCAGGTTACCAAGATTATTCATAACTATTGACAATTCCTGAAAGTATTTTACCTATTGACACCAGGTAGACCTAGAAGCTAGTATAAATAGTATTACCCAAACCAGTGAATTGCCCTAAATTTCCAAGAAACATTACATATTATTTTTCTAGTTTGAAAAAACAGATATAAGTTCACAAAAATGATGAGATAAATATCACATAGATTTTATTATATATGAATAAACCCACTTTGTCAAGAATGTCTACTAAATTTCAAACTACTCTGAAATACCAGTTTTTAAATATTCGTCTGCTCACACAGGCATTTACTTTTATTATAGTTGAATTCCATTTGCAGATTTTTGAAAACAGTGAACGAAGCTAAGGGAAAGTAAAATTTAAAGATTGGGATTTGAAGTTTGTTATTTTTTTTTTATAATTTTGGTTTATTAAATCTGACATCTAGAAACGAAAGAGCACTAAGAGAGACCATAATAGAATATAACTGTAATGTTAATATTACCTTTTGGGGATTCAAGCCCTTTTGTATTAAAGCCACTTTTGAGGATAAAAAAGAAAGGCATAATACCAGACTACTTAGAAGATTGTCAGTGGTTATTTCCCTACCTTGGATTATTTGCTTCATAAAATATAGAACCATAAGGTATTAAACATTGCAAAATTGGGGTTTCTGGGTGGCTCGGTTAGTTCAGAGTCCAACTTTGGCCCAGGTCATGATCTCATGGTTCATGAATTTGAGCCCTGCATCAAGTTCTGTGTGAACAGCTCCAAGCCTGGAGCCTACTTCGGATTCTGTGTGTGTCTCTCTCTCTGCCTCTTCCCTGCTCATGTTCTCTCTCTCTCTCTCTCTCTCTCAAAGATAAACAAACA